>NC_041383.1:416715000-416874434 GCF_002162155.2 Triticum dicoccoides
TAAGCCTACGTACCCTAAAAACATTGAATATCAAGATAGATCGGGAGTTCCGCCGCCGCAAGCCTCTGTAGCCACCAAAAACCTCTCGGGAGCCCTTCCCGGCACCCTGCCGGAGGGGGATCCCATCACCGGTGGCCATCTTCATCATCCCGGTGCTATCCATGACGAGGAGGGAGTAGTTCACCCTCGGGGCTGAGGATATGTACCAGTAGCTATGTGTTTGATCTCTCTCTCTCTCTCTCTCTCTCTCTCTCTCTCTCTCTCTCTCTCTCTCGTGTTCTCTCTATGGCACGATCTTGATGTATCGCGAGCTTTGCTATTATAGTTGGATCTTATGATGCTTCTCCCCCTCTACTCTCTTGTGATGAATTGAGTTTCCCCTTTGAAGTTATCGTATCAGATTGAGTCTTTATGATGAGAACACTTGATGTATGTCTTGCCATGTTTATTTGTGGTGACAATGGGATATCACGTGCCACTTGATGTATGTTTTGGTGACCAACTTGCGGGTTCCGCCCATGAACCTATGCATAGGGGTTGGCACACGTTTTCTTGACTCTCCGGTAGAGACTTTGAGGCACTCTTTGAAGTACTTTGTGTTGGTTGGACGAATCTAAGATTGTGTGATGCATATCGTATAATCATGCCCACGGATACTTGAGGTGACAATGGAGTATCTAGGTGACATTAGGGTTTTGGTTGATTTGTGTCTTAAGGTGTTATTCTAGTATGAACTCTTGAATAGATTGATCCGAAAGAATAACTTTGAGGTGGTTTCATACCCTACCATAATATCTACGTTTGTTCTCCACTATTAGTTGCTTTGGAGTGACTCTTTGTTGTTGAGTGATTGTTATATGATCTATCTATGTTATTATTGTTGAGAGAACTTGCACTAGTGAAAGTATGAGCCCTAGGCCTTGTTTCCTATCATTGCAATACCGTTTACGCTCACTTTTATCCCTCGCTACCTTGCTGTTTTTGTAATTTCAGATTACAAAACCTTTATCTATCATCCATATTGCACTTGTATCACCATCTCTTCACTGAACTAGTGCACCTATACAATTTACCATTGTATTGGATTTGTTGGGGACACAAGAGACTCTTTATTATTTGGTTGCAGGGTTGTTTGAGAGAGACCATCTTCATCCTACGCCTCCTACGGATTGATAAACCTTAGGTCATCCACTTGAGGGAAATTTGCTACTGTCCTACAAACATGTGCACTTGCAGGCCCAACAATGTCTACAAGAAGAAGGTTGTGTAGTAGACATCAAGCTCTTTTCTGGCGCCGTTGCCGGGGAGGCTAGGTAAACGGCACTCACACCCCATCAACTAAGCTCTTTTCCGGCGTCGTTGCCGGGGAGGTGAGTGCTTGAAGGTATATCTTTAGATCTTGCAATCAAATCTTTTTGCTTCTTGTTTTATCACTAGTTTAGTTTATAAAAGAAAACTACAAAAAATGGAGTTAAGTTTGTCTCATACGCTTCATCTTTTTAATATCTTTTGTGAGTATGATGAAAAGGAAAATTGTGCTCAAGTGCTAGAAGAAGAAATCTATAGAATGTTTGATACTAAATCTTTGAATGATGAGCATGATTGCAATGTTGTTAGTATGAATTCCTTGAATATCCATGATGCTAATGATATGCAAAGCCACAAGCTTGGGGAAGCTATGTTTGATGAATATGATATTTTTAGTCCCCCAAGCTTTGATGAGAATATTTATTATGATGAAAGCATGCCTCCTATTTATGATGATTATATTGATGAAAGTGGGTTTGGAAGAGTGTCAACTTTAGGAAGTAGTGATCCCACTATTTTGGAGGATGTTGAGTCTTATTGTGATGAACATGAAAGTGGATTTGGAAGAGTGTCAACTTTATTTAGTGATGATTCCACTATTTCAGAAGAGGTTTCAATTGATTATGAGAACAAAGTTGCTACCTATGATGATTATTGTGATGACTTGTATGCTATTAAGAATCATGAAAACCATGAAACTTGTCATCATGATTTTAGTTTTCAATTGGATTATGCTTCACATGATAGTTATTTTGTTGAGTTTGCCCCCACTACTTTTCATGAGAAGAATTTTGCTTATGTGGAGAGTAGTAAATTTTCTATGCTAGTAGATCATGAAAAGAATGCTTTAGGTGCTGGTTATATTGTTGAATTCATTCATGTTGCTACTGAAAATTATTATGAGGGAGGAACATATGCTTGTAGGAATTGCGATAATGTCAAGTTTCCTCTCTATGTGCTTAAAATCTTGAAGCTATGCTTGTGTTACCTTCCTATGCTAGTTGATTATTGTTCCCATAAGTTGTTTGCTCACAAAATCTCTATGCATAGGAAGTGGGTTAGACTTAAATTTGCTAGTCATATGCTTCATGATGCTCCCGTTATGTTTCAATTCTTATCTTTTATGTGAGCATCATTGTCATCATCATGCCGAGCTGAAAAGGCATTAAAGAAAAGCGCTTTTTGGGAGACAACCCAATATTTACCCTTACTGTTTTTGTGTGTCCACATTATTATGCTACTGTAGTAATCACGTTTTATAGCTTTTGTTTCAATAAAGTGCCAAGTAGAACCTTTGGGAAGACTTGGGTGAAGTTTATGTGATCTTGCTGTGAAAAACAGAAACTTTAGCGCTCACGAGAATAGCTGCCATTTTTTTACTGGAGAGTGCTTTTAGGTTGATTATTTTTGCAGATGATTAATAGAAAAATTCCTCAGGTCCAGCAATTTATTTCAGAATTTTTTGAGTTCCAGAAGTATATGTTTGATACAGATTACTACAGACTGTTCTGTTTTTGACAGATTCTGTTTCCTATGTGTTGTTTGCTTATTTTGATGAATCTATGAGTAGTATCGGAGGGTATGAACCATAGATAAGTTAAAGAATACAGTAGATATTACACCAATTTTAATTTAGAATGAGTTCATTACAGTACCTAAGTGGTGGTTTTATTTTCTTATACTAACGGAGCTTACGAGTTTTGTTTTGAGTTTTGTGTGGTTAAAGTTTTCAAGTTTTGGGTAAAGATTTGATGGACTATGGAATAAGGAATGGCAAGAGCCTAAGATTTGGGATGCCCAATGCACCCCAAGGTAATATTCAAGGATTACCAAGAGCCTAAGCTTGGGTATGCCCCCGGATGGCATCCCCTCTTTTGTCTTCGTTCATCGGTAACTTTACTTGGAGCTATATTTTTATTCACCACATGATATGTGTTTTGCTTGGAGCGTCATTTTCTTTTGTTTGTGTTTGCTTGCTGTCAATTAGATTAATGTTTTGCATCTATATTTTCAATAAAAATGTCAAGGATAGCCTTTACCATGCTTATTTTGCTAGTATACATGTTGCTGTTTGAAAACAAAAAGTTTACCGTTGTTGCAAAAATTCCCTAGAAAAGTACGAGAATGGTATAATGTTGAATATTTTTGCATTTTGAGCTCTGATAAATTCATTACAGTGGAAATTTTATTTCATAATTGTTGGAGTCAGGGAAGTATTGATACTCCTGCATTCTTTACAGACTATACTGTTTTGGCAGATTGTTGTTATGGTTGCTTTGTTTGCATATGTTTGCTTGCTTAATGATTCTATTTGAGGATAGGAGTGTTAAATATGCAGAGGCATTTAGTATGCAATGTTGAATAATAATTTTAGTAATTTGTTACAGTAGAAAATGATAAGGTTTTGCACTGGTTTATACTAACCTATCTCACGAGTTCTTGTTGAGTTTGTTGTGAATGAAGCTTTTGATAAAAAGAAGAGAAACCATGATATGAGAGGAATTAAGGAGACATAAAAGCTCAAGCTTGGGGATGCCTAAGGCAACCCAAGATAATATTTCAGGAATTCTCAAACATCTAAGCTTGGGGATGCCCCGGTAGGCATCCCATCTTTCTTCAACAATCATCGGTTAGTATCGGTTGAGCCTAACTTTTTGCTTCTTCACATGGGTTGTGCTATCCTTGCATTGTCATTTTGTTTTGCTTTGCTTGCTGTTTGAATACAATAACAAGATCTGAAATTCTTAAATGAGAGGGATTCTTCACATAGTTACATATATATTTTGCTACTCATTGATCTTCACTTATATCTTTTTGGAGTAGTTTTTCATTTACTCGTGTGCTTCACTTATATCCTATGAGTAAATTGTTGAATGAGTTGATTGTCATAAATCTGAAATTATATATGTCTCATTTGCTTATCCCATGGGGAGTAATGACTTCACATCTAAGAAGTAGAGGTTGTAAATTTATTGACGGTTAGCAAGCATTGTATTGGTCATTTGAACAATTCATGAAAGAATACTGAAGGAAGGGAGATTTCACATATAAATATATTATCATAGACATCTTTTATAATTATGAGCACTCATTATGTATGACACGCTAAAGAGTTGATGTTGGACAAGGAAGACAACGTAATGGGTTATGTTTTCTCACATCTCAGTTAAAGTATATTGTCATGGATCATTCAAACATGTTGTGCTTCCCTTTCCCCCCTGCTAGCCAAAATTTCTTGCACCAAGTAGAGATACTACTTGTGCTTCCAATTATCCTTAAACCCAGTTTTTGCCATGAGAGTCCACTGATGTCTACTACACAACCTTCTTCTTGTAGACGTTGTTGGGCTTGCCAGTGCACAGGTTTGTAGGACAGTAGCAAATTTCCCTCAAGTGGATGACCTAAGGTTTATCAATCCGTAGGAGGCGTAGGATGAAGATGGTCTCTCTCAAACAACCCTGCAACCAAATAACAAAGAGTCTCTTGTCTCCCCAACACACCCAATACAATGGTAAATTGTATAGGTGCACTAGTTCGGCGAAGAGATAGTGATACAAGTGCAAAACGGATGGTAGATATAGGTTTTTGTAATCTGAAAATATAAAAACAGCAAGGTAGCAAGCGATAAAAGTGAGAGTAAACGGTATTGCAATGGTAGGAAACAAGGCCTAGGGTTCATACTTTCACTAGTGCAAGTTCTCTCAACAATAATAACATAGATAGATCATATAACAAGCCCTCAACATGCAACAAAGAGTCACTCCAAAGCCACTAATAGCGGAGACCAAACGTAGAGATTATGGTAGGGTACGAAACCACCTCAAAGTTATTCTTTCGAATCGATCTATAAAAGAGTTCGTACTAGAATAACACCTTAAGACACAAATCAACCAAAACCCTAATGTCACCTAGATACTCCATTGTCACCTCAAGTATCCGCGGGCATGATTATACGATATGCATCACACAATCTCAGATTCATCCAACCAACACAAAGTACTTCAAAGAGTGCCCAAAAGCTACTACCGGAGAGTCAAGAACGTGTGCCAACCCCTATGCATAGGTTCCCAATGTCACGAAACCCGCAAGTTGATCACCAAAACATACATCAAGTGGATCGAAAGACATACATCAAGTTTTCTTATAAAAGACTCAATCCGATAAGATAACTTCAAAGGGGAAACTCAATTCATCACAAGAGAGTAGAGGCGAAGAAACATCATAAGATCCAACTACAATAGCAAAGCTCGGGATACATCAAGATCGTGCCATAGAGGGAACACGAGAGAGAACACGAGAGAGAGAGAGAGATAAAACACATAGCTACTGGTACATACCCTCAGCCCCGAGGGTGAACTACTCCCTCCTCGTCATGGAGAGCGTCGGGATGATGAAGACCCGCAGGGTGCCGGAACGGGCTCCCGAGAGGTTTTTGGTGGCTACAGAGGCTTGGGGCGGCGGAACTCCCGATCTATCTTCTGTTCTGGAAGTTTTAGGGTACGTAGGTATATATGGGTGCAAGGGGTACGTCAGTGGACCTCCGGGATGCTCACGAGGTAGGGGGGCGCGCCCTAGGGGGGGTGTGCCCCCCACCCTCGTGGGCAGCCCGGGACTCCCTTGGCGTGCACTCCAAGTCCATCAGGTTGCTTTCCTTCCAAAAATAACTTCTCTAGTTGATTTCGTTCCGTTTTGACTCCGTCTGATATTCCTTTTCCTCGAAACACTGAAATAGGCATAAAACAGCAAATCTGGGCTAGGCCTCCGGTTAATAGATTAGTCCCAAAAATATATAAAAGTGGATAATAAAGCCCAATATTGCCTAAAATAGTAGATAAAGTAGCATGGAGCAATCAAAAATTATAGATACGTTGGAGACGTATCAAGCATCCCCAAGCTTAATTCCTGCTCGTCCTCGAGTAGGTAAATGATAAAAAAGAATTTTTGATGCGGAGTGATACTTTGGCATAATCTCAATGTAAATCTTCTTAATCGTGGTATGAATATTCAGATCTGAAAGATTCAAGACAAAAGTTCATATTGACATAAAAATAATAATACTTCCAGCATACTAATCAAAGCAATAATGTCTTCTCAAAATAGCATGGCAAAAGAAAGTTCATCCCTACAAAATCATATAGTTAGGCTATGCTTCATTTTCGTCACACAAAGATGTTCCCAACTTCTATACCCCCGATGACAAGCCAAGCAATTGTTTCATACTTAAATAATCTCAAACTTTTTCAACCTGCACGCAATACATGAGCGTGAGCCATGAATATAGCACTATGGGTGGAATAGAATATGATGATGGGGATTGTGTGGAGAAGACAAAAAAGGAGAAAGTCTGACATTGACGAGGATAATCAACGGGCTATGGAGATGCCCATCAATTGATGTCAACATGAGGAGTAGGGATTGCCATGGAACGGATGCACTAGAGCTATGAATGCTCAACAAAAGAAAACTAGTGGGTGTGCATCCAACTCGCTTGCTCACGAAGACCTAGGGCATTTGAGGAAGCCCATCGTAGGAATATACAAGCCAAGTTCTATAATGAAAAAATCCCACTAGTATACAAAGACAACTTATGGGACTCACTACATGAAGAAAAAGGTGCTACTTTGAAGCATAACTTATGAGACTCACTATATGAAGAACAAGGTGCTACTTTGAAGCACAAGTGTGGAAAAAGAGATAGTAGCATTGCCCTTTTTTTTGGGCCTTTCTTTTTTTGGCCTTTCTCTTTTTTTGATTGGGCAATGCTCTAATAATGATGATCATCACACTTCTATTGAATACAACATAAGGATTACAACTCGAAACTTAGAACAAGATAAGACTCTATATGAATGCCTCCGGCGGTGTACCGGGATGGTGCAATGAATCAAGAGTGACATGTATGAAAAATAATGCATGGTGGCTTTTCCACAAATACGATGTCAACTACATGATCATGATATGGTAATATGACAAAAGTAATGTATGTCATAATGATGATGAACGGAACGGTGGAAAGTTGCATGGCAATATATCTCGGAATGGCTATGGAAATGCCATAATAGGTAGGTATGGTGGCTGTTTTGAGGAAGATATAAGGAGGTTTATTTGTGATAGAGCGTATCGTATCACGGGCTTTGGATGCACCGGCGAAGTTTGCACCAACTCTCAAGGTGAGAAAGGGCAATGCACGGTACCGAAGAGGCTAGCAATGACGGAAAGGTAAAAGTGCGTATAATCCATGGACTCAACATTAGTCAAAAGAACTCATATACTTATTGCAAAAATTTAGAAGTCATCAAAAACCAAGTACTACGCGCATGCTCCTAGGGGGATAGATTGGTAGGAAAAGATCATCGCTCGTCCCCGACCGCCACTCATAAGGATGCACAAGCCAGGTACACTTCATGTTTCAAATTTGTTACACAACTTTAACCATATGTGCATGCTAAGGGACTTGCTAACTTCAACACAAGCATTCTTTAAATTCATAATCACCCAACTAGCATGACTTTAATATCACTACCTCCATATCTCAAAACAATTATCAAGCATCAAACTTTTCTTAGTATTCAACACACTCATAAGAAAGTTTCACATATCTTGAATACCAAGTATATTAATATTAAGCAAATTACCATGCTATTAACGACTCTCAAAATAATCTAAGTGAAGCATGAGAGATCATATATTTCTTCAAAATAAAACCACCGGTGTGCTCTAAAAGATCTAAGTGAAGCACTAGAGCAAACAACAAACTACTCCAAAAGATATAAGTGAAGATCAATGAGTAGTCGAATAATTATGCAACTATGTGAATACTCTCCCATTTAATAATTTCAAATCTTGATACTCTATTCAAACAGCAAGCAAAGCTAAAGAAAACTACAGTGCAAGGATAGCACAACTCATGTTAAGAAGCAAAAACTTAGGCTCAACCGATACTAACCGATAGTTGTTGAAGAAGAAAGGTGGGATGCCTACCGGGGCATCCCCAAGCTTAGATGCTTGAGACTTCTTGAAATATTATCTCGGGGTGCCTTGGGCATCCCCAAGCTTGAACTTTTGTGTCTCCTTAATTCCTCTCATATCATGGTTTCTCTTTTTATCAAAAGCTTCATTCACAACAAACTTAACAAGAACTCGTGAGATAGGTTAGTATAAACCAATGCAAAACCTTATCATTTTCTACTGTAACAAATCACTTAAATTATTATTCAACATTGCATACTAAATGAATCTGCATATTTAATACTCCTATCATCAAATAGAATCATTAAACAAGCAAACATATGCAAACAATGCAAACATAACAGCAATCTGCCAAAACAGTACAGTCTGTAAAGAATACAAGAGTAGCAATACTTCCCTGACTCCAAAAAATTATGAAATAAAATTCCCACTGTAATAAATTTATCAGAGATTAATATGCAAAAAGATTCAACGTTATACCATTCTTTGAATTTTCTAGGGAATTTTTACAACAGCGGTAAACTTTCTGTTTTCAAACAACAACATGTATACAAGCAAAATAAGCATGGTAGAGGCTATCCTTGACTTTTTTATTGAAACTAAAGAGACAAAACATTATTCTAACTAAAATCAAGAAAATACTAACAAAATAAATGACGCTCCAAGCAAAACACATATCAAGTGGTGAATAAAAATATAGCTCCAAGTAAAGTTACCGATGAACGAAGACGAAAGAGGGGATGCCTTCCGGGGCATCCCCAAGCTTAGGCTCTTGGTTTTCCTTGAATATTACCTTAGGGTGCCTTGGGCATCCCCAAGCTTAGGCTCTTGCCACTCCTTATTCCATAGTCCATCGAATCTTTACCCAAAACTTGAAAACTTCAACCACACAAAACTCAAAAACAGAACTCGTAAGCTCCGTTAGTATAAGAAAATAAAACCACCACTTAGGTACTGTAATGAAGTCATTTTAAATTCATATTGGTGTAATATATACTGTATTCTAACTTCTCTATGGTTCATACCACTTAACACTAGCCACAGATGCATCAAAATAAGCAAACAACACATAGAAAACAGAATCTGTCAAAGACAGAACAGTCTGTAGTAATCTGTATAAAACGTATACTTATGGAACCCCAAAAATTATGAAATAAATTGTTGGACCTGAGAAATTTGTCTATTAATCATCTGAAAAAAGAATCAACCTAAAATCCCTCTCCAGTAAAAAATGGCAGCTAATCGAGTGAGTGCTAAAGTTTTTGTTTTTTACAGCAAGATCACATAAACTTCACCCATGTCTTCCCAAAGGTTCTACTTGGAACTTTATTGAAACAAAAGCTATAAAACATGATTACTACAGTAGCATAATCATGTGGACACACAAAAAACAGTTAGGGTAAATATTGGGTTGTCTCCCAACAAGAGCTTTTCTTTAATGCCTTTCTAGCTAGGCATGATGATGACAATGATGCTCACATAAAAGATAAGAATTGAAACATAACGGGAGCATCATGAAGAATATGACTAGCAAATTTAAGTCTAACCCACTTCCTATGCATAGGGATTTTTTGAGAAAACTACTTATGGGAACAATAATCAACTAGCATAGGAAGGTAACACAAGCATAGCTTCAAGAATTTAAGCACATAGGGAGGAAACTTGATATTATTGCAATTCCTACAAGCATAAGTTCCTCTCTCATAATAATTTTCAGTAGCATCATGAATGAATTCAACAATATAACCAGCACCTAAAGCATTCTTTTCATGATCTACAAGCATAGAAAATTTACTACTCTCAACATAAGCAAATTTCTTCTCGTGAATAGTAGTGGGAGCAAACTCAACAGAATAACTATCATGTGATTGAAAATTAAGATCAAGATGACACGTTTCATGGTTATCATTATTCTTTAAAGCATACGTGTCATCACAATAATCATCACAGATAGGAGGCATGCTTTCATCATAGTAAATTTGCTCATCAAAGCTTGGGGGACAAAAATATCATCTCCATCAAACATAGCTTCCCCAAGCTTGTGGCTTTGCATATCATTAGCATCATGGGTATTCAGGGAATTCATACCAAAAATATCATGATGTATGTTTTGGTGACCAACTTGCGGGTTCCGCCCATGAACCTATGCATAGGGGTTGGCACACGTTTTCTTGACTCTCGGTAGAGACTTTGGGGCACTCTTTGAAGTACTTTGTGTTGGTTGGATGAATCTGAGATTGTGTGATGCATATTGTATAATCATGCCCACGGATACTTGAGGTGACAATGGAGTATCTCGGTGACATTAGGGTTTTGGTTGATTTGTGTCTTAAGATGTTATTCTAGTACGAACTCTTGAATAGATTGATCCGAAAGAATAACTTTGAGGTGGTTTCGTACCCTACCATAATCGCTACGTTTGTTCTCCGCTATTAGTTGCTTTGGAGTGACTCTTTGTTGCATGTTGAAGGATTGTTATATGATCTATCTATGTTATTATTGTTGAGAGAACTTGCACTAGTGAAAGTATGAACCCTAGGCCTTGTTTCCTATCATTGCAATACCGTTTACGCTCACTTTTATCGCTTGCTACCTTGCTGCTTTTATAATTTTAGATTACAAAAACCTTTATCTATCATCCATATTGCACTTGTATCACCATCTCGTTGCCAAACTAGTGCACCTATACAATTTACCATTGTATTGGGTTTGTTGGGGACACAAGAGACTCTTTGTTATTTGGTTGCAGGGTTGTTTGAGAGAGACCATCTTCATCCTACGCATCCTACGGATTGATAAACCTTGGGTCATCCACTTGAGGGAAATTTGCTACTGTCCTACAAACCTGTGCACTTGCAGGCCCAACAACATCTACAAGAAGAAGGTTGTGTAGTAGACATCAGGCACCTCCGTGTTCAGCACACGTTCAGCTCGATGACGTCCATCGTGCTCTTGATCCAGTTGAGGACAAGGGTGAGTTCCGTCAGCATGACGGCGTGGCGATGGTGATGATGATGTTACTGGCGAAGGGCTTCGCCTAAGCACTACGATGGTATGATCGAGGTGTGTAACTGTGGAGGGGGGCACTGCACACGGTTGGGAGAGAAACTTGTGTGTCCTAGGGTGCCCTGCTACCTCTTGAGCATGCGTTGGTTTTCCCTTCAAGAGGAAGGGTGATGCAACAAAGTATCGTAAGTATTTCCCTCAGTTTTGAGAACCAAGGTATCAATCCAGTAGGAGACGACGCACAAGTCACCTAGTACCTCCACAAACAATCAAGAACCTTGCAACCAATGCGATAAAGGGGTTGTCAATCCCTTCACGGTCACTCGCAAAAGTGAGATCTGATAAAGATAGAAACTAGAGCTATAAGTGTATGAAAGCTCAACAAAAGAAACTAAGTGGAATCTGCAAGATGTAAATTTAAAGAACAATCATCAAATTCACTGATATGTTTTGTAAATGCTTTATTTTGATCATAAGCATGAGGAGAATTTAGCACGAATTGCAACAAGGAAATACAATCTATCAAAGAGCAATTATCATAATTAAATTCCTTGAAATCCAAAATAGTGGGTTCATTGCTACTTAAAGTCTTGACCTCTCCGATCCCACTTTTATCAATTTTTGCATCTAGCCCTAAAATTTTTGAATCATTGGGACGCATTTTAACTAAAGTTGACTTATCTCCAGTCCCATCTTTATCAAGATTCATATTGGAAAGCAAAGATTTAATAGGAGTAACATCAATCACTTTTAGATCTTCATCATTATTATCATGAAAACTAGAAGAACACGCTTTCACAAAGCAATCTTTTTTAGCATGCATCCTAGCGGTTTTTTCTTTGCACTCATCAATGGAAATTCTCATGGATTTGAGAGACTCATTGATATCATGCTTAAATGGAATAGATCTAAGTTTCAAAGAATCAACATCAAGAGAAATTCTATCCATTTTTCCTAGCCAACTCATCAATCTTAAGCAATTTTTCTTCAACCAAAGCATTGAAATTATTTTTCTAGCTCATAAATTATTTAACACTATTCTCAAAATCCGAGGGCATCTTATTAAAATTTCCATAAGATTTGTTGTAGGAACTACCATAATTATTAGAGGAATTACTAGGAAACGGCCTAGAATTAAAATTTCCTCTATAAGCGTTGTTACCAAAAATGTTCCTACCAACAATTCACATCCATAGATTCATTATTATTCTCAGTCAAAGTGGAAAAAGGCATATTATTAGGATTAGAAGAAACACTTTTATTAGATAATAATTTCATAAGTTCATCCATCTTTCCACTCAAAATATTAATTTCTTCAATTGCATGAACTTTTTTACTAGTAGATCTTTCGGTGTGCCATTGAGAATAATTTACCGTAATATAGTCTAGGAGTTTAGTAGCTTTTCCCAAAGTGATTTCCATAAAAGTGCCTCCCGCGGCCGAATCTAAAAGATTTCTAGAAGCAAAATTCAATCCGGCATAAATTTTTTGTATAATCATCTATAAGTTCAAACCATGCGTAGGGCAATTATGTATCACTAATTTCATCCTCTCCGATGCTTGTGCAACATGCTCATGATCAAGTTTCTTAAAATTCATAATATCGTTCCTAAGAGAGATGATCTTAGTGGGAGGAAAATACTTAGAGATAAAAGCATCTTTGCACTTATTCCATGAATCAATACTATTTTTAGGCAAAGAAGAGAACCAAGTTTTAGCACGATCTCTAAGAGGAAACGGAAATAGCTTCAATTTAACAATATCACTATCCACATCTTTCTTCTTTTGCATATGACACAAATCAACGAAGTTGTTTAGATGGGTTGCGGTATCTTCACTAGGAAGGCCAGAAAATTGATCTTTCATTACAAGATTCAACAAAGCGGTATTAAGTTCACAAGATTCAGCATCGGTAGTAGGAGCAATCGGAGTGCTAATAAAATCATTCTTGTTGGTATTGGAAAAGTCACACAATTTAGTATTATCTTGAGCCATCGTGACAAACAATCAATCCAACACACAAGCACTCAAGAAGCAAACAAAAAGAGACGAATGGAAGATGGGCGAAGAAAAAGGAAAAGGTTTTCTACATTCGTTTTAGAAGTCGGGGAGAGGAAAATGAGAGGCGAATGGCAAATAATGTAATGTGAGGGAGAAGAGGTTATGATGGGTACTTGGTATGGCTTGACTTGACGTAGATCTCCCTAGCAACGGCGCGAGAAATCCTTCTTGCTACCTCTTGAGCATGCGTTGGTTTTCCCTTGAAGAGGAAAGGGTGATGCAGCAAAGTAGCGTAAGTATTTCCCTCAGTTTTGAGAAGCAAGGTATCAATCCAGTAGGAGACGACGCACAAGTCACCTAGTACCTACACAACCAATCAAGAACCTTGCAACCAATGCAATAAAGGGGTTGTCAATCCTTTCACGGTCACTCGCAAAAGTGAGATCTGATAAAGATAGTAAAGAAAATATTTTTGGTATTTTTGTTGTATAGATTGGAAAATAAAGATTGCAAAATAGTAAACGAGATGCGATATAAATAAAAGAGATGTAAGATAATAGAAAAGAGACACGGGCGCCATAGGTTTCACTAGTGGCTTCTCTCAAGATAGCTTGTATTACGGTGGGTGAACAAATTACTGTCGAGCAATTGATAGAAAAGCGCATAATTATGAAGATATCTAAGGCACTGATCATGAATATAGGCATCACGTCCGTGTCAAGTAGACCGAAACGATTCTGCATCTACTACTATTAATCCACACGACCGCTATCCAGCATGCATCTAGAGTATTAAGTTCATTAGAACGGAGTAACGCATTAAGCAAGATGACATGATGTAGAGGGATAAATTCAAGCAATATGATATAAATCCCATCTTTTTATCCTCGATGGAAATAATACAATACGTGCCTTGCTGCCCCTACTATCACTGGGAAAGGACACCACAAGATTGAACCCAAAGCTAAGCACTTCTCCCATTGCAAGAAGTATCAATCTAGTAGGCCAAACTAAACAGATAATTCGAAGAGACTTGCAAAGATATCAAATCATGCATATAAGAATTCAGAGAAGAACCAAATAATATTCATATATAATCTTGTTCATAAATCCACAGAATTCAGAGAAGAAAAAATAATATTCATAGATAATCTTTTTCATAAATCCGCACGGATCTTAGTAAACACACCGCAAAAGAGTATTACATCAAAGATCTCCAAGAATATCGAGGAGAACTTTATATTGAGAATCAAAGAGAGAGAAGAAATCCTCTAGATAATAACTATGGACCCGAAGGTCTATGGTAAACTACTCATGCTTCATCAGTGAGGCTATGGTGTTGATGTAGAAGCCCCCCGTGATCGATTCCCCCTCCGGCAGATCGCCAGAAAAGGCCCCAAGATGGGATCTCACGGGTACAGAAGGTTGCGGCGGTGGAAAAGTGGTTTTGTGCCTCTCCCGGATGTTTCTAGGGTATAAGAGTATATATAGGTGAAAGAAGTACGTCGGTGGAGCTACGAGGGGCCCACGAGGGTGGGGGCGCGCCTACCCCCCTAGGCGCACCCTCCTGCCTCGTGGCCGCCTCGTGGCATTCCAGACTTCTACTCCAAGTCTTCTGGATTGCTTTCGGTCCAAGAAAGATCATCACGAAGGTTTCATTCCATTTGGACTCCGTTTGGTATTCCTTTTCTGCAAAACTTTAAAATAGGCAAAAAAACAGAAACTAGCACTGGGCCTCCGGTTAATATGTTAGTCCCAAAAATAATATAAAAGAGCATATTAAAGCCCATTAAAAATCCAAAATAGATAATATAATAGCATGGAACTATCAAAAATTATAGATACGTTGGAGACATATCAAGCATCCCCAAGCTTAAGTCCTGCTCGTCCTCGATAGGTAAATGATAAAAAGAGAATTTTTATGTGGAATGCTACCTAACATATTTATCAATGTAACTTTCTTTATTGTGGCATGAATGTTTAGATCTAAAAGATTCAAGACAAAAGTTTAATATTGACATAAAAATAATAATACTTCAAGCATACTAACAAAGCAATCATGTCTTCTCAAAATAACATGGCCAAAGAAAGCTATCCCTACAAAATCATATAGTCTGGTTATGCTCTATCTTCATCACACAAAGTATTTAATCATGCACAACCCCGATGACAAGCCAAGCAATTGTTTCATACTTTTGATGTTCTCAAACTTTTCAATCTTCACGTCATACATGAGCGTGAGCCATGGACATAGCACGATTGGTGGAATGGAATGGTGGTTGTGGAGAAGACAAAAAGGAGAAGATAGTCTCACATCAACTAGGCGTATCAACGGGCTATGGAGATGCCCATCAATAGATATCAATGTGAGTGAGTAGGGATTGTCATGCAACGGATGCACTAGAGCTATAAGTGTATGAAAGCTCAACAAAAGAAACTAAGTGGGTGTGCATCCAACTTGCTTGCTCATGAAGACCTAGGGCTTTTTTGAGGAAGCCCATCATTGGAATATACAAGCCAAGTTTTATAATGAAAATTTCCCACTAGTATATGAAAGTGACAACATAGGAGACTCTCTATCATGAAGATCATGGTGCTACTTTGAAGCACAAGTGTGGTAAAAGGAAAGTAGCATTGCCCCTTCTCTCTTTTTCTCTCATTTTTTTATTTGGGCCTTTTCTCCTTTTTTATGGCCTCTTTTATTTATTTATTTTCTTCCGGAGTCTCATCCCGACTTGTGGGGGAATCATAGTCTCCATCATCCTTTCCTCACTGGGACAATGCTCTAATAATTAAGATCATCACACTTTTATTTAGTTATGACTCAAGAATTACAACCCGATACTTAGAACAAAATATGACTCTATGTGAATGCCTCCGCCGGTGTACCGGGATGTGCAATGATTCAAGAGTGACATGTATGAAGAAATTATGAATGGTGGCTTTGCCACAAATACGATGTCAACTACATGATCATGCAAGGCAATATGACAATGATGGAGCGTGTCATAATAAACGAATAGTGGACAGTTGCATGGCAATATATCTCGGAATGGCTATGGAAATGCCATAATAGGTAGGTATGGTGGCTGTTTTGAGGAAGGTATATGGTGGGTGTATGGTACCTATGAAATTTGTGCGGTACTAGAGAGGCTAGCAATGGTGGAAGGGTGAGAGTGCGTATAATCCATGGCCTCAACATTAGTCATAAAGAACTCACATACTTATTGCAAAAATTTATTAGTTACCGAAACGAAGTACTACGTGCATGCTCCTAGGGGGATAGATTGGTAGGAAAATACCATCGCTCGTCCCCGACCGCCACTCATAAGGAAGACAATCAATAAATAAATCATGCTCCAACTTCATCACATAACGGTTCACCATACGTGCATGCTACGGGAATCACAAGCTTTAACACAAGTATCTCTCAAATTCACAACTACTGTACTAGCATGACTCTAATATCACCATCTTCATCTCTCAAAAAAATCATAAAGAATCAAACTTCTCATTATATTCAATGCACTTTATATGTAAGTTTTTATTATACCCATCTTGGTTGCCCATCATGTTAGGACTAGTTTTATAACCAAAGCAAATTATCGTACTATTCTAAAAGACTCTCAAAATAATATAAGTGAAGCATGAGATATCAATAATTTCTATAAAATAAACCACCACCGTGCTCTTATAAGATATAAGTGAAGTACTAGAGCAAAATTGTCTAGCTCAAAAGATATAAGTGAAGCACATAGAGTATTCTAATAAATTCCAATTCATGTGTGTCTCTCCCAAAAGGTGTGTACAACAAGGATGGTTGTGGTAAACTAAAATGCAAAGACTCAAATCATACAAGACACTCCAAGCAAAACACATATCATGTGGTGAATAAAAATATAGCCGCAAGTAAAGTTACCGATAGACGAAGACGAAAGAGGGGATGCCTTCCGGGGCATCCCCAAGCTTAGGCTTTTGTCTGTCCTTGAATTTTACCTTGGTTTGCCTTGGGAATCCCCAAGCTTAGGCTCTTGCCACTCCTTTATTCCAAAATCCATCAAATCTTTACCCAAAAACTTGAAAACTTCACAACACAAAACTTCAACAGAAAATCTCATGAGCTCCGTTAGTATAAGAAAATAAACCACCACTTTAAGTAACTGTAATGAACTCATTCTTTATTTATTTTGGTGTTAAACCTACTGTATTCCAGCTCCTCTATGGTTCATATCCCCCGATACTACTCATAGATTCATCAAAATAAGCAAACAACACACGAAAAAGAGAATCTGTCAAAACAGAACAGTCTGTAGCAATATGTAACTTTCGAATACTTATGTAACTCTAAAAATTCTGAAATAAATTGGTGGACGTGAGTAATTTGTCTATTAATCATCTTCATAAAGAATCAACCTAAAATCACTCTCCAGTAAAAAATGACATCTATTCTCGTGAGCGCAAAAGTTTCTGTTTTTTACAGCAAGATCGCAAAGACTTCACCCAAGTCTTCCCAAAGGTTGTACTTGGAACGAACACTAATTAAAACATAAAACCACATCTAAACAGAATCTAGATGAATTATTTATTACTAAACAGGATCAAAAAGATAAGAAAAAAATAAAATTGGGTTGCCTCCCAACAAGCGCTATCGTTTAACGCCCCTAGCTAGGCATAAAAACACAAATAGATCTAGGTATTGCCATCTTTGGTATGCCATCCATAAGTGGCTCTCAAAATAGATTCATAATGAAATTTGATTTTATTCCTAGGAAATTGTTCCATGCCCTTCCTTAACGGAAATTGGAATCTAACATTTCCTTCTTTCATATCAATTATTGCACCAATCGTTCTAAGGAAAGGTCTGCCAAGAATAATAGGACATGTAGGATTGCAATCTATATCAAGAACAATGAAATCTACGGGCACATAATTACTATTTTCAACAATAAGAACATCATTAATTCTCCCCATAGGTTTCTTAATAGTGGAATCCGCAAGATGCAAATTTAAAGAACAATCATCAAATTCACGGAAACCTAGCACATCACAAAAAGTTTTTGGAATCATGGAAACACTAGCACCCAAATCACACAAAGTATAGCATTCATAATCTTTAATCAGAATTTTAATACTAGGTTCCCACTCATCATAAAGTTTTCTAGGGATAGAAACTTCTAGCTCAAGATTTTCTTCATAAGATTGCATCAACGCATCAACGATATGTTTTGTAAATGCTTTATTTTGATCATAAGCATGAGGAGAATTTAGCACGGATTGCAACAAGGAAATACAATCTATCTAAGAGCAATTATCATAATTAAATTACTTGAAATCCAAAATAGTGGGTTCATTTCTATTTAAAGTCTTGACCTCTCCAATCCCACTTTTATCAATTTTTGCATCTAGACCTAAAAACTCTGAATCACTGGGACACCTTTTAACTAAAGTTGACTCATCTCCAGTCCCATCTTTATCAAGATTCATATTGGAAAGCAAAGATTTAATTGGAGTAACATCAATCACTTTTAGATCTTCATCATTATTATCATGAAAACTAGAAGAACACGCTTTCACAAAGCAATCTTTTTTAGCACGCATCCTATCGGTTCTTTCTTTGCATTCATCAATGAAAATTCTCATGGATTTGAGAGACTCATTGATATCATGCTTAGGTGGAATAGATCTAAGTTTTAAAGAATCAACATCAAGAGAAATTCTATCTGAAGGAAATATGCCCTAGAGGCAATAATAAAGTTATTATTTATTTCCTTAATTCACGATAAATGTTTGTTATTCATGCTAGAATTGTATTAACCGGAAACTTAGTACATGTGTGAATACATAGACAAAACATGTAGTCCCTAGTATGCCTCTACTTCACTAGCTCATTAATCAAAGATGGTTATGTTTCCTAACCATAGACATATGTTGTCATTTGATGAACAAGATCACATCATTAGGAGAATGATGTGATGGACATGACCCGTCCGTTATCTTAGCATTATGATCGTGTCAGTTTCATTGCTACCGCTTTCTTCATGACTTATACAAGTTCCTCAGACTATGAGATTATGCAACTCCCGAATATCGGAGGAACACTTTATGTTCTACCAAACGTCACAACGTAAAAGGGTGATTATAAATGTGCTCTCCAGGTGTCTCCAAAGGTGTTTGTTGGGTTGGCATATATCCAGATTAGGATTTGTCACTCCGTGTTTCGGAGAGAGGTATCTCTGGGCCCTCTCGGTAACACTCATCACTATAAGCCTTCCAAGCATTTTAAGTAATGAGTTAGTTGCGGGATGAAGTATTACGGAACGAGTAAAGAGACTTGCCAGTAACGAGATTGAACTAGGTATGATGATACCGACGATCGAATCTCGGGCAAGTAACGTACCGGTGACAAAGGGAACAACGTATGTTGTTATGCGGTTTGACTGATAAAGATCTTCATAGAATATGTAGGAACCAATATGAGCATCTAGGTTCCGCTATTGGCTATTGATCGGAGACGTGTCTCGGTCATGTCTACATAGTTCTCGAACCCGTAGGGTCCGCACGCTTAACGTTCGATGACGATTTGTATTATCAGTTTATATGATTAGATGACCGAAGGTTGTTCGGAGTCCCGGATGAGATCACAGATATGACGAGGAGTCCCGAAATGGTCGAGACATAAAGATTGGTCTATTGGAAGGTTATATTTGGACACCGGAAGGGTTCCGAAGTGTATCAGATATTTTTCGGAGTACCGGGAGGTTACCGGAACCCCCCGAGTCAATGGGCCTTAAGGCCCTAGTGGAGATAGGAGGCAGCGGGCAAGTGGTGGGGCACGCCCCACTAGGCCCAAACCGAATTGGTTTAGGGTTTTGGGGGCCAGTCCCCCTTTCCTTCTTCTCTCCTCCTCCTTCCTCCTTCTCCTAATAGGAATAGGAAAGGGGGGAGCCAAACCTACTTGGAGTAGGACTCCCCCCTTGGGAGCGCCACCCCTTGGCCGGCCTCCTCCTTCCTCCCTCCTTTATATACGTGGGAGGGGGAACCCCATAGACACACAAGTTGACAATTGTTTTTGCCATGTGTTGTGCCCCCCTCCACAATTACACACCTCAGTCATATTGTCGTAGTGCTTAGGCAAAGCCCTGCGCCGGTAACTTCATCATCACCGTCACCATGCCGTCGTGCTGACGAAACTCTCCCTCGGCCTCAACTGGATCAAGAGTACGAGGGACGTCTCTGAGCTGAATATGTGCTGAACGCGGAGGTGCCGTACGTTCGGTGCTTGGATCAGTTGGATCGTGAAGACGTTCGACTACATCAACCGCGTTAACTAAACGCTTCCACTTTCGGTTTATGAGGGTACGTGGACACACTCTCCCCTGTCGTTGCTATGCATCACCTAGATAGATCTTGCGTGATTGTAAGAATTTTTTTGAAATTACTGCGTTCCCCAATAGTGGCATCTGAGCCAGGTCTATGCGTAGATGTTATATGAAGGAGTAGAACACAAAGAGTTGTGGGCGATAATAGTCATACTACTTACCAGCATGTCATACTTTGATTTAGCGGTATTGTTGGATCAAGCGGCTCATACCGACATTACGCATACGCTTACGCGAGACTGGTTCTACCGCCGTGCTTCGCACATACGTGGCTAGTGAGTGTCTGTTTCAACAACTTTATTTGAATCGAGTGTGGCTACGCCCGGTCCTTGTTCAAGGTTAAAACATCACACTTGATGAATAATCGTTACGGTTTTGATGCATAGGTAAGAACGGTTGTTGCTAAGCCCATAGCAGCCACGTAAAACTTGCAACAACAAAGTAGAGGACGTCTAACTTGTTTTTGCAAGGCTTGTTGTGATGTGATATGGTCAAGGCATGATGCGATATAAATTGTTGTATGAGATGATCATGTTTTGTAACAAAGTTATCGGCAACTGGCAGGAGCCATATGGTTGCCGCTTTATTGTATGCAATGCAATCGCCATGTGATTGTTTTACTTTATCACTAAACGATAGTGATAGTCGTAGTAACATTAGTTGGCAAGATGACAACGATGCTACGATGGAGATCAAGGTGTTGCGCCGGTGACGTTGGAGATCATGACGATGCTTCGGTGATGGAGATCATGAGCACAAGAAGATGATGGCCATATCATGTCACATATTTTGATTGCATATGATGTTTATCCTTTATGCATCTTATTTGCTTAGAACGTCAGTAGCATTATAAGATGATCCCTTACTAAATTTCAAGGTACAAGTGTTGTCCCTGAGTATGCACCATTGCTACAGTTCGTCGTGCCGAGACACCACGTGATGATCGGGTCTGATAAGCTCTACGTTCATGTACAACGGGTGCAAGCCAGTTTTGCACACGCAAAATACTCGGGTTAAACTTGATGAGCCTAGCATATGCAGATATGGCCTCGAAACACTGGAGACCGAAAGGTCAAGCGTGAATCATATAGTAGATATGATTAACATAGTGATGTTCACCATTGAAAACTACTCCATCTCACATGATGATCGGACATGGTTTAGTTGATTTGGATCACGTGATCACTAAGATGATTAGAGGGATGTCTATCTAAGTGGGAGTTTTTAAGTGATATGATTAATTGAACTTTAATTTATCATGAACTTAGTCCTGATAGTATTTTGCAAATTGTGTTGTAGATCAATAGCTCGCGTTGTAGCTTCCCTATGTTTTTATATGTTCCTAGAGAAAACTAAGTTGAAAGATGATAGTAGCAATGATGCGGACTGAGTCCGTGATCTGAGGTTTATCCTCATTGCTGCAGAGAAGAATTATGTCCTTGATGCACCGTTAGGTGAAAAAACTATTACAGGAGCAAATGCAGACGTTATGAACGTTTGGCTAGCTTAATATGATGACTACTTGATAGTTTAGTGCACCATGCTTTACGGCTTAGAATCGGGACTTCAAAGATGTTTTGATCGTCATGGACCATATGAGATGTTCCAGGAGTTGAAGTTAATATTTCAAGCAAATACTCGAGTTGGGAGATATTAAGTCTCCAACAAGTTCTATAGCTAAAAGATGGAGGAGAATAGCTCAAGCAGTGAGCATGTGCTCATATTGTCTAGGTACTACAATCGCTTAAATCAAGTGGGAGTTAATCTTCCAGATAAGATAGTGATTGACAGAGTTCTCTAGTCACATCACCAAGTTACTGGAACTTCGTGATGAACTATAGTATGTAAGGGATGATGAAAACGATTCCCGAGCTCTTCATGATGCTGAAATCAACGAAGGTAGAAATCAAGAAAGAGCATCAAGTGTTGATGATTGACAAGACCACTAGTTTCAAGAAAAGGGCAAAGGGAAAGAAAGGGAACTTCAAGTAGAATGGCAAGCAGTTGTCACTCCCGTGAAGAAGCCCAAAGCTGGACCAAAGACTGAAACTGAGTGATTCTACTGCAAAGGAAATGGTCATTGGATGCGGAAATGCCCTAAATAGTTGGTGGATAAGAAGGATGGTAAAAGTGAACAAGGGTATATTTGATATGCAGATTATTGATGTGTACCTTTCTAGTGTTTATAGTAGCCCCTGGGTATTTGATACTTGTTCGATTGCTAAGATTAGTAACTCGAAACAGGAGTTACAAAATAAACAAAGACTAGTTGAGGGTGAAGTGACGATGTGTGTTGGAAGTGGTTCCAAGATTGATATGATCATCATCGCACACTCCCTATACTTTCGAGATTAGTGTTGAACCTAAATAAATGTTATTTGGTGTTTGCGTTGAGCATAAATATGATTATATCATGTTTATTGCAATATGATTATTCATCTAAAACAGAGAATAAATTGTTATTCTATTTACATGAACAAAACCTTCTATGGTCATACACCCAATGTTGATGGTTTATTGAATCTTGATCGTAGTGATACACATATTCATAATATTGATGCCAAAAGATGCAAAGTTGATAATGATGGTGCAACATATTTGTGGCACTACCGTTGGGTTCATATCAGTGTAAAGTGCATGAAGAAACTCCATAAATATGGACTTTTGGAATCACTTGATTATGAATCATTTGATACTTGCGAACCGTGCCTTATGGGCAAGATGACTAAAACTCCGTTCTCCGGAACAATGGAATGAGCTAGTGACTTATTGGAAATAATACATACCAATGTATGCGGTCCAATGAGTGTTGATGCTCGTGGTGGGTATCGTTATTTTCTGATCTTCATAGATGATTTGAGCAGATATGGGTATATCTACTGAATGAAGCACAAATCGGAAATATTCGAAAAGTTCAAAGAATTATAGACTGAAGTGGAGAATCATCATAACAAGAAAATAAAGTTTCTACGATCTGATCGTAGAGGAGAATATTTGAGTTACGAGTTTGGCCTTAATTTAAAACAATGTGGAATAGTTTCACAGCTCACGCCACATGGAACACCACAGCGTAATGGTGTGTCCGAACATCGTAACCGCACTTTATTGGATATGGTGCGATCTAAGATGTCTCTTACTAGGTTACCACTATCGTTTTGGGGTTATGCATTAGAGACAGCTGCATTCACTTTAAATAGGGCACCATCAAAATCCGTTGAGATGACGCCTTATGAACTGTGGTTTAGCAAGAAATGAAAGTTGACGTTTCTTAAAGTTTGGGGCTGTGATGCTTATGTGAAAAAGCTTCAACCTGATAAGCTCGAACCCAAATCGGAGAAATGCGTCTTCATACGATACCCAAAGGAAACTGTTGGGTACACCTTCTATCACAGATCCGAAGGGAAGATCGTTGCTAAGAATGGATCCTTTCTAGAGAAGGAGTTTCTCTCGAAAGAAGTGAGTGGGAGGAAAGTAAAACTTGATGAGGTAATTGTACCTTCTCCCAAATTGGAAAGTAGTTTATCACAGAAATCAGTTCTAGTGATTCCTACACCAATTAGTGAGGAAGCTAGTGATGATGATCATGAAGCATCACATCAAGTTACTACCGAACTTCGTAGATCTTCCAGATTAAGATCCGCACCAGAGTGGTACGACAATCCTATTCTGGAAGTCATGTTACTAGATCATGATGAACCTACGAACTATGAGGAAGTGATGTTGAGCCCAGATTCCGCAAAATGGCTTGAGGCCATGAAATCTGAGATGGGATCCATGTATGAGAACAAAGTGTGGATTTTGGTGGACTTGCTCGATGATCGGCAAGCCATAGAAAATAAATGGATCTTCAAGAGGAAGACGGACACTGATAGCAGTGTTACTATCTACAAAGCTCGACTTGTCGCAAGAGGTTTTCGACAAGTTCAAGGTGTTGACTACAATGAGATTTTCTCAACTATAGCGATGCTTAAATCCGTCCGGATCATGTTAGCAGTTGCCATATTTTATGAAATCTGGCAGATGGATGTCAAAACTGCATTCCTGAATGGATTTCTAGAAGAAGAGTTGTATATGATGCAACCAGAAGGTTTTGTCGATCCAAAGGGTGCTAACAAAGTATGCAAGCTCCAGCGATCCATTTATGGACTAGTGCAAGCCTCTCGGAGTTGTAATAAACACTTTGATAGTGTGATCAAAGCATATGGTTTTATACAGACTTTTGGAGAAGCCTGTATTTACAAGAAAGTGAGTGGGAGATCTATAGCATTTCTAATATTATATGTGGATGACATATTGTTGATTGGAAATGATATATAATTTCTGGATAGCATAAAGGGATACTTGAATAAGAGTTTTTCGATGAAAGACCTCAAAGATGCTGCTTACATATTGGGCATCAAGATCTATAGAGATAGATCAAGACGCTTAATTGGACTTTCACCTTGATAAAGTTTTGAAAAAGTTCAAAAATGGATCAATCAAAAGAAGGGTTCTTGCCTGTATTACAATTTACAAGGTGTAAAGTTGAGTAAGACTCAAAGGCCGACCACGGTAGAAAATAGAAAGAGAATAAAAGTCATTCCCTATGCCATGGTCATAGGTTCTATAAAGTATGTTGTGTTGTGTACCAGACCTATTGTGTACCTTGCCATGAGTATTGGCAAGGGGGTACAATAGTGATTTAAGAGTAGATCACTGGACATCGGTCAAAATTATCCTTAGTGAGGACCAAGGAAATATTTCTCGATTATGGAGGTGATAAAAGAGCTCGTTGTAAAGAGTTACGTCGATGCAAGTTTTTACACCGATCCAAATGACTCTAAGTCTCAATCTGGATACATATTGAAAGTGGGAGCAATTAGCTAGAGTAGCTCCATGCAGAGCATTGTAGACATAGAATATTTGCAAAATACATACGGCTCTGAATGTGACAGACCCGTTGACTAAACTTCTCTCACGAGCAAAACATGATCACACCTTAGTACTCTTTGGGTGTTAATCACATAGCGATGTGAACTAGATTATTGATTCTAGTAAACCCTTTGTGTGTTGGTCACATGATGATGTGAGCTATGGGTGTTAATCACATACAGATGTGAATGTTTGTGTTAAATCACATGGCGATGTGAACTAGATTATTGACTCTAGTGCAAGTGGGAGACTGGAGGAAATATGCCCTAAAGGCAATAATAAAGTTATAATTTATTTCCTTAATTCATGATAAATGTTTATTATTCATGCTAGAATTGTATTAATCAGAAACTTAGTATGTGTGTGAATACTTAGACAAAACATATAGTCCCTAGTATGCCTCTACTTGACTAGCTCGTTAATCAAAGATGGCTATGTTTCCTAACCATAGACATGTGTTGTCATTTGATGAACGGGATCAAATCATTAGGAGAATGATGTGATGGACATGACCCATCCGTTAGCTTAGCATTATGATCGTTTCAAATTCATTGCTACTGCTTTCTTCATGACTTATACAAGTTCCTCAGACTATGAGATTATGCAACTCCCGAATACCGGAGGAACACTTTGTGTGCTACCAAACGTCACAATGTAAAAGGGTGATTATAAAGGTGCTCTACAGGTGTCTCCGAAGGTGTTTGTTGGGTTGGCATATATCGAGATTAGGATTTGTCACTCCATGTTTCGGAGAGGTATCTCTGGGCCCTCTCGATAATACTCATCACTATAAGCCTTGCAAGAATTGTAACTAATGAGTTAGTTGCGGGATGAAGTATTACGGAACGAGTAAAGAGACTTTCCGGTAACAAGATTGAACTAGGTATGATGATACCGACGATCGAATCTCGGGCAAGTAACATACTGATGACAAAGGGAACAACGTATGTTGTTATGTGGTTTGACTGATATAGATCTTAGTAGAATACGTAGGAACCAATATGAGCATCCAGGTTCCCCTATTGGTTATTGATCGGAGACGTGTCTCGGTCATGTCTACATAGTTTTCGAACCCGTAGGGTCCGCATGCCTAACGTTCGATGACGATTTGTATTAGGAGTTTATGTGATTTGATGACCGAAGGTTGTTCGCAGTCCCGGATGAGATCACGGACATGACGAGGAGTCTCGAAATGGTCAAGACATAAACACTGATATATTGGAAGGTTATATTCAGACACCGGAAGGGTTCCGAAGTGTATCGGATATTTTTCGGAGTAGTAGGAGGTTACCGGAATCCCCCGGGGAGTCAATGGGCCTTAAGGCCATAGTGGAGATAGGAGGCAGCGGGCAAGTGGTGGGGCGCGCCCCCTAGGCCCAAACCAAATTGGTTTAGGGTTTTGGGGTCCCCCCTTTCCTTCTTCTCTCCTCCTCCTTCCTCCTTCTCCTAATAGGAATAGGAAAGGGGGGAGCAAAACCTACTTGGAGTAGGACTCCCCCCTTGGGCGTGCCACCCCTTGGCCGGCCTCCTCCTCCCTCCCTCCTTTATATACGTGGGAGGGGGGCACCCCATAGACACACAAGTTGACAATTGTTTTAGCCGTGTGCAGTGCCCGCCTCCACAGTTACACACCTCGGTCATATCGTCGTAGTGCTTAGGCGAAGCCCTGCACCGGTAACTTCATCATCACTGTCACCACGCCGTCGTGCTGATGAAACTCTCCCTCAGACTCAACTGGATCAAGAGTATGAGGGACATCTCCGAGCTGAACGTGTGCTGAACATGGAGGTGTTACGTTCGGTGCTTGGATCGGTTGGATCACGAAGACGTTCGACTACATCAACCGCGTTAACTAAACGCTTCGGCTTTCGGTCTACGAGGGTACGTGGACACACTCTCCCCTCTCATTGCTATGCATCACCTAGATAGATCTTGCGTGATCGTAGGAATTTTTTGAAATTGCCGCATTCCCCAACACTATCCAAACCAAATTTTTTGAAAGTACCGCGTTCCCCAACACTATCCACATTCCTAGCGGACTCATCAATCTTAATCAATTTTCCTTCAACCAAAGCATTAAAATTATTTTGCGAGCTCATAAATTCTTTAACACTATTCTCCAAATAAGAGGGCATCTTATTAAAATTTCCATAAGAGTTGTTGTAGGAATTACCATAATTATTAGAGGAACTACTAGGAAACGGCCTAGAATTAAAATTTCCTCTATACGCGTTGTTACCAAAATTGTCCTACCAACAAAATTCACATCCATAGATTCATTATTATTCTCAATCAAAGTGGGAAAAGGCATATTATTAGGATCATAAGAAACACTTTTATTAGCAAATAATTTCATAAGTTCATCCATCTTTCCACTCAGAATATTAATTACTTCAATTGCATGAACTTTTTTACTAGTAGATCTTTCGGTGTGCCATTGCGAATAATTAACTATAATATTGTCTAGGAGTTTAGTAGCTTCTCCTAAAGTGATTTCCATAAAAGTGCCTCCTGCGGCCGAATCTAAAATATTTTTAGAAGCAAAATTCAATCCGACATAAAAGTTTTGTATAATCATCCATAAGTTCAAACCATGTGTAGGGCAATTACGTACCATTAATTTCATCCTCTCCCAAGCTTGTGCAACATGCTCATGATCAAGTTGCTTAAAATTCATAATATCGTTCCTAAGAGAGATGATCTTAGCGGGAGGAAAATACTTAGAGATAAAAGCATTCTTGCACTTATTCCATGAATAAATTCTATTTTTAGGCAAAGAAGAGAACCAAGTTTTAGCATGATCTCTAAGAGAAAACGGAAATAGCTTCAATTTAACAATATCATTATCCACATAATTAATCTTTTGCATATCACACAAATCAACGAAGTTTTCTAGATGGGTTGCGGCATCTTCACTAGGAAGGCCAGGAAATTGATCTTTCATTACAAGATTCAACAAAGCGGTATTAATTTCACAAGATTCAGCATCGTTAGTAGGAGCAATCGGAGTGCTAATAAAATCATTGTTGTTGGTATTGGAAAAGTCACACAATTTAGTATTATCTTGAGCCATCGTGACAAACAATCAATCCAACACACAAGCACTCAAGAAGCAAACAAAAAGAAACGAACGGAAGAAGGGCGAAGAAAAAGGCAAAGGTTTTCGAAATTCGTTTTAGAAGTGGGGGAGAGAAAAACGAGAGGCGAATGGCAAGTAATGTAATGCGAGGGAGAAGAGTTTATTATGGGTACTTGGTATGGCTTGACTTGATGTAGATCTCCCCGGCAACAGCGCCAGAAATCCTTCTTGCTACCTCTTGAGTATGCGTTGGTTTTCCCTTGAAGAGGAGAGGGTGATGCAGCAAAGTAGCGTAAGTATTTCCCCTTAGTTTTGAGAACCAAGGTATCAATCCAGTAGGAGACGACGCACAAGTCACCTAGTACCTGAACAAACAATCAACCTTGCAACCAACGCGATAAAGGGGTTGTCAATCCCTTTACAGTCACTCGCAAAAGTGAGATCTGATAAAGATAGTAAAGTAAATATTTTTGGTATTTTTGTTTTATAGATTGGAAAGTAAAGATTGCAAAATAGTAAATGAGATGCGATATAAATAAAAGAGATGTAATATAATAGGAAAGAGACCCCGG
Source organism: Triticum dicoccoides (assembly GCF_002162155.2). Classification (NCBI taxonomy): domain Eukaryota; kingdom Viridiplantae; phylum Streptophyta; class Magnoliopsida; order Poales; family Poaceae; genus Triticum; species Triticum dicoccoides. The sequence continues at coordinate 416,744,225 of NC_041383.1, forward strand.
GGCCATAGGTTTCACTAGTGGCTTCTCTCAAGATAGCATGTATTACGGTGGGTGAACAAATTACCGCCAAGCAATTGATAGAAAAGCGCATAATTATGAAGATATATAAGGCAATGATCATGAATATAGGCATCATGTCCGTGTCAAGTAGACCGAAACGATTCTGCATCTACTACTATTACTCCACACATCAACCACTATCCAGCATGCATCTAGAGTATTAAGTTCATAAGAACGGAGTAACGCATTAAGCAAGATGACATGATGTAGAGGGATAAACTCAAGCAATATGATATAGACCCCATCTTTTTATCCTCGATGGGTACAATACAATACGTGCCTTGCTGCCCCTACTGTCACTGGGAAAGGACACTGCAAGATTGAACCCAAAGATAAGCACTTCTCCCATTGCAAGAAAGATCAATCTAGTTGGCTAAACTAAACCAATAATTCGAAGAGACTTGCAAAGATATCAAATCGGGCATATAAGAATTCAGAGAAGAACCAAATAATATTCATAGATAATCTTGTTCATAAATCCACAATTCATCGCATCTTGGCAAACACACCGCAAAATAGTATTACATCAAATAGATCTCCAAGAACATTGAGGAGAACTTTGTATTGAGAATCAAAGAGAGAGAAGAAGACATCTAGCTAATAACTATGGACCCAAAGATCTGTGGTAAAGTACTCACGCTTCATCAGAGAGACTATGGTGTTGATGTAGAAGCCCTCTGTGATCGATTCCCCCTCCCGCTGATCGCCGAAAAAGGCTCCAAGATGGGATCTCATGGGTACAGAAGGTTGCGGCGATGGAAAAGTGGTTTCACGGCTCTCCCTGATGTTCCTAGGGTATAAGAGTATATATAGGCAAAAGAAGTACGTCGATGGAGCTACAAGGGGCTCATGAGGGTGGGGGCGCGCCTGCCCCCCTGGGCGCGCCCTCCTGCCTCGTGGCCGCCTCGTGGTGTTCCAGACTTCTACTCCAAGTCTTCTGGATTGCTTTCGGTCCAAGAAAGATCATCGTGAAGGTTTCATTCCATTTGGACTCCGTTTGGTATTCCTTTTATGCAAAACTCTGAAATAGGCAAAAAAACAGCAACTGGCACTGGGCCTCCGGTTAATAGGTTAGTCCCAAAAATAATATAAAAGAGCATATTAAAGCCCATTAAACATCCAAAACAGATAATATAATAGCATGGAACAATAAAAAATTATAGATATGTTGGAGACGTATCATGCCCCCCTGCCCCCGTATATAAAGGAGAAAGGGGAGACCAGCCAACCCCTGTAGGCGCGCCTGGGAGAGCGGAGTCCTACAAGGACTCCAAGTCCTAGTAGGAGTCCACCTCCCAGGAGAGGGGAAAGGAAGGAGAGGGAGATGGAGTAGGAAAGGGGAGCGCCACCCCCCCTCCCTAGTCCAATTCAGACCCAAGGGGGAGGGGGCGCGTGGCCTGCCCTGGCCGCTCCTCTCTGCTACATCTTGAGCTAGCGTTAGTTTTCCCCGAAGAGGAGAGGGTGATGGAGCAAGTGTAGCGTAAGTATTTCCCTAAGTTCTGAGAACCAAGGTATCAATCCAGTAGGAGGCTCCTCAAAAGTCCCATGTACCTACACAAACAAACTGAGAACTCGCAACCAACACAATAAAGGGGTTGTCAATCCCTTCACGGCCACTTGCGAAAGTGAGATCTGATAGAGATAGTATGATAAGATAAATATATTTTTGGTATTTTATAATATAGATGCAAAAAGTAAAGATGCAAATAAAGGTAGATTGAAAGCAAATATGATAAGAGATAGACCCGAGGGCCATAGGTTTCACTAGAGGCTTTTCTCAAGATAGCATAAGTATTACGGTGGGTGAACAAATTACTGTCGAGAAATTGATAGAAAAGCGCATAGTTATGAGATTATCTAGGCATGATCATGTATATAGGCATCACGTCCATAACAAGTAGACCGACTCCCCTGCATCTACTACTATTACTCCACACATCAACCGACTCCTGCCTGCATCTAGAGTATTAAGTTCATAAGAACAGAGTAACGCATTAAGCAAGACGACATGATGTAGAGGGATAAACTCATGCAATATGATATAAACCCCATCTTGTTATCCTCGATGGAAACAATACAATACGTGTCTTGCAACCCTTTCTATCACTGGGTAAGAACACCGCAAGATTGAACCCAAAGCTAAGCACTTCTCCCATGGCAAGAAAGACCAATCTAGTAGGCCAAACCAAACGGACAATTCGAAGATACTTGCAAAGATAACTCAATCATACATAAAAGAATTCAGAGAAGATTCAAATATTATTCATAGATAAACTTGATCATAAACCCACAATTCATTGGATCTCGACAAACACATCGCAAAAAGAGATTACATCGAATAGATCTCCACAAGAGAGGGGGAGAACATTGTATTGAGATCCAAAAAGAGAGAAGAAGCCATCTAGCTAATAACTATGGACCCGTAGGTCTGTGGTAAACTACTCACAACTCATCGGAGGGGCAAGGGTGTTGATGTAGAGGCCCTCCGTGGTCGATTCCCCCTCCGGCAGAGTGCCGGCGAAGGCTCCAAGATGGGATCTCGCGGATACAGAAGGTTACGGCGGTGGAAATTGTGTTTCGTGGTGCTCCTGGATGTTTTCGGGGTCCGTAGGTATATATAGGAGGAAGAAGTACGTCGGTGGCCGCCCGAGGGGCCCACGAGACAGGGGGGCGCGCCCTACAGGGGGGGCGCGGCCCCCTATCTCGTGGGGTCCTCGGGAGCTTCTTGACTTGCACTCCAATCTCTCCGGATCACGTTCGTTCCAAAAATCACGCCCCCGAAGGTTTCATTCCGTTTGGACTCCATTTGATATTCCTTTTCTTCCAAATACTGAAATAGGCAAAAAACAACAATACGGGTTGGGCCTCCGGTTAGTAGGTTAGTCCCAAAAATGATATAAATGTGTAAAATAAAGCCCATAAACATCCAAAAGGGGTAATATAATGGCATGGAACAATCAAAAATTATAGATACGTTGGAGACGTACCAAGCATCCCCAAGCTTAATTCCTGCTCGTCCTCGAGTAGGTAAATGATAAAAAAGAAATTTTTGATGTGGAATGCTACCTAGCATAGTTCATAATGTAATTTTCTTTATTATAGCATGAATGTTCAGATCCAAATGATTCAAAATAAAAGCTTATAAAACATAAAAATAATAATGCTTCAAAGCATACTAACAAATAATCATGTCCTATCAAAATATCATAGCCAAAGAAAGCTTATCCCTACAAAATCATATAGTTAGGCCATGCTTCATTTTCATTACGCAAAATACTTCCATCATGCACAACCCCGATGACGAGTCGAGCAATTGTTTCATACTTTTTAACGCGCTTTAGCTTTTTCAACTCTTACGCAATACATGAGCGTAAGCCATGGACATAACACTATGGTGGTATATGGTGGTTGTGAGGAAAAAAGAGGGAGAAGATAGTCTCACATCAACTAGGCGTACTAACGGGCTATAAGGAGATGCCCATTAATAGATATCAATGTGAGTGAGTAGGGATTGCCATGCAACGGATGCACTAGAGCTAAAAATATATGAAAGGTCAACAAAAGAAACTAAGTGGGCGTGCATCCAACTTGCTTGCTCACGAAGACCTAGGGCATTTTGAGGAAGCCCATCGTTGGAATATACAAGCCAAGTTCTATAATGAAAAATCCCCACTTAGTATGTGAAAATGACAACATAGGAGACTCTCTATCATGAAGATCATGGTGCTATTTTGAAGCACAAGTGTGGAAAAAGAGATAGTAGCATTGTCCCTTCTCTCTTTTTCTCTCATTTCTTTTTCTCTTTTTTATCTTTGGCCTCTTTTTTTTTCTTTTTGGCATTTCTCAATTTTTTTTCTTTTTGTAAAGTCCGAAGTCTCATCCCGACTTGTGGGGGAATCATAGCCTTCATCATCCTTTCCTCACTAGGACAATGCTCTAATAATGAATATCATCACACTTTTATGGATTTACAACTCAAGAATTACAACTCAAAGCTAGAACAAGATATGACTCTATATGAATGCCTCCGGCGGTGTACCGGGATATGCAATGAATCAAGAGCGACATGTATGAAAATTATGAAGGTGGCCTTGCCACAAATACAATGTCAACTACATGATCATGCAAAGAGCAATATGACAATGATGGAATGTGTCATAATAAACGGAACGGTGGAAAGTTGCCCGGCAATATATCTCGGAATGGCTATGGAAATGCCATAATAGGTAGGTATGGTGGCTGTTTTGAGGAAGGTAAATAAAGGGTTTATGATACCGGCGAAAGTTGCACGGTAAAAATAAAGGCTAGCAAAGTAAAAAAGGAAGAGTGTGCATATGTCCATGGACTCACATTAATAAAAAAAACTCATATACTTATGGCAAAAGTCTACTTCGCCCTCGAAGCAAAGTACTACTACGCATGCCCCAAGAGGGATAGATTGGTAGGAAAAGACCATTGCTCGTCCCCGACTGCCACTCATAAGGAAGACAATCAAAAGAGCACCTCATGCAACAAATTTGTCACACAACTTTTACCATATGTGCATGCTACGGGACTTGCCAACTTGAACAAAAGTATTTCTCAATTTCATAATTATCCACTAGCATGACCCTAACATTACTACCTTTATATCTCAAAACAATTATCAAGCATCAAGTTGATCATAGCATCCAATTCTTTTTCTATGATAGTTTTTATTATACCCAACTTGGATGCTCATCATTCTAAGACCAACTTTGTAACCATAGCAAATACCATGCTGTTCTAAAAGACTCTCAAAATAATATAAGTGAAGCATGAGAGACTGGCAATTTCTTCAAAATTATTCCACCGCCTTGCTCTAAAAGATATAAGTGAAGCACTAGAGCAAAAACTATCAAGCTCAAAAGATATAAGTGAAGCACATAGAGTATTCTAGCAAATTCTAATCAAATAGGCTTCTCCCAAAAGGTGTGTACAGCAAGGATGATTGTGGTAAACTAAAAAGCAAAGACTAATATAATACGTGGCTCCAAGCAAAACACATATCATGTAGTGAATAAAAATATAACTCCAAGTAAAGTTACCAATGAACGAAGACGAAAGAGGGGATGCCTTCCCGGGGCATCCCCAAGCTTAGGCTTTTGGCTTTCCTTGAATATCTTGGGGTGCCATGGGCATCCCCAAGCTTAGGCTCTTGCCACTCCTTATTCCATAGTCCATAAAAGCTTTAACCAAAACTTGAAAACTTCACAACACAAAACTCAACAGGAAATCTTATAAGCTCTATTAGTGAAAGAAAACAAAACCACCACATAAGGTACTACCATGAACTCATTCTTTATTTATTTTTGTGTTAAACCTACTGTATTCCAACTTCTCTATGGTTTATAAAATATTTTGGTGTTAAACCTACTGTATTCCAACTTCCTTATGGTTTATAAACTAATTTACTAGCCATAGATGCATTGAAATAAGCAAACAACAGACGAAAAACAGAATCTGTCAAAAACAGAACAGTCTGAAGCAATCTGTAACTAACGCAAACTTATGGAACTCTAAAAATCCTACCAAAATAGGACGTATTGGAAAATTTGTTTATTGATCATCAGCAAAAAGAATCAATGCAAAAGCACGTTTCTGTGATTTATTGAATTTTTTCTCATGAGCACAAAGTTTCTGTTTTTCAGCAGAATCAAATCAACTATCATCATAGGTTATCCTATAGGTTCTACTTGGCACAAACACTAACTAAAAGATAAAAACACATCTAAACAGAGAGTAGATGCAAGATTTATTCCTAAACATGAGCAAAAACAAAAAACATAAAGAAAAATTGGGTTGCCTCCCAACTAGCGCTATCGTTTAACGCCCCTAGCTAGGCATAAAAGCGAAGATAGATCTAACGAGTGCCATCTTTGGCTCTAAAAATTCATAAGTAGCATGCATGATAGATTCATAAGGTAATTTGACTTTATTTCTTGGAAAGTGCTCCATGCCTTTCTTTAAGGGAAATTGGAATCTAATGTTCCCTTCCTTCATGTCAATAATCGCACCAATTGTTCTAAAGAAAGGTCTACCAAGAATAATAGGGCACGAAAGATTGCAATCTATATCAAGAATGATAAAATCTACGGGCACCAAATTTAAATAGCAATCTTCAAGATCATGGAAACCTAGAATATCACATAAAGTTTTCGGAATCGTGGAAACACTAGCACCCAAATCACACAAAGCAAAACAGTCATATTCTTTAATTCTAATCTTTATAGTAGGTTCCTACTCATCATTAAGTTTTCTAGGTATAGAAACTTCAAAATTAAGTTTTTCATCATAAGATTGCATCAAGGTATCAACAATATGTTTGGTAAAAGCTTTATTTTGACTATAAGCGTGAGGAGAATTAACAACGGATTGCAACAAGGAAATACAACCTTTTAAAGAGAAATTATCATAGTCAAATTCCTTGCAATCCGAGATAGTAGGTTCAATGTTACTAGAAGTTGAGGATTCTCCAGTCTCACTTTTACCAAATTTAGCATTAAGATCTAAAGACTCCGAGTTCTTGGGACACCTTCTAGGCAAAGTTGATTCATCATCAGTCCCATAATCATCAAAATTCATATTGCAAAACATAGATCTAATCGGAGACGCATTAATAACTTTAAGATCCTCATCATTATTATCATGGAAACTAGAAGAACACACTTTTATAAAGCTTTCTTTTTTAGCACGCAATCTGGCGGTTCTTTCCTTACATTCATCAATGGAAATTCTCATTACTTTGAGAGACTCATTGATATCATGCTTAGGAGGAGAAGGTCTAAATTTAAGATAATCAACATCAAGCGAAAGTCTATCAACGTTCCTAGCCAAATCATCAACTTTGAGAAATTTTTCTTCAAGCAAAGCATTAAAATTCTTTTGAGAAATCATAAATTCTTTCACACTATTCTCAAAATAAGAGGGCATCTTATTAAAATTACCATAAGAATTATTGTAGGAATTTCCATAATTATTAGAGGAATTACTAGGGAACGGTCTAGCATTAAAATTTCCTCTATAAGCATTGTTTCCAAAACTATTCCTACCAACAAAGAAGACAAAGGCATATCATTGGGATCAAGAGGAGTATTTTTAGTAGCAAACATCTTCATAAGTCCATCCATCTTCCCACTCAAAACATTGATTTCTTCTATGGCATGCACTTTTTTACTAGAAGATCTTTCGGTGTGCCATTGAGAATAATTAGCCATAATATTATCAAGAAGTTTTGTAGCATCTCCTAACGTGATTTCCATAAACGTGCCTCCTGCGGCCGAATCTAAGAGATTTCTAGAAGCAAAGTTCAAACCGGCATAAAAAATTTGTATGATAATCCATAAATTCAAACCATGAGTAGGGCAATTGCGAAGCATCAATTTCATTCTTTCCCAAGATTGGGCAACATGCTCATGATCAAGTTGTTTAAAATTCATAATATCGTTCCTAAGAGTGATGATCTTAGCGGGAGGAAAATACTTAGAGATAAAAGCATCTTTGCACTTCTTCCAAGAATCAATACTATTTTTAGGCAAAGACGAAAACCAAACTTTAGCACAATCTCTAAGTGAAAAGGGAAATGACTTCAATTTGACAATATTGTTATCCGTATATTTCTTCTTTTGCATATCACACAAATCAACAAAATTGTTTAGATGAGTAGCGGCATCTTCACTAGGAAGGCCGGCGAATTGATCTTTCATCACAAGATTCAGCAAAGCAGCATTGATTTCACAAGACTCAACATCATTAAGAGGAGCAATCGGAGTACTAAGGAAATCATTATTATTGGTATTCGAGAAATCACACAATTTGGTATTATCTTGCACCATGGCAACAAGTAATCCAACACAGAAGCAAACAGAAAAATGGCAAACAAAAAAGAGAGAGGAGATTGGGAAAGAGAGGGCGAATAAAGCGGCAAGGGTGAAGTGGAGGAGAGGAAAACGAGAGGCAAATAATGTAAATGTGAGGGAGATGGGTTTGTGATGGGTACTTGGTATGTCTTGACTTGAGCGAAGACCTCCCCGACAACGGCGCCAGAAATCCTTCTTGCTACGTCTTGAGCTAGCGTTGGTTTTCCCCGAAGAGGAGAGGGTGATGCAGCAAGTGTAGCGTAAGTATTTCCCTCAGTTTTGAGAACCACGGTATCAATCCAGTAGGAGCTCCTCAAAAGTCCCACGTACCTACACAAACAAACTGAGAACTCGCAACCAACGCAATAAAGGGGTTGTCAATCCCTTCACGGCCACTTGCGAAAGTGAGATCTGATAGAGATAGTATGATAAGATAAATATATTTTTGGTATTTTATAATATAGATGCAAAAAGTAAAGGTAAAGATGCAAATAAAGGTAGATTGAAAGAAAATATGATAAGAGATAGACCCGAGGGCCATAGGTTTCACTAGAGGCTTCTCTCAAGATAGCATAAGTATTACGGTGGGTGAACAAATTACTGTCGAGCAATTGATAGAAAAGAGCATAGTTATGAGATTATCTAGGCATGATCATGTAAATAGGCATCACGTCCATAACAAGTAGACCGACTCCCCTGCATCTACTACTATTACTCCACACATCGACCGACTCCTGCCTGCATCTTGAGTATTAAGTTCGTAAAAACAGAGTAACGCATTAAGCAAGATGACATGATGTAGAGGGATAAACTCATGCAATATGATATAAACCCCATCTTGTTATCCTCGATGGAAACAATACAATACGTGTCTTGCAACCCTTTCTATCACTGGGTAAGAACACCGCAAGATTGAACCCAAAGCTAAGCACTTCTCCCATGGCAAGAAAGACCAATCTAGTAGGCCAAACCAAACGGACAATTCGAAGATACTTGCAAAGATAACTCAATCATACATAAAAGAATTCAGAGAAGATTCAAATATTATTCATAGATAAACTTGATCATAAACCCACAATTCATTGGATCTCGACAAACACATCGCAAAAAGAGATTACATCGAATAGATCTCCACAAGAGAGGGGGAGAACATTGTATTGAGATCCAAAAAGAGAGAAGAAGCCATCTAGCTAATAACTATGGACCCGTAGGTCTGTGGTAAACTACTCACAACTCATCGGAGGGGCAAGGGTGTTGATGTAGAGGCCCTCCGTGGTCGATTCCCCCTCCGGCAGAGTGTCATCGAAGGCTCCAAGATGGGATCTCGCGGATACAGAAGGTTACGGCAGTGGAAATTGTGTTTTGTGTTGCTCCTGGATGTTTTCGGGCTCCGTAGGTATATATAGGAGGAAGAAGTATGTCGGTGGCCGCCCGAGGGGCCCACGAGACAGGGGGCGTGCCCTACAGGGGGGGGGGGCGGCCCCTTATCTCATGGGGTCCTCGGGAGCTTCTTGACTTGCACTCCAAGCTCTCCGGATCACGTTCATTCCAAAAATCACGCTCCCGAAGGTTTCATTCCGTTTGGACTCCGTTTGATATTCCTTTCCTTCGAAATACTGAAATAGGCAAAAAAAACAGCAACACGGGTTGGGCCTCCGGTTAGTAGGTTAGTCCCAAAAATGATATAAATGTGTAAAATAAAGCCCATAAACATCCAAAAGGGGTAATATAATAGCATGGAACAATCAAAAATTATAGATACGTTGGAGACGTATCACTCTCTCTCTCTCTCTCTCCACTAAGGCCCAATGTGGCCCATTAGTTCCTCGGGGGTTCCGGTAACCCCTCCGGCACTCCGGTTTTACCCGAAATTTTCGGAACACTTCCAGTGTCCGAATATAGCCATCCAATATATCAATCTTTATGTCTCGACCATTTCAAGACTCCTCGTCAAGTCTGTGATCTCATCCGAGACCCTAAACAAACTTCGGTCATCAAAAACACATAACTCATAATACATATCGTCATCGAACGTTAAGCATGTGGACCCTACGGGTTTGAGAACTATGTAGATATGCCCGAGACACTTCTCCGGGTAATAACCAATAGCGGAACCTGGATGCTCATATTGGCTCCCACATATTCTACGAAGATCCTTATCGGTCAAACCGCATAACAACATACGTTGTTCCCTTTGTCATAGGTATGTTACTTGCCCGATATTCGATCGTCGGTGTCACTGTCGGTGGGAACGACACATATGGGATCTCTGGAATCCCTACTACAGTCGACGGGCGCGAGGTTGTGAAAAGAGCGGGTTCAGGAGCCATCACATAGATCATTTACCCTGGTTCGGGCCGTGAGAATGCGTAATACCCTAGTCCTGCTTTGGTGTGTATTTGAGTGTTCTTGAGCTAGCTGCGGTGCGTGACTTGCTCAAAAGAGCAGAATCCTTCTCCCGTATGCCTCGGGCCTCCTTTTATAGGAAAAAGGGGACACCACAGTGGCACACAGGAGGTGGAAAGTGCATGCGGTGGCCGAGTCTACCCTCTGGCACCGTTGGACAGACGCATTTAATACGCTGCCGACGTGCCCTTCTTGTTGTCGCCGTTTCGCCTTGCTTCGACACGCGTCTAGGCCAGCGCGACGTGTAGTGCCATGTAGGCTAGCAGGCAGCTGAGCTGGCGCGGTGGCAGTGTCTTCATGAAGATTTGCATGCCACCACGTAGGTGCTTGCTGAGTTGGTCCGGAAGCCGCACGCTGCCACGCAGGTGCATGCCTAGCTAGCTGGGCTGGCAGCTGCATGGGAATGGCGGTGGGGTCTTGGCGCGCGCGGGCCTGGCCGCGACCCCGTTGATGTCCTCGGCAAGGTTCTTGCCATGGCACCGTGGTCGTCCCCGGCAAGGATCTTGCTGGAGGTCTCGTGGGTTTCCTTGGCAAGGATCTTGCCGAGGATCGTCGCCTTCTGGTCCTCATCTGATCGGGTGTGTTCTTGATCTTTACGAAGATCTTCATTCCACCACGGAGGCGCCTCCCGAGCCTTGGTCCCAATGTGTTTGATGGCGTTGGAATCCTGGGGCTCAAGGGTGACGCGCTCAGCTGGCATTGGGCAAGTTGCCCTGGCAAGGCTCTTGCCGAGGCTGCAGAGGCCGCCCCGGCAAGGGTCTTGCCGGGGGAGTCCGCCTCGCCCTCTTGCTCTTTGTCTCTCTGTCTTGGCGTTGCTTTGAGCGTCTTGTGGCTTTGCCTTCCCTCCTTTGCCCTGCTAAGTGTGGCCGTGGGCGCGGCTCTGACTGCCCGTGCACAAGTAAAGGGGTACAAAAGAGAGCCCCTATTTTCGTACACCGGCAGGAGCCCCCGGTACTGGGCCACACATAAGCGCGACGCGTTGTTGGGCTAGGCCCAAAATGGTGCGCGGGCAGGCGGGGCCGATTTTTACCGTGGTAACTTCTTCGTTTGCTGCGCTTCCCCATGACTTGTGTTGAATGCGTGACGTGGGGATCGTGCGTGGGGTGACCGAAGCATGCGTGCGTCATCTAGCGGTGAATAGTAAAGAGGCGGCTTGCGTGTCCCTTCAAGGCCGCAGGGCCGCTGCTCATGTACTTTCTTCGCCTTGGAACCGTTGTTCCATGTTTCCCACTACGCCCACCCCTTTCGCCACGTATGCCGCATGCACGGCGCGGGGTAGGTGACAGGCGCATGGGATATGGGAAGGCGTGTGCGGACCGATACCCACGCGCCTTCAATTGGGCGAGGAGGGCGGTCGGCGGCCTCGCCTGCTGCCACCTTAATGAGCTGGATTCGAGCGGGCTTTTTGGGGGTGTAGGGCCAGTCCTCCGGCCTCCCTTTCTCAACTATAAAAAAGGGCTCGGGGGCAGGAGGAAAAGCATCTCCCCGCGTCTCCCTCTTGTCTCCATCTTCATCCACAACCATGGCAAGGGGGCTTGGCCGAGGCCGTTCTTTTGTGGAGGTGACCAGGTCCTCCTCCCGCCAGAGAGTTGCGGCAGTCAAGGAAGAGCTCGTTGCCCAGGGTGAAGGCCATGCTCGAGGTGGGGCCACCGGACAGGGCTGCGGTCGGCAAGGAGGTTGAGGCAGAGGTGGGTGTGGAAGGGGAACGCCTACGATGTCTCCGTCTTCATCGCCATCTCCTTCTGCTTTGCCGAGTGGTCATGTCCGGGACTCGGCGCTCGAGTTCATTTTGCAGCTGCGTGGGCCGCCGCGCCACAGCCTTCATCTTCCCCGGGCATTCGCGAGCGTGCTTGAGGTTGACCATCCACTGCGGCTGAGGCTTCACATGAAGGGGTGTTTCCATGGAGACATGTGGGTGAACACAAGGTTCCCCGCCCCTCAAGTGATGCTCCTTCGCCGGGGCTGGAAAACCTTCACACGCGCCCATTGCTTGATGGATGGGCACCTCCTCTATTTCAAGCTAGCGGAGAGTGATCTGCTCTCCATCAAGGTCTTCGGGTGCTCGGGACACAGGCTAGGGTGCTGTGCGAAGAGCTCGACCAATGGCGAAAGGTCCTCTTCAGGCGGGAGTGACGAGGAGGACAGCGACGGCAACGACAAGAGCAGCGAGTAGGAGGATGATGGGTCCGACTAGGCGTCGGGCACGCTGTTCCTGGGCGCCGGCGGCGGTAGCAGCATCTGCACCCGGCCCTTCCTCCTAGCAGAGCAATTTGCCGGGGGTGGGGCCAGCTCCTTGAACTTCTCGGGGTGGCCCCCTTGGGCGGCTTGCGTGGGAAGGCCGGAGAAGGCGAAGAAGGCGGGTTGCAGGCCGTCAAGTCAGAGTATGATGGCACCGATGCCTTCGTAGCATATTGGCGGCCCTCTGCCTCATCTTCCAGCTCTTCTCCTGGCACCATCATCACCAACACTCTCCTGGGCGGCCGCCGATATGTTCTCTTGGTGCCTTCTGCCGCTCGTACCTCGCATAGGCGCTCCTTTTTCCCTCCTGTTATCTCGTTTCGTTTCCTGAGGAGAGGGACAAGAAAGGGATTACAGGCATCTTATCTCGTTTTAGTTTGTAAGCCTGCGGGCCTTAGTTCAATTTAAAACTTGTAATCCCCTTGCTCATGTTTACATTCTGTACGAACTATACCTGTGTGGGGCGTATTAATGAAAAAGGGGGCTCGTAGGGTTCTTTGTGTGTGAGCAAAGCCCATACCAAGGAATGAATCCTTGTTATTTTTAAAATAAACATTGTCGCTCGGCAACAGGCCTTGCCGCCCCCTTACTTCACTCGACCATACTCACGCTTTTGGCGGAGGCAGGGGCGAAGTAGGGTTAGGCCCTTCGTTTGCTTCCTTGCCATCGCGACTTCAACCAAGTTCCGACCCAAGGGTTGGGTACAGGAAAAGGGGAGCATGGGGGCCTAGGAATAAAACGAGGTTTCATACGTCCAATCCCATACGGAAATGCACAACAGAGGATAAAGGACTTATCTGAATTTGCAGTCCCCCGACAACCTTGGCTTGCCGGGGTCGGACCCTTGTGTCTTCAGCCCCTGGCAACCTTGGCTTGCCGGGACTGGAGAGCCGGCTCGTTCTCCTTCTTCCAGATAGCTCAGCAGAAATGTCCATGTACCCTGCAAACCAAAAAGGATTGAAAGGAACAGAGAGACGCACACTCGACCTTTATGCTAGGGGTTAGTCGCTGATAAGCTCTATCAACCCTAACCGAGGGAGGGACTCAACCTAGCATGCATGCTATAACTTAGGGCGCCAGCGCTTCATTTATTTATGCTCAGGGTCTGCGCCTGGCTTTGTACAAAGGGTTACATGCCTTGCCGGCAAGGCTTGTACAAAAGGTGGTCTGCCGGGGGAGGGGGCGGCAGCTGCGCCTTATGGGTAAAACTTGCGAAGATGCTCGATGTTCCAGGAGTTGCTCACTGGAATGGAATCTTCGGTCTCTAGGCGGACTGCGCCGGGCCTGGTGACTCGTATTACCCGATAAGGGCCTTCCCACTTTGGTGTCAACTTGTTGGAATTCTTGGCCGATTGAACGCGCCAAAGAACAAGGTCACCTTCCTCAAAGCTTCGAGCATGAACCTTGCAGCTATGGTAGCGGCGCAAGGCTTGCTGGTAGCGTGCTACTCTCACAGCCTCCCGAAGACGATCTTCCTCGAGGAACTTCGTGTCATCTTGTCGCAGTCGCTCTTGCTCAAGCTCGTCATAAGCGTTCACTCGAGGTGACTCGTATGTGAGGTCCGTGGGGAGAACTGCCTCTGCCCCGTATACTAGGGCAAAGGGTGTCTGGCCGGTGGCTCGATTTAGCGTTGTTCTGATCGACCAAAGAACCGCCGGCAACTCATCAATCCAGCGCTTTCCGCTCTTGTGCAGCCTGTCAAAAGTGTTTGTCATCAGGCCCCGCGGTACTTCAGCATTTTCCTCTCCGATTGGCCGTTGCTCCGTGGGTGTGCCGCGGAAGCAAAACAGAGCTTGCTGCCGAGGTCTTCGATGTATTCCATGAATGTGTGGCTTGTGAACCGTGTGCCGTTGTCGGTGATGACTCTGTTTGGCACACCAAAACGGCAAACTAGCCCCTTGAAGAATTTGACGGCTGACTACGCTATCACCTTCCTCACTGCTTCCACCTGCGGCCACTTTGTGAACTTGTCGATTGCAACGTACAAGTACTCAAAGCCCCGACAGCGCGGGGGAAAGGGCCCAGTATGTCGAGCCCCCAGACCGAGAATGGCCAGGAGAGCTTCTTGACCCCTCGTATTCAGCAGTGTTGTTTGATGACTGTGACGCCCTCGATTCAATCGTACACTAATCATACACGCAAATGTGTACGATCAAGATCAAGGACTCACGGGAAGATATCACAACACAACTCTAGACACAAATTAAAATAATACAAGCTTTATATTACAAGCCAGGGGCCTCGAGGGCTCGAATACATCAGCTTGAATACAAACGAGTCAGCGGAAGCAACAATATCTGAGTACAGACATAAGTTAGACAAGTGCCTTAAGAAGGATAGCACAAAAGCATCTACGATCGAAAAGGCAAGGCCTCCTGCCTGGGAGCCTCCTAACTACTCCTGGTCATCCGCGGTCTCCGTCACGTGGTAGTAGGCACCCTCGGGGTAGTAGCAGTCGTCAAAGGTGTCATCTGGCTCCTGGACTCCGTCATCTGGTTGCGTCATCCAAGAAGAATGGAAAAGAGGAAAAGGAGGGAGCAAAGCAACCGTGAGTACTCATCCAAAGTACTCGCAAGCAAGGATCTACACTACAGATGCAACATTATCAAAGGAAGGCCGTATATGTGGACTGGACTGCAGAAATGCCAGAATAGAGAGAAGGCCTAGTCCTATCGAAGACTAGCATCTTCTGGAAACCACCATCTTGCAGCAAACAGGAGGGAGTAGAGTAGCATAAAGTAAAGTAGTAGTAGTGTTATCAACCTCGGCCAGAGATCCTTTCTCGACTCCCTGCGAGAAAGAAATCCCAGAGCCGTACTATCCAATTATCATCACAATCCAATTCTCATCATCATCCAATTCTCATCACAAGTATCCAGTTCTAGTTGTATCGATCGGGATACAACTCCGAGCGTCCGTTACCGTAGGACAGGCTATCGATAGATGTTTTCTTCCCTGCAGGGGTGCACCAACTTACCCACCACGCTTGATTAACTCCGGCCAGACACACTTTCCTGGGTCATGCCCGGCCTCGGCCAAACAATACGCCGCAACCCGACCTAGACTTAACAGAGAGGTCAGCACGCCGGACTAAACCTATGCCCCAGGGGTCATGGGCCATCTCCCCGGAAACTCCTGCACGTTGCGTACGCAGCCGGTGAGCAGACCTAGCCTCCCTTATACAAGTGAAGGCGTAACCAGTCCAACCCGGCGCGCGCCGCTCAGTCGCTGACGTCTATTAAGCTTCGGCTGATGCATACGACGCAGAACGCTCATACTATGCCCACGTGATGGTTAGTGCTATCAGGCCAGAGGCCCGTCGGATCAAATATCCAAATCGTAGTGGATTAGGAACGCGCGGTAACAAGCAGAGACTCACGAAAGATGTGACCCCGTTGCCCCGTCTCGAGGACTTGCGGCAAGGGCTAAGAATGTCCGGCCACGCCTCGTAATTATCTCTCGGGCACCTTCCAGGTCAACCCGTATCCACATCACTCGCAATTATGCTCGCGCGGGTACCCCTCAGGGTCGACCTATCTTTAGTAACATGGTTCAGTGTAACATAGTAACCATAGTAACCGTGTGTCCAAACATCAAGGGGAAAACCCGAGGGATCACCCCCGGTGAATTCCACTCGATGTAATCATGAAGGTGAACGTAAGAGGAATCACCCCCGAGGTTCACACTTGAGGGGTTGCACGACAAAGTCGTATCGGAAGTGGTTAAGGCGGAATCACCCTCGATGACCACGACCGAATAGCTACACTACAGGGTTAACATCAGAAGTGCTGTAGAGGTCTCACCCTCGGCACTCGATAGTAACCCAGCAGTGTCGAGCAACTAAGGGGAAAGTGGTGTGCGGTGTCGGGGCCTGGTCTTTGATCCCGTTGACCGGGTCTTCGATGATGAAGCAGGGGCAACAAGGACAAGGTGGGGGTCACTGATGGGTCACTAACCAACCTATACTAAGCAGTTTAGGATAAGCAGTTTAGGATAAGTAGGTAAGGTACAACCGCAGATACAAAAGCAGGCTATGCATCAGAATAGGAGCAAACAATAACAGTAGCAAAATCTAATGCAAGCATGAGAGATGGAATGGGCGATATCGGGATGATCAAAGGGGGGGCTTGCCTGGTTGCTCTGGCAAGGAGGGGTCGTCGTCGACGTAGTCGATCACAGGGGCAGCATCGATCTCGGGGTCTACCGGAGAGAAGAGGAGGAAGAAACTGTAAATATAAAGCAAACATAGCATCACAAAAGCATAACGTGGCAATATGCTGTGCTGGGTGTGACCTAACGTATGGCTACACGATATAGGTGAAGGGGGAATTCAACCGGGAATGTATTCTCGGTTTCGGACCTGTGTCAGACAGATGGCCGGAGGAGAAGGTTCCATGTTCATATAGTTAGAAGCATCTGACAGATATGTGGTTAGCGTATTCGGATTCATCTCGTCGTTCTGAGCAACTTTCATGTATAATGTTTTTCCGTCCGAGCTACGGTTTATTTTCTATGAATTTCTAAAGTTTAAAGGATTTTTTAATTTATTTAATTCGAATTATAAACAGTGAAATGTCTTTTTAAACTCAGCATGGGGCTAGTCACACTTAAAGACATGTGGGGTCAAGGAGCTGGGTTGACTCAGTCAACACCTTTACTAGTCAACCAATGAACAGTGCATTTGGCCCTACTTGTCATTGGCACAAACTATTAATTAGGCCTTTAAAATAACAGGGGCCACATGTCATCGGTACATAGACTATTCTAGCCATTAATTAACACCTAGTAGTACTAATCTAAGCAAGGGACGGCCACTACTCCGGCCACGTGCACGACGCACACACAAGTTAGTAGGCTAGGAGTTATTAACATAAGATGTCATTTTGTGATTTTTGTAGGATTTAATCTAATCATCAAAAGGATTTGGTTCAGTGGGATAAAACGGAGTTTGTCATGTCTACTTTCTACTCATATTATTTTTAGGTCTGTTAGTAGTTGTTTAACCGTTGATCAGAGGCTGTCAAGGGGGTTAGTCATTGTGGAAATAGGAAAGCTAGCACTAGCTACAGTAACTGAATGTTACTGAAGCTGTGCAGCATAGCAGTAGGCAGTGGCGGCAGCGCCGAGCAGGCTGGAGGCGAGCACAGGGCTGCGCGAGGGCGCGACCAGGGGGTGCACTGGGACGACCAGCACGCGGCGGGAGCGCGGCAGGAGCAAGCATCACCGGCCATGGCGAATGGCGGTGGTGGCTGCCTGTTAGTTCGATTCGAGCGGGCGAGCATGGATTCGGCTACGCATACGACACACACACCTCTTGGGAGCACCAGATGCACGGCATCGACCTTGGTTTTCTTCAGGACGGACCCCATCAACGGCAACGACCACGGTGGTGCACGGTCCCGTGCGGATAGCGACGAAAACAAGCAATTGAAGGAAGGGAAAACAGAGGGGAGCTCACATCGGAGCACCGGGATGGCTCAGAGGCGTCGGGGTGGTCGGGGGGCTGATGCGGATCCAGCGATGGCGTCGGCGTAGTGGGCTTGGAGAGGCGCCGGAGACGACGGATCGAAGCGGCGGATGTCGGCGATCGGAGAGGAAGCAGAAGACGTGGCAATGACGTTGCGGCTCCCCGAGCTCGATGTAGTGGCGTGGATGACGAAGAAGGGCGCGACGCAGCTGCTAGAGAGCCTCCCGAAGGTAGGGAAGCACGGTGGCCGCGGGATCGACGCAGGCGCGGTGACGATGGTGTCGGTCGCACGTGGTGGGGAAGGAGACGGCGCGAAGAGGGGAAAATGGAGGGGGCGTCTAGGGTTTGTTCCAGGGCGAGGAGGGGTCTATTATCCTCTCGGGGCACCTGCGGATGGTTGCCCCGTGGCCATCGGCGTCATGGACGTGCGCCCGGCGTCCACGGGGGCTTCTGTGAACAAAGGAAGATGGAGATGGGAGGTGGGCTGGGCCGGCACACTGTGCACTCATGGCCCATGTGCATAGTGGGCTGCCTTGTTTTTCTTTTTATTT
Source organism: Triticum dicoccoides (assembly GCF_002162155.2). Lineage (NCBI taxonomy): Eukaryota > Viridiplantae > Streptophyta > Magnoliopsida > Poales > Poaceae > Triticum > Triticum dicoccoides. The sequence continues at coordinate 416,762,824 of NC_041383.1, forward strand.
AAAAACAAAGAGAGGAAATGAATTATTTGGGCAGTCTATTGACTCGGGAAAAACTTGGGAAGGGTGCCATTAAATCCCTGGTGATTTTAGACACTTCCACAAAAAGTTTAGGCAAGTTTGGAATTCATTTGATTTTTTTTGAAAAAGAATAGGGCATTTAAAGTGTCGTTTTGGCACTGTTTTAAATGCTCAGACCCATATGTGTTGAAGATGATGTTGTTTTCCTTAACAGCATTTGTTTTGGAATATTTGCTAGATGATGAACATTTTAGTTTTACTGTTCAAAGAAACAATTTATTTGACTCTATTTCAAATTTGAAAATGGCTTTGGATTTTGGACAGGTGGCAAGCTGCATAGTAACCATGATGACATGGACACCATTAGGAGGAGATTACTGTAGCAAGATTCTCAGGGTGTTACACTGACCCACAAGTATAGGGGATCTATCGTAGTCCTTTCGATAAGTAAGAGTGTCGAACCCAACGAGGAGCAGAAGGAAATGACAAGCGGTTTTCAGTAAGGTATTCTCTGCAAGCACTAAAATTGTAGGTCACAGATAGTTTTGTGATAAGATAATTTGCAACGGGTAACAAGCAATGAAAGTAAATAAAGTGCAGCAAGGTGGACCAATCCTTTTTGTATCAAAGGACAAGCCTGGACAATTTCTTATAATGAGAAAGGAGCTCCCGAGGACACATGGGAATTATCGTCAAGCTAGTTTTCATCACGCTAATATGATTCGCGTTCGGTACTTTGATAATTTGATATGTGGGTGGACTGGTGATTGGGTACTGCCCTTACTTGGACAAGCATCCCACTTATGATTAACCCCTATTGCAAGCATCTGCAACTACAAAAGAATTATTAAGGTAAACCTAACCACAACATTAGAAATATGGATCCAAATCAGCCCCTTACAAAGCAACGCATAAACTAGGGTTTAAGCTTCTGTCGCTCTAGCAACCCATCATGTACTTATTACTTCCCAATGCCTTCCTCTAGGCCCAAATAATGGTGAAGTGTCATGTAGTCGACGTTCACATAACACCACTAGAGGAGAGACAACATACATCTCATCAAAATATCGAACGAATACCAAATTCACATGACTACTAATAGCAAGACTTCACCCATGTCCTCAGGAACAAACGTTACTACTCACAAAGCATATTCATGTTCATGATCAAAGGAGTATTAATATGCATTAAGGATATGAACATGTGATCTTCCACCAAGTAAACCAATTAGCATCAACTACAAGGAGTAATCAACACTACAAGCAACCCACAGGTACCAATTTGTGGTTTTTATACAAGATTGGATACAAGAGATGAACTAGGGTTTTGAGAGGAGATGGTGCTGGTGAAGATGTTGATGGAGATTGACCCCCTCCCGATGAGAGGATCGTTGGTGATGACGATGTTGATGATTTCCCCCTCCCGGAGGGAAGTTTCCCCGGCAAAACAGCTCCGCCGGAGCCCTAGATTGGTTCCATCAAGGTTCCGCCTCATGGCGTCGGAGTTTCGTCCCGTAAGCTTGCTTATGATTTTTTTTCCAGTGTAAAAGCCTTCATATAGCAGAAGATGGGCACCGAAGGGCCACCAGGGGGGCCAGGAGACAGGGGGCGCGCCCAGTAGGGGTGGGCGCGCCCTCCACCCTCCTGGCCAAGGTGTGGGCCCCCTCTGGTGTTTTCTTCGCTCAATAATTCTTATTAATTCCAAAAATGACTTCCGTGGAGTTTCAGGATTTTTGGAGCTGTGCAGAATAGGTTTCCAATATTTGCTCCTTTTTCAGCCAGAATTCCAGCTGCAGGCATTCCCCCTCTTCATGGTAAACCTTGTAAAATAAGAGAGAATAGCCATAAGTATTGAGATATAATGTGTAATAACAGCCCATAATGCAATAAATATTGATATAAAAGCATGATGCAAAATGGACGTATCAACTCCCCCAAGCTTAGACCTTGCTTGTCCTCAAGCGGAATCCAAAATCGAAAATATGTCCACATGTTTACATATAGAGGTGTCGATAAAAATAAAATACGGACATGAGGGCATCATGATCATTCTTATAGCAGCAACATATATAGATTTTGTCATATGGTTTCCTATGCTCAAGTAACAATCAATTCACAATGTCAAGTATGGTTCAGAAACTTTATTGGGAACTAACAAACTATAATCTCAGCCATTGAATCAATTGCAATTTATCATAACATCAGAAAGAGTCAAGAATAGAGCTTTTCAGCAAGTCCACATACTCAACTATCATATAGTCTTCTACAATTGCTAACACTCACGCAATACTTGTGGTTATGGAGTTTCAACCGAACACTGAGAAAGATAGGGGCTTATTGTGTTACCTCCCAACGTATTCACCTTTAGGTGATGTCAACAATAATAATTCATGCTAACTTGCATCCAATTGGATATATATATCAGGATCTTTCAAACACAAGGAGCTTGCCAAAGGATAAAATGAAAAAGGGAAAGGTGAATATCACCTTGACTCAAGTATAAAGTAAAAACATAAAGTAAAAGATAGGCCCTCGCAGAGGGAAGGAGAGGTTGTCATGTGCTTTTAGGGTTGGATGCACAAAATCTTAGTGCAAAAGAACGTCACTTTATATTGCCACTTGTGATATGAACCTTTATTATGCAGTCCATCGCTTTTATTACTTCAATATCACATGATTGTATAAGGCTTATTTTCTCTGCACTAATAAGTCATACATATTTAGAGAGCAATTTTTATTGCTTGCAACATAACAACTTACTTGAAGGATCTTATTCAATCCAAAGGTAGGTATGGTGGACTCTCATGGCAAAAACTGGGTTTAAGGATATTTGGAGGCACAAGTAGTATCTCTACTTGGTGCAAGGAATTTGCCTAGCATGAGGGGGAAAGGTAGGCTCAACATGTTGGGAAGATCAATGACAATATACTTTAACTGAGATGTGAGAAAACATAAACCATTACGTTGTCTTCCTTGTCCAACATCAACTCTTTTAGCATGTCATACTTAATGAGTGCTCACAATCATAAAAGATGGCCAAGATAGTATATTTGTATGTGAAAACCTCTCTTTCCTTATTACTTCCTATTAATTGCAACGATGACCAAAACTATGTTTGTCAACTCTCAACAACTTTTATGCCTCATAATTTTTATATGCGAAGTCATTACTATCCACAAGATCCATATGAACTCTTTTATACTTTTTATTCTTTCTACTTTCTCAAGATCATAGCAAGATAGCAATGCCCTTGACTCAACACTAATCTTTATTATAGATAGCTCACAGACTCGATTACATAAAGAGATCACAAAGCAAAACTCAAAACTACTTGATACCAAAACTTCAATCTACTAGATCGAGATATTACTAAAGGGATCGAACTAAGTAAAACGGTAAAGATAGGAGTGTGATGGTGATACGATACCGGGGCACCTCCCCAAGCTTGGCAGTTGCCAAGGGGAGTGCCCATACCCGTGTGGTTATGTCCTCGGAGGTGATGAAGGTGGTGATGATGATGGTGGATAATCGCACATCAAGCGAAAAAGCTCCTCCAACTTGCGGATAATGCCCTTGAGTCTGGCGATATGATCCTTCAACAAAATATTCTCCTGTGTGAGATACTTATTCTGTATGCGAGCTAACTCAATCATCTTGAAAGCTTCAATCTCAGTTGGAGTAAAGAGGTTAGGTAAAGGTTGAGGGATGTTTTCTTCTTCCACCGTCGGAGCTTGATCCTCCATGGACTTCTTGATCCCTTCATCCTTGTTGATCTCCTCCGGTTCTTCTCTTTTCAGCTCTATCTTCAATAGCCAAGCATCTTTGTCTTCATTGTTGAAGGAGGGTGACATCATGGTGCTCTAGATCTGTCAAAAAAACAGCTCGAAACAAAAACAGAGGATATTTGCGTGATACGGTGGTCAAAACCTTAGAGAGATTATATAATGAATTTTTACCGACCAAAATATGTAACGTGCAAGAAAACGGAGTCCGGGAGGCACACGAGGTGGCCACGAGACAGGGGGGCGCGCCCAGGAAGGGTGGGCGCGCCCTCCACCCTCGTGGAGGCCTTGTGTCCTTCTTGGATTACTTCTTGCTTTCCAAAATTCTTAAATATTCCAAAACTGGGGAAAAATGCCATTAGAACTGTTTTGGAGTCGGTTTACTTACCGTACCAAATACCTATTCCTTTTTGGAGTCTGAAACATTCTGGAAAGTGTCCCTTATGTATTCCTCTGGGGTTACGGTCTCAATAATATTAGTTTCAACATTGATTGGGTTACCTGAGATATGATGTTTGATTCTTTGACCATTCACCACCCTCGGACTCGTGCCTTCGAAGTTGTTGATTTTTATGGCACCAGAACGATAGACCTCCTCGATAACGTAAGGACCTTCCCATTTAGAGAGAAGTTTTCCTGCAAAAAAATCTTAAACCAGAGTTGAATAATAACACATAATCTCCTACGTTAAATTCTCGCTTTTGTATCCTTTTGTCATGCCAGCGTTTGACTTTTTCTTTGAATAGATTGGCATTCTCATAGGCTTGGGTTCTCCATTCATCAAGTGAGCTAATGTAAAACAACCTCTTCTCACCGGCAAGTTTGAAGTCATAATTGAGCTCTTTAATAGCCCAATATGCTTTATGTTCAAGTTCAAGAGGTAAGTGATATGCTTTTCCATAAACCATCTTATACGGAGACATACCCATAGGATTTTTATACGCAGTTCTATAGGCCTATAATGCATCATCAAAAAATTTGGACCAATTCTTTCTAGATCTATTGACAGTCTTTTGCAAAATTAACTTGAGCTCTCTGTTGCTCAACTCTACTTGACCACTAGACTGCGGGTGATAAGGAGATGCGATTCTATGATTAACATCATAATTAGCAAGCATCTTACGAAAAGCACCATGAATAAAATGTGAACCACCATCAGTCATAAGATATCTAGGGACTCCAAACCTCGGAAAAATAACTTCTTTAAGCATCTTAATAGAGGTGTTGTGATCAGCACTACTAGTTGGAATAGCTTCTACCCACTTAGTAATGTAATCAACAGCAACTAAAATATGTGTGTAACCATTAGAGGCAGGAAAAGGTCCCATATAATCAAAGCCCCAAACATCAAATGGTTCAATAATAAGAGAGTAATTCATAGGCATTTCTTGACATCTACTAATATTACCTATTCTTGGACATTCATCACAAGACAAGACAAACTTACGAGCATCTTTGAAGAGAGTAGGCCAATAAAAACCGGATTGGAATACCTTATGTGTAGTTCTATCTCCAGCGTGGTGTCCTCCATATGATTCAGAGTGACACTTGCGTAGGATCTGTTCCTATTCATGCTCAGGTACACAACGTCTAATAACACCATCTACTCCTTCTTTATAAAGGTGTGGGTCATCCCAGAACTAACTAAATCATAAAACAACTTTTTCTTTTGCTGGTATGTGCAACTTGGTGGTATAAATTTAGCAACAATGTAATTAGCATAATTAGCATACCAAGGAGCAGTACGAGAAGCATTAACGACTGCTAATTGTTCATCAGGAAAGCTATCATCAATAGGTAGTGGTTCATCAAGAACATTCTCTATCCTAGACAAGTTGTCTGCAACGGGGTTCTCAGCTCCCTTTCTATCAATAATATACAAATCAAATTCTTGGAGAAAGAGAACCCATCTAATGAGTCTAGGCTTAGCATCTTTCTTTTCCATAAGATATTTAATAGTAGCATGATTAGTGTGAATAGTGACTTTGGAATCAACAATATAAGGTCTATACTTATCACATGCAAATACGACTGCTAAAAACTCTTTTTCAGTAGTAGCATAATTTCTCTAGGCAGTATCAAGAGTTTTACTAGCATACTGGATAACATTCAATTTCTTATCAACTCTTTGCCCTAGAACAACACCTACAGCATAATCACTAGCATCACACATAATTTGAAAGGGTAAATTCCAATCAGGTGGCTGAACAATAGGTGCAGTGATCAAAGCTTTCTTAAGTATTTCAAATGCTTCTACACAATCATCATCAAAGACAAAAGGAATATCTTTTTGTAATAAATCAGTCAGAGGCCTAGAGATTTTAGAAAAGTCCTTAATGAACCTCCTATAAAAACCGGCATGACCAAGGAAACTTCTTATAACTTTTATGTCCTTGGGACATGGCATCTTTTCAATAGCATCGACTTTAGCTTTATCAACTTCAATACCTCTCTCGGAAATCTTATGCCCCAAGACAATGCCTTCATTAACCATAAAGTGGCACTTTTCCTAGTTCAATACGAGACTAGTGTCTTCGTATCTCTGCAAAACTCGATCAAGGTTGCTCAAGCAATCATCAAAAGAGGATCCATAAACGGAGAAATCATCCATGAATACCTCACAAATATTTTCACAAAAGTCAGAGAATATAGCCATCATACATCTTTGAAAGGTAGCAGGTGCATTACATAAACCAAAAGGCATACGTCTATAAGCAAAAGTACCGAAAGGGCAAGTAAAAGTAGTTTTTGATTGATCCTCCGCTGACACAGGTATTTGAGAGAAACCAGAATAACCATCTAGAAAGCAGAAATGTGTGTGTTTGGATAGTCTTTCTAGCATTTGATCAATAAAAGGTAAAGGGTAATGATCTTTCTTAGTAGCCTTATTTAATTTAGGGAAATCAATTACCATCCTATAGCCCGTAATAATTCTTTGCGGGATCAATTCATCTTTATCATTAGGAACGACAGTAATACCTCCCTTCTTAGGAACGCAATGGACAGGACTTACCCAATCACTATCAGCAACGGGATAAATTATACCTGCCTCAAGGAGCTTCAGTATCTCCTTTCTTACCACTTCTTTCATATTAGGATTCAATCATCGTTGAGGATCTTTAACTGGTTTGGCATCCTCCTCCACTTTAATTTTGTGTTGGCATAGAGTGGAACTAATGCCCTTAAGATCATCCAGAGTATATCCAATAGCAGCACGGTGCTTCTTCAGAGTTTTCAATAATCTTTCTTCTTCTTGCTCTGAAATGTTAGCACTAATAATAACAGGATATATTTTCTTTTCATCAAGATAAGCATACTTAAGATTATCACGTAATGGTCTGAGCTCAAACATGGGATCACCCTTGGGTGGAGGGGAATCCCCTAGGATTTCAACATGTAAGTTGTGTTTCAGAATAGGACCCTGTTGAAGGAACACTTCATCTATTTCCCTTCTTTCATTCATAAACATATCATTTTCATGGTCTAGCAAATATTGTTCTAACGAATCAGTAGGAGGCACGACAATAGAAGCAAGACCAATAATCTCATCCTTACTAGGTGATTCTTTATCACGGGGTTTTCTACGAAACTTAGCAAAATTAAACTCATGAGACATATCCCCTAAGCCAATTGTAACAGTATCCTTTTCGCAATCAATCCTAGCATTAACAGTATTCAAGAAGGGTCTACCAAATATAATGGGACAAAAGTCATCTTGTGGGGAACCAAGAACAAGAAAATCAGCAAGATATTTAACCTTCCCATACAAGACTTCAACATCTCTAACAATCCCAACTGGTTTAATGGTGTCCCTATTGGCAAGCTTAATAGTAACATCAATATCTTCTATTTCAGCGGGTGCAATATCATGCATATTTTTTTTATATAAGTCATAGGGCATTGCACTAGCACTAGAACCCATATCACATAAGCCATGATAACAATGATCTCCTATTTTAACAGAAATAACAGGCATGCCTACAACAGGTCTGTGTATCTTAGCATCTGGTCTAGCAATATTAGCAGCCTGTTCACAGAAGTAAATAACATGCCCATCTAAATTATCGTCCAAGAGATCTTTAACCATAGCAATACTAGGTTCAACTTTGATTTTCTCAGGAGGTGTATAAGTTCTAGTATTACTCTTATGAACAATAGTCAAAGTTTTAGCATGATCCTTTATCCTAACAGGAAAAGGAGGTTTCTCAACATAAGTAGTAGGAATAATAGGATCATTATAAGTGACAGTCTTTTCTTCAACTATAATAGGTGCAACTACTTTTACTTCAATGGGAGGATTATATTTAAACCACTTCTCCTTAGGGAGATCAATGTGAGTAGCAAAAGATTCACAAAAAGCAGCTACTATCTCAGAGTCAAGTTCATACTTAGCGCTAAATCCACGAAAAGCATCGGTATCCATAAAAGATTTAACACAATCAAACTTAGGTGTTATACCTGACTCCTTACCATCGTCGGAACCCCAATTTTCAGAGTTGCGTTTAATTCTTTCCAATAAGTCCCACTTGAATTCAGTAGTCTTCAGCATATAAGAACCAGCACAGGAAGTATCAAGCATGGTGCGATCATTGGGAGAAAGCCGAGCATAAATTTTTTGAATAATCATTTCTCTTGAGAGCTCATGATTGGGGCATGAATATAACATTGACTTAAGCCTCCCCCAAGCTTGAGCGATGCTTTCTCCTTCGCGAGGCCAGAAATTATATATGTAATTACGATCATGATGAACAAGATGCATTGGATAGAACTTCTGGTGAAATTCCAACTTCAATCATTTATAATTCCAAGATCCCGTATCATCACATAGCCTATACAATGTCAATGCATCTCCCTTCAAAGATAAAGGGAAGACCTTCCTTTTGATAACATCATCGGGAATACTTGCAAGCATGAATAATCCACAAACTTCATCCACAAAGATAAGGTGTAAATCGGGATGCAATGTTCCATCTCCTGCAAAGGGATTAGCTAGCAGTTTCTCTATCATACCCGAAGGAATCTCAAAGTAAATATTTTCAGTAGGTTCAGTAGGTTGAGGAGCAACTCTTTGCTCTACTGGTCGGGGTGAAGATACCCTGAACAAGCCCTTCAAAGGATTAGTTTCCATAGTAACAAGTGACAGAAAATTTCAGCACACTATATAAATGTTTCCTTACCAAGTTCCACTCACCAAAGGCGCTTCACTCCCCGGCAACGGCGCCAGAAAAGAGTCCTGATGACCAACAAGTATAGGGGATCTATCGTAGTCCTTACGATAAGTAAGAGTGTCAAACCCAACGAGGAGCACAAGGAAATGACAAGCAGTTTTCAGTAAGGTATTCTCTCCAAGTACTGAAATTGTAGGTAACAGATAGTTTTGTGATAAGATAATTTGTAACGGGTAACAAGCAACGAAAGTAAATAAAGTGCAGCAAGGTGTCCCAATCCTTTTTGTAGCAAAGTACAAGCCTGGACAATTTCTTATAATGAGAAAAGAGCTCCCGAGGACACATGGGAATTATCGTCAAGCTAGTTTTCATCACGCTCATATGATTCGCGTTCGGTACTTTGATAATTTGATATGTGGGTGGACCGGTGCTTGGTTATTGCCCTTACTTGGACAAGCATCCACTTATGATTAACCCCTATTGCAAGCATCCGTAACTACAAAAGAATTATTAAGGTAAACCTAACCACAACATTAGACATATGGATCCAAATTAGCCCCTTACGAAGCAACGCATAAACTAGGGTTTAAGCTTCTATCACTCTAGCAACCCATCATCTACTTATTACTTACCAATACCTTCCTCTAGGCCCAAATAATGGTGAAGTGTCATGTTGTCGGCGTTCACATAACACCACTAGAGGAGAGACAACATTCATCTCATCAAAATATCGAACGAATACCAAATTCACATGACTACTAATAGCAAGACTTCACCCATGTCCTCAGGAACAAACGTAACTAATCACAAAGCATATTCATGTTCATGATCAGAGGAGTATTAATATGCATTAAGGATCTGAGCATATGATCTTCCAACAAGTAAACCAATTAGCAGCAACTATAAGGAGTAATCAACACTACTAGCAACCCACAGGTACCAATTTGTGGTGTTGATACATGATTGGATACAAGAGATGAACTAGGGTTTTGAGAGGAGATGGTGCTGGTGAAAATGTTGATGGAGATTGACCCCCTCCCGATGAGAGGATCGTTGGTGATGACGATGGTGATGATTTCCCCCTCCCGGAGGGAAGTTTCCCCGGCAGAACAGCTCCGCGGGAGCCCTAGATTGGTTCCGCCAAGGTTCCGCCTCGTGGCGGCGGAGTTCCGTCCCGTAAGCTTGCTTATGATTGTTTTTCCAGGGTAAAAGCCTTCATATAGCAGAAGATGGGCACCGGAGGGCCACCAGGGGGCCCAGGAGACAGGGGCGCGCCTAGTAGGGGTGGGCGCGCCCCCCACCCTCCTGGCCAGGGTGTGGGCCCCCTCTGGTGTTTTCTTCACTCAATAATTCTTATTAATTCCAAAAATGACTTCCGTGGAGTTTCAGGATTTTTGGAGCTATGCAGAATAGGTTTCCAATATTTGCTCCTTTTCCAGCCAGAATTCTAGCTGCCATCATTCCCCCTCTTCATGGTAAACTTGTAAAATAAGAGAGAATAGCCATAAGTATTGAGATATAATGTGTAATAACAGCCCATAGTGCAATAAATATTGATATAAAAGCATGATGCAAAATGGACGTATCATTGTTCGTCGACATCTCCTTGGGAAAGTGCATCTAGATTACATACTTGAGGTGCTCTCCGGTGGGTGCGATGAGCAGCACACCAGCGCCGGCGCCTTGCAGCGAGAAAGCTCCGTCAAAGTACATAACCCAGTTGCGACTTGTTTCCTTGCCGGGGAGAGTGGTTTCCTGGATTTCTTCGTCGGGTGTCAAGGTCCACTCTACAATGAATTCCGCCAAGACTCTGCTCTGGATTATCGAAGTACTTTCAAACTTCAAACCAAAGCTCGACAACTCCAAGGCCCATTCCACAATCCTCCCCGTTGCATCCGGGTTATGCAGTATCCGTTTCAATGGGAGGCGGGTGACGATGGTGATCTCATGCGCTTGGAAGTAATGATGCAGCTTCCTCGAGGCCATAAGAAGGATGAAGAGCAATTTCTGCACATCGTAGTACCTTCACCTAGCCCCCTACAAGAGGGAGCTGACAAAGTAAACTGGGTGCTGCATCATCTTCTTCTTCTCCACCACTTCACCTGGTTGCATAGGCCTTGTCTCGCTGGCGTTAGATCCTGCCGGGGGCCTCGCCTTGCCGGGACCAGGCCCTGCCGGGGGGAGCTCTGGCTCGCCATCCGCCAACCCTGCCGTTGCCACTGCCCCTTCATCGACCTCCCTCTGCGCCACTAGTGCGACGCTAACCACTTGATTCGTTGCCGCTAGATACAGCAGCAGCGGCTCTTGTGGTTTAGGCGCAACCAGATTGGCGCGGAGGAGAGGTATTTCTTCAAATCCTGCAGTGCCGCTTCGGCCTCTGGGGTCCACTCCATTGGGCCCGCCTTTTTCAAGATTTTGAAAAAGGGAAGGGAATGCTCAGCAGACTTGGAGATGAATCTTCTCATGGCGGCGATGCAGCCAGTGAGCCGACGCACATCCTTGTTCCACCTAGGTGCCTCAATCTGCTCAATGGCCTTGATCTTGTCTAGATTCGCCTCAATCCCATGCTGCGACACAAAGAACCCGAGAAGCTTGCCGAACGGAACACCGAAGACACACTTCTCAGGGTTCAGCTTGAGGTTGATCTTGTGCAGATTTGCAAATGCCTCTTCCAAATCATGCACAAGTGTTGCCTTGTCCTTGGTTTTGACCACTATGTCATCCATATAAGCTTCCATATTTCTATGTAGCTGGGGCTCAAAACCAATTTGGACAGCTCTTGCGAAGGTCGAGCCAACACTCTTCAACCCGAAAGGCATCCGTATAAAGCAATACGTACCACATGGGGTGATGAATGTTGTCTTCTCTTCATCTTCTCTTGTCATGAAAATTTGATGGCATCCCGAGTAGGCGTCGAGGAATGATAACAAGTCACACCCGGCCGTGGAGTCAACAATCTGGTCAATGTGCGGCAACGGGAAAGGGTCTTTTGGACATGCCTTATTTATATTTGTGTAATCAATACACAGCATCCACTTCCCATTTACCTTGCGCACCACCACCGGATTGGCCAACCACGTCGGATGGAGTACTCCTCTCACCAAGCCTGCTGCTTCTAGCTTTCTGATCTCTTCTGTGATGAACTCCTGCCTTTCTAGAGCTTGCTTCCTGACCTTCTGCTTGACGGGTCGCGCATGAGGACAGACAACAAGAGGTGCTCAATCACCTCCCTGGGAACGCCGGGGATGTCAGATGCTTGCCATGCAAACACATCGACATTCTCCCGCAGGAAAGTGACGAGCTCGCCTTCCTATTTGATATCGAGGGTGGAGCTGATGGTGAAAGACCCTCCCGTGCCATCCTCCTTGACGGACACCTTCTTGGTCTCTCGTGGTGCAGCTCTGGATTTCTTGCTCTTGCCGGTGGAGCTCTCCGGCACGTCCTCGACGAGAGCACAGCACTCCGGGGAGGTGCGCTTGCCGGAGTGGGTGCGAGAGGTCTTGCCGGTCTTTTTCCCTCCCGGGGCTTCAACGGCAGGAGCAAGTGCCTTGGCGGCAGTTGCTGCAACTGCTTCCCAGTAGAGTTGGTCAGCACAAATCAGTGCATCCTTCTCGTCGGAGGGGACGGTAATGATGTTCACCGGCCCAGGCATCTTTAGTGTGTCGTAGGCATAATGTGACGCCGCCATGAACTTGGCTAGTGCCGGGCGGCCGAGGATCCCGTTATAGGGCAAGGGGATCTCGTCTACATCGAAGACAATCCTCTCCATCTTGTAGTTCAACTCGCCCCCAAACGTCAGGGGCAGCGTGACCTTACCCTTCGGCTGGCTTCTTCCCGGGTTGACCCCTTGAAACGTGCCCGTCTCTTCGAGGTCTCCATCAGGAATCTGCAGCCTTTTGATCACAACAGGCGAGATCAAGTTCAGGCCGGCCCCGCCATCAAGTAGCATCTTTGTCACCTTGAGGTTGCGTATCATTGGTGAAACCAACAACAACAAACACCCGACCGCAGTTGTGCGATCAGGGTGGTCCTCGGTGTCAAAGATGATAGGCGTGCTAGACCACTTTAGTGGCCTCTGTGCATCGAATTATGGCTATGCCGCTGTGATCTCACGCGCCCACTACTTGAGCCAGCGGTGAGAGGTGTGCAGCGAGGCGCCACCATCGACGCACATGGCCTCCATAGCTTTCTGAAACTCGTGGTCGCCGGACTCATCATCCTCGATGTGATCATCGTCTTCCTGCTTCTTGTCGCGGCCCCGGGCGGGCCTCTCTTGCTGATTATCCTTGTCGTGGCGGCCTCCTTGGCCGCCACTGTTCTTGCCGGATCCTTCGGCACCGTCCTGGCCCTTCTCCTTGTCCCGCCTCTCATACTCAGCTTTTTGCTTCTCAGCAAGCAGCTCAACTTGTCAGCAGTTCTGGAGGTCGTGGCCCTTGGTGCGGTGGATCTTGCAATATTGCTTGTCGGAGCTTCCTGGCTTGTCAGCAGCCGCCAAGGCCTGGCAAGCGGCACACCCGGCAACTTCCTTGCTGGGGTTGCTTGCCTTGGCCTTCTTGGCGACGCCGGTGTCATCAGATCCCTCGACGGCAAGCACAACCTTGCCCTTGCGCTTTCTGTTACAGCGTCGGCCCTTCTTCGTCGGGGCGGCGGTGTTGTCGTCTGTGGAGTCAGTTTCCGCACGGGCATCCTCGCCGGGGTACTTCCTCCCCTCTTTAGCTCGGGCGCACCTATCGGCCAGAACATAAAGTTTGGCCACATCTTTGACCTTGTTCATCGCCAGCTCTTCACGCATCTTGCGGTTGCATACATTCTGATGGAATGCGCTGATCACGGCGGCGGGGTGAACGTCTGGGATGTTGTACTGCACCCGACTGAACCTCTGCATGTACCTGTGCAGGTTTTCCCCTTCCTTCTGGGGGATGATATGCAGATCGCTCGCCTGGCCATGAGCTTGATGACCTCCAGTGAAGGCGCCAAAAAACTCATGACACAGATCCGACTAGGAAGAAATGGAATCCGTCGGCAAGTGCATCAACCATGACATGACATTGGGCTTAAGTGCCAATGGGAAGTAATTGGCAAGCACCTTCTCATTGCGGGCTCTAGCAGCTTGCATCGCAATGGTGTAGATGTTGAGGAACTCCGACAGGTGAGTCTTGTCGTTGTACTTCTCGCCAAAGTCGGGCTTAAACGTATGGTGGGAGGGCCACTGGAACTGCAGCAACTCACGGGTAAAGGCCGAGCAACCCACCTCGTATGGTAGGCCACCGTAGCATCCCAGTGCCGGGTGGTCCATAGTGGGCCCTGCCCGCCTATCTGACTGGTTGCACGCATCGCGCTGGCATTTGATGGTGGTCCGGGCGTCTTCAAGGGCTCACTCTCGAAGAACTTGATGTTGATCGCGGTGGGTCCATGGATCGGACGATGCTATGGAAATGTTATCACAAGCGTCATCATGACGGATCAACACCCATGGTAACTGGCGTGGGGGAGGAGAGTGCACCATGGCTGCATCACCTCCGACCCTTCCTCCACTGGCATGCGGTAGCTCTATAGAGTGTCGTCATACGGGCCCCGCTATTCGCAGCTCATCTTTGTTGGTGATGTCAATGAGGCTCCGGACGGTGGCTCTCCACTCATCGAGCTTCTCCGCAGCAGGAGGAAAATCAAGGAGCAACTGCGCGCGCGCCAAGGCTTCGGCTGGCATGGGCGGCGGCGAAAGTTGTGTGGACCACGAGGCGCTCCGACTTCTAGCCACGTTAGAAGGAGCTCTATCACGGCCCTGCGGCTGTCCGCCATTTTCGCCAACACCTCGGCGTGCATGCTAGCCTCCTTCGTCCCGCGGAAGACGTGCAGGACCCTTCCCATGGCGGCGTCCAGGGTCACCAGCGTGGTGACGCTGCTCATCGCGCACAACTTGGGAAGACCGCGTCGTGGGCGCCAGCGTAGGTGTCTTTGAGGCCGTCGTGCCGCCGGTAGGTGGCATGGTAGCGCCCTTGGAGGGCCCCGCGCCGCCTGCAGGGGGCCCAGCTCCATCTTTGAATTTAGCGGCATGCGGCTCATTGTCTTGCGCACGAACGATGTCGCTCGCCAGGCTTTGACTGCCAGAGCGATGTGGGTGTTCGTGGGCCGCGCCCCGGGTTCTGTCCGCGACCGCCCCGCTACTCGCCCGCACTGGTATGGCTAGTCCGGCTTCGGATGAACCGATCGCCGTCGTCGTCTTCCACTTGGGAGCCATGGCGACGAAGAACTACTAGACTAGCTGCTAGACCGGATTTTCACAACTGCGCGCCCCTACCTGGCGCGCTAAAGATGTCGGTGGGAACGACACCTATGGGATCATTGGAATCCCTACTACGGTCGACGGGCGCGAGGTTGTGAAAAGAGCGGGTTCAGGAGCTAGCACACAGATCTTTACCCAGGTTCGGGCCACGAGAATGCGTAATACCCTAGTCCTACTTTGGTGTGTATTTGAGTGTTCTTGAGCTAGCTGCGGTGCGTGACTTGCTCAAAAGAGCTGAATCCTTCTCCCGTATGCCTCGGACCTCCTTTTATAGGAAAAAGGGGACGTCACAATGGCACACAGGAGGTGGAAAGTGCATGTGGTGGCCAACTCTATCCTCTGGCACCGTTGGAAAAACGCATTTAATGCGCTGCCGACGTGCCCTTCTTGCTGTCGCCACTTCGCCTTGCTTTGACATGCGTCCAGGCCAGCGCAACGTGTAGTGCCATGTAGGCTGGCAGGCTGCTGAGCTGGTGCGGTGGCAGCGTTTTCATGAAGATTTGCATGCCACTATGCAGGTGCTTGCTGAGTTGGTCCCGAAGCCGCACGCCGCCATGCAGGTGCGTGCCTAGCTGGCTGGGCTGGCGGCTGCATGGGAACGGCGGTGGGGTCTTGGCGCGCGCGGGCCTGGTCACGGACCCGCTGATGTCCTCGGCAAGGGTCTTACCGTGGCACCATGGTCTTCCCCGGCAAGGATCTTGCCGGAGGTCTCGTGGGTTTCCTTGGCAAGGATCTTGCTGAGGATCGTCGCCTTCTGGTCCTCATCTGATCTGGTGTGTTCATGATCTTTATGAAGACCAACATGCTACCATGGAGGCGCCTCCCGAGCCTCGGTCCCAATGTGGTTGATGGAGTTGGAACCCTGCGGCTCAAGGGTGGCGCGCTCTGCTGGCGTTGGGCAAGTTGCCCCGGCAAGGCTCTTGCCGGGGCTGCGGAGGCTGCCCTGGCAAGAGCCGCCCCGACAAGACCTGCCTCGCCCTCTTGCTCTTCGTCTCTCTGTCTTGGCGTTGCTTTGATCGTCTTGTGGCTTTGGCTTCCCTCCTCTGCCCTGCTAATTGTGGCCGTGGGCGCGGCTCTGACTGCCCGTGCACAAGTAAAGGGGTACAAAAGAGAGCCCCTATTTTCGTACACCGACAGTCATCATACCTAGTTCAATATCGTTGGCGGCAAGTCTCTTTACTCGTTCCGTAACACTACATCCCACAATTAACTCATTAGTCACAATGCTTGCGAGGTTTATAGTGATGAGCATTACCGAGAGGGCCCAGAGATACCTCTCCGAAACACGGAGTGACAAATCCTAATCTCGATCTATGCCAACCCAACAAACACCTTCGGAGACACCTGTAGAGCACCTTTATAATCACCCATTTACGTTGTGACGTTTGGTAGCACACAAAGTGTTCCTCCGGTATTCGGAAGTTGCATAATCTCATAGTCTAAGGAACATGTATAAGTCGTGAAGAAAGCAGTAGCAATGAAACTGTAATGATCATAATGCTAAGCTAATAGATGGGTCATGTCCATCACATCATTCTCCTAATGATGTGATCCCGTTCATCAAATGACAACACATGTCGATGATTAGGAAACATAACCATCTTTGATTAATGAGCTAGTCAAGTAGAGGCATACTAGGGACACTATGTTTTGTCTATGTATTCACACATGTACTAAGTTTCCGGTTAATACAATTCTAGCATGAATAATAAACATTTATCATGATATAATAAAATATAAATAACAACTTTATTATTGCCTCCGGGGCATATTTCCTTCAGTCTCCCAGTTGCACTAGAGTCAATAATCTAGTTCACATCGCCATGTGATTTAACACCAATAATTCACATTTGTATTAGATTAACACCCATAGTTCACATCGCCATGTGACCAACACCCAAAGGGTTTACTAGAGTCAATAATCTAGTTCGCATTGCTATGTGATTAACACCCAAAGAGTACTAACGTGTGATCATCTTTTGCTTGTGAGAGAAGTTTAGTCAATGGGTCTGTCACATTCAGAGCCGTATGTATTTTGCAAATATTCTATGTCTACAATGCTCTACATGGAGCTACTTTAGCCATTTGATCCCACTTTCAATATGTATCCATATTGATACTCAGAGTCATATGGATCGGTGTAAAAGCTTGCATCGATGTAACTCTTTACGACAAGCTCTTTATCACTTCCATAACCGAGAAATATTTCCTTAGTCCTCACTAAGGATAATTTTGACCGCTGTCCAGTGATCTACTCCTAGATCACTATTGTATCCCCTTGCCAAACTCATGGCAACGTACACAATAGGTCTGGTACACAGCATAGCATACTTTATAGAACCTATGACTGAGGCATAGGGAATGACTTTAATTCTCTTTCTATCTTCTGCCATGGTTTGGTTTTGAGTCGACTCAACTTCACACCTTGTAACACAGGCAAGAACTCTTTCTTTGACTGATCCATTTTGAACTTCTTCAAAACTTTATCAAGGTATGTGTGTTGTGAAAGTCCAATTAAGCGTCTTGATCTATCTCTATAGATCTTGATACCCAATATGTAAGCTGCTTCTCTGAGGTCTTTCACCGAAAAACTCTTATTCAAGTATCCCTTTATGCTATCCAGAAATTATATATCATTTCCAATCAACAATATGTCATCCACATATAATATTAGAAATGCTACAGATCTCCCACTTACTTTCTTGTAAATATAGGCTTCTCCAAAAGTCTGTATAAAACCATATGCTTTGATCACACTATCAAAGTGTTTATTACAACTCCGAGAGGCTTGCACTAGTCCATAAATGGATCGCTGGAGCTTGCATACTATGTTAGCACCCTTTGGATCGACAAAACCTTCCGGTTGCATCATATACAACTCTTCTTCTAGAAATCCATTCAGGAATGCAGTTTTGACATCCATCTGCCAGATTTCATAAAATATGGCAACTGCTAACATGATCCGGACGGATTTAAGCATCGCTATAGTTGAGAAAATCTCATTGTAGTCAACACCTTGAACTTGTCGAAAACCTCTTGTGACAAGTCGAGCTTTGTAGATAGTAACACTGCTATCAGCGTCCGTCTTCCTCTTGAAGATCCATTTATTTTCTATGGCTTGCCGATCATCGAGCAAGTCCACCAAAATCCACACTTTATTCTCATACATGGATCCCATCTCAGATTTCATGGCCTCAAGCCATTTCGCGGAATCTGGGCTCAACATCACTTCCTCATAGCTCGTAGGTTCATCATGATCTAGTAACATGACTTCCAGAATAGGATTACCGTACCACTCTGGTGCGGACCGTACTCTGGTTGACCTACGAGGTTTGGTAGTAACTTAATCTGAAGTTTCATGATCATCATCATTAGCTTCCTCACTAGTTGGTGTAGGAATCACTAGAACTGATTTATGTGATGAACTACTTTCCAATTCGGGAAAAGGTACAATTACCTCATCAAGTTCTACTTTCCTCCCACTCACTTCTTTTGAGAGAAACTCCTTCTCTAGAAAGGATCCATTCTTAGCAATGAATATCTCGCCTTCGGATCAGTGATAGAAGGTGTACCCAACAGTTTCCTTTGGGTGTCCTATGAAGACGCACTTCTCCGATTTGGGTTTGAGCTTATCAGGTTGAACTTTTTCACATAAGCATCGCAGCCCCAAATTTTGATAGCGCCCTATTTAAAGTGAATGGAGCTGTCTCTAATGCATAACCCCAAAACGATAGTTGTAAATCGATAAGAGACATCATAGATCACACCATATCCAATAAAGTGCGGTTACGACGTTAGGACACACCATTACGCTGTGGTCTTCCAGGTGGCGTGAGCTGTGAAACTATTGCACATTGTTTTAAATGAAGGCAAAACTCGTAAGTCAAATATTCACCTCTATGATCAGATCGTAGAAACTTTATTTTCTTGTTACGATGATTCTCCACTTCACTCTGAAGTTCTTTGAACTTTTCAAATGTTCCAGACTTGTGTTTCATTAAGTAGATATAACCATATCTGTTCAAATCATCTGTGAAGGTAAGAAAATAATGATACCCGCCACGAGCCTCAACACTCATTGGACCGCATACATCGGTATGTATTATTTTCAATAAGTCAATAGCTTGTTCCATTGTTCCAGAGAACAGAGTTTTAGTCATCTTGCCCATGAGGCACGGTTCGCAAGTATCAAATGATTCATAATCAAGTGATTCGAAAAGTCCATCTTTATGGAGTTTCTTCATGCGCTTTACATCGATATGACCCAAGAGGCAGTGCCACAAATAAGTTGCACTATCATTACCAACTTTGCATCTTTTGGCATCAATATTATGAATATGTGTATTACCACGATCGAGATTCAATAAACCAGCAACATTGGGTGTATGAACATAGAAGGTTTTATTCATGTAAAGAGAATAACAATTATTCTCTATCTTAAATGAATAACCGTATTGAAACATACATGATCTAACCATATTCATGCTCAACGCAAACTCCAAATAACATTTATTTAGGTTCAACACTAATCCCGAAAGTATAGGGAGTGTGTGATGGTGATCATATCAATCTTGGAACCACTTCCAAGTTCCAACATACATCGTCACTTCATCCTTAACTAGTCTCTATTTATTCTGTAACTCCTATATCGAGTTACTAATCTTAGCAACCGAACAAGTATCGAATACCCAGGGGCTACTATGAACACTAGCAAGGTACACATCAATAACCTGTATATCAAATATACCTTTTGTTCACTTCACCATCCCTCTTTTCCACCAAATATTTGGGGTAGTTCCGCTTCCAGTGACCATTTCCTTTGCATTAGAAGCACTCAGTTTCAGGCTTAGGTCTAGCTTCTTCATGGGAGTGACAACTTGCTTGCCATTCTATTTGAAGTTCCCTTTCTTTCCCTTTGCCCTTTTCTTGAAACTAGTGGTCTTGTCAATCATCAACACTTGATGCTTTTTCTTCATGTCTACCTTCGTCGGTTTCAGCATCACGAAGAGCTCAGGAATAATTTTCGTCATCCCTTGCACTATAGTTCATCACAAAGTTCCAATAACTTGGTGATGGTGACTAGAGAACTCTGTCAATCACTATCTTATCGGGAAGATCAACTCCCACTTGATTCAAGCGATTGTAGTACCCAAACATTCTGAGCACGTGCTCGCTAGTTGAGCAATTCTCCTCCATCTTTTAGGCGAAGTACCTGTCAGAGGTCTCATACGTCTTGACACGGGCACGAGTCTAAAATACCAATTTCAACTCTTGGAACATCTCATATGCTCTGTGGCATTTCAAAATGTTTTTGAAGTCCCGGTTCTAAGCCGTAAAGCATGGTGCACTAAACTATCGAGTAGTTATCATATTGAGCTAGCCAAATGTTCATAACGTCTGCATCTGATCCTGCAATAGGTCTGTCACCTAGCGGTGCATCAAGGACATAATTCTTCTATGCAGCAATGAGGATAAACCTCAGATCATGGACCCAGTCCGCATCATTGCTACTATCATCTTTTAACTTTAGTTTTCTCTAGGAACATATAAAAACATAGGGAAGCTACAACGCGAGCTATTGATCTACAACATAATTTGCAAAATACTATCAGGACTAAGTTCATGATAAACTAAAGTTCAATTAATCATATTACATGAGAACTCCCACTTAGATAGACATCCCTCCAGTCATCTAAATGATCACGTGATCCATATCAACTAAACCATGTCTGATCGTCACGTGAGATGGAGTAGTTTTCAATGGTGAACATCACTATGTTGATCATATCTACTATATGATTCATGTTCGACCTTTCGGTCTCAGTGTTCCAAGGCAATATCTGCATATGCTAGGCTCGTCAAGTTTAACCCGAGTATTCTGCGTGTGCAAAACTGGCTTGCACCCGTTGTATGTGAATGTAGAGCTTATCACACCCGATCATCACGTGGTGTCTCGGCACGACGAACTATAGCAACGGTGCATACTCAGGGAGAACACTTGTACCTTGAAATATAGTAAGGGATCATCTTATAATGCTACCACTTTCTAAGCAAAATAAGATGCATGAAGGATAAACATCACATGCAATAACGATTTTTCCTCAAGTGTGTTGGTTTAACCTTCAACAAGGATCGGCCGTAGTCAAACTTGATTCAACTAATGTTGGAGAAACAGACACCCGCCAGCCACCTATGTGCAAAAGCACATCGGTAGAACCAGTATCATGAATGCGGTCATGTAATGTCGGTCTGGGCCGCTTCATCCAACAATACCGCCGAATCAAAGTAAGACATTGGTGGTAAGCAGTATGACTATTATCGCCCACAACTCTTTGTGTTCTACTCATGCATATAACATCTACATATAGACCTGGCTCGGATGCCACTGTTTGGGGAACGTGGTAATTTCAAAATTTTCCAACGATCATGCAACATCTATCTAGGTGATGCATAGCAACGAGAGGGGAGAGTGTGTCCACGTACCCTCGTAGACCAAAAGCAGAAGTGTTTCAATAACGCGGTTGATGTAGTCGAACTTCCTCACAATCCAACTGATCAAGTACCGAACGTACGGCACCTCCGCGTTCAGGACATGTTTAGCTCGATGACGTCCCTCGTTCTCTTGATCCAGTTGAGGACGATGGTGAGTTCTGTCAGCACGACAGCATGGCGACGGTGATGATGATGTTACCCGCGCAGGGCTTCGCCTAAGCACTACGATGGTATGATCAAGGTGTGTAACTGTGGAGGGTAGCACCGCACATGGTTGGGAGAGAAACTTGTGTGTCCTAGGGTGCCCCCTGCCCCCGTATATAAAGGAGCAAGGGCGAGGCCGACCGGCCCCTGTAGGAACGCCTGGGAGAGGGGAGTCCTACTAGGACTACAAGTCCTAGTAGGAGTCCACCTCCTGAGAGAGGGGAAAGGAAGGAGAGGGAGATGGAGTAGGAAAGGGGGCGCCACCCCCCCCCCCTTCCCTAGTCCAATTCGGACCCAAGGGGGAGGGGGCACGCGGCCTGCCCTGGCCGCTCCTCTCTCTCTCTCCACTAAGGTCCAATGTGGCCCATTAGTTCCCCGGGGGGTTCCGCCATTCCGGTAACCCCTCTGGCATTCCGGTTTTACCCGAAGTCCGAATATAGATGTCCAATATATCAATCTTTATGTCTCGACCATTTAGAGACTCCTCGTCAAGTCCGTGATCTCATCCGGGACTCCTAACAAACTTCGGTCATCAAAAACACATAACTCATAATACATATCGTCATCGAACGTTAAGCGTGCGAACCCTACAGGTTCGAGAACTATGTAGACATGACGGAGACACATCTCCAGTCAATAACCAATGGCGGAACCTGGATGCTCATATTGCCTCCCACATATTCTACGAATATCTTTATCGGTCAAACCGCATAACAACATACGTTGCTCCCTTTGTCATCGGTATGTTACTTGCCCGAGATACGATCATCGGTATCATCATACCGAGTTCAATCTCATTACTGGAAAGTATCTTTACTCGTTCTGTAATACTTCATCCCGCAACTAACTCATTAGTCACAATGCTTGCAAGGCTTATAGTGGTGAGCATTACCGAGAGGGCCTAGAGATGCCTCTCCGAAACACGGAGTGACAAATCCTAATCTCGATCTATGCCAACCCAACAAACACCTTCGCAGACACCTGTAGAGCACCTTTATAATCACCCATTTATGTTGTGACGTTTGGTAGCACACAAAGTGTTCCTCCAGTATTCGGAAGTGGCATAATCTCAAAGTTTGAGGAACATGTATAAGCCATGAAGAAAGCAGTAGCAATGAAACTGTAATTATCATAATGCTAAGTTAATGGATGGGTCATGTCCATCACATCATTCTCCTAATGATGTGATCCCGTTCATCAAATGACAACACATGTCTATGGTTAGGAAACATAACCATCTTTGATTAACGAGCTAGTCAAGTGGAGGCATACTAGGGACACTATGTTTTGTCTATGTATTCACACATGTACTAAGTTTCCGATTAATACAATTCTAGCATGAATAATAAACATTTATCATGATATAAGAAAATATAAATAACAACTTTATTATTGCCTCTAGGGCATATTTCCTTCATAGAGCGCTGGAGCCGCAGAGGGAGGAGGTGGAAGGGCTTGGACTAGTAGTGCGGAGAGGGGGAGGATGATGGGTTAGGGTTGTGGGACGCCTACGGGCTTAAAGAGATGGATGTCATCTTGGGCGGCGAGCCGAAGCGGCGCCATGCGGCGTTCGTCGGACCGCCGGGTTTTGTTGGGGAACGTAGTAATTTCAAAAAAATTCCTACGCACACACAAGATCATAGTGATGCATAGCAACGAGAGGGGAGAGTGTTGTCCACGTACCCTCATAGACCGAAAGCGGAAGCGTTAGCACAACGCGGTTGATGTAGTCGTACGTCTTCACGATCCGACCGACCAAGTACTGAACGCACAGCACCTCCGAGTTCAGCACACGTTTAGCTCGATGGCGTCCCTCGAACTCCAATCCATCCGAGCTTCGAGGGAGAGTTCCGTCAGCATGACGGCGTGGTGACAATGATGATGCTCTATCGACGTAGGGCTTCGCCTAAGCACCGCTACGATATTATCGAGGTGGAATATGGTGGAGGGGGGCACCACACACGGCTAATAGATCTCAAGGATCAATTGTTGTGTCCAGAGGTGCCCCCCGCCCCCGTATATAAAGGAGCAAGGGGGAGGGGGTGGCCGGCAAGGAGGAGGCGCGCCAGGGAGGAGTCCTACTCCCATCGGGAGTAGGACTCCCTCCTTTCCTTGTCCAAGTAGGAGAGGGGGAAGGAAGGGAGAGAGGAGAGGAAGGAAAGCCCCCCCCCTCCTTGTGCTATTCGGACTAGAGCGGGAGGGGGAACGCGGCCTGCCCTGGCCGCCCCTCCTCTGCTCCACTTTGGGCCCATGTGGCCCATTAACCCCCCGGGGGGTTCCGGTAACCCCCCGATACTCCGGTATACATCCGATAACCCCCGAAACCATTCCGATGTCTGAATATAGTGGTCCAATATATCAACCTTCATGTCTCGACCATTTAGAGACTCCTCGTCATGTCCGTGATCACATCCAGGACTCCTAACTATCTTCGATACATCAAAACATATAAACTCATAATATAACTGTCATCTAACTTTAAGCGTTCGAACCCTACGGGTTCGAGAACTATGTATACATGACCGAGACACGTCTCCGGCCAATAACCTATAGCGGAACCTGGATGCTCATATTGGCTCCCACATATTCTACGAAGATCTTTATCGGTCAAACCGCATAACAACATACGTTGTTCCCTTTGTCATCGGTATGTTACTTGCCCGAGATTCGATCGTCGGTATCTCAATACCTAGTTCAATCTCGTTACCGGCAAGTCTCTTTACTCGTTATGTAGTGCATCATTCCGTAACTAACTCATTAGCTACAATGCTTGCAAGGCTTATATGATGTGCATTACCGAGTGGGCCCAGAGATACCTCTCCGACAATCGGAGTGACAAATCCTAATCTCGAAATACGCCAACTCAACATGTACCTTTGGAGACACCTGTAGAGCTCCTTTATAATCACCCAGTTACCTTGTGACGTTTGGTAGCACACAAAGTGTTCCTCCGGTAAACGGGAGTTGTATAATCTCATAGTTGTAGGAACATGTATAAGTCATGAAGAAAGCAATAGCAACATACTAAACGATCAAGTGCTAAGCTAATGGAATGGGTCAAGTCAATCACATCATTCTCCTAATGATGTGATCCCGTTAATCAAATGACAACTCATGTCTATGGTTAGGAAACTCAACCATCTTTGATAAACGAGCTAGTCAAGTAGAGGCATACTAGTGACACTATGTTTGTCTATGTATTCACACATGTATTATGTTTCCGGTTAATACAATTCTAGCATGAATAATAAAAATTTATCATGATATAAGGAAATAAATAATAACTTTATTATTGCCTCTAGGGCATATTTCCTTCAGTCTCCCACTTGCACTAGAGTCAATAATCTAGACTACACAGTAATGATTCTAACACCCATGGAGCCTTGGTGCTGATCATGTTTTGCTCGTGGAAGAGGCTTAGTGAACGAGTCTGCAACATTCAGATCTGTATGTATCTTGCAAATCTCTATGTCTCCCACCTGGACTTGGTCCCGAATGGAATTGAAGCGTCTCTTGATGTGCTTGGTCCTCTTGTGAAATCTGGATTCCTTTGCCAAGGCAATTGCACCAGTATTATCACAGAAGATTTTCATTGGACCCGATGCACTAGGTATGACACATAGATTGGATATGAACTCCTTCATCCAGACTCCTTCATTTGCTGCTTCTGAAGCAGCTATGTACTCCGCTTCACATGTAGATCCCGCCACGACGCTTTGTTTAGAACTGCACCAACTGACAGCTCCACCGTTCAATATAAACACGTATCCAGTTTGCGATTTAGAATAGTCCAGATCAGTGTCAAAGCTTGCATCGATGTAACCATTTACAACTAGATCTTTGTCACCTCCATAAATGAGAAACATATCCTTAGTCCTTTTCAGGTATTTCAGGATATTCTTGACCGCTTTCCAGTGATCCACTCCTGGATTACTTTGGTACCTCCCTGCTAAACTTATTGCTAAGCATACATCAGGTCTGGTACATAGGATTGCATACATGATAGAGCCTATGGCTGAAGCATAGGGAACATCTTTCATTTTCTCTCTATCTTATGCTGTGGTCGGGCATTGAGTCTGACTCAACTTCACACCTTGTAATACAGGCAAGAACCCTTTCTTTGCTTGATCCATTTTGAAATTTTTCAAAACTTTATCAAGGTATGTGCTTTGTGAAATTCCAATTAAGCGTCTTGATCCATCTCTATAGATCTTGATGCCTAATATATAAGCAGCTTCACTGAGATCTTTCATTGAAAAACTTTTATTCAAGTATTCTTTTATGCTATCCAGAAATTCTATATCATTTCCAATTAACAATATGTTATCTACATATAATATCAGAAATGCTGCAGAGCTCCCACTCACTTTCTTGTAAATACAGGCTTCTCCAAAAGTCTGTATAAAACCATATGCTTTGATCACACTATCAAAGCGTTTATTCCAACTCCGAGAGGCTTACACCAGTCCATAAATGGATCGCTGGAGCTTGCACACTTTGTTAGCACCTTTTGGATCGACAAAACCTTCTAGTTGCATCATATACAACTCTTCTTCTAGAAATCCATTCAGGAATGCAGTTTTGACATCCATTTGCCATATTTCATAATCATAAAATGCGGAAATTGCTAACATGATTCGGACAGACTTAAGCATCGCTACAGGTGAGAAAGTCTCATCGTAGTCAACCCCTTGAACTTGTCGAAAACCTTTCACAACAAGTCGAGTGATACGTCTCCAACGTATCTATAATTTGTGATTGCTCCATGCTACTTTATCTACTGTTTTGGACTATATTGGGCTTTATTTTCCACTTTTATATTATTTTTGGGACTAACCTATTAACCGGAGGCCCAGCCCAGATTTGTTGTTTTATGCCTATTTCAGTGTTTCAAGGAAAAGGAATATCAGATGGAGTCAAAACGGGACGAAATCAACTGGAGAAGTTATTTCTGGAAGGAAAGCAACCTGATGGACTTGGAGTGCACGTCAGGGGAGTCCCGGGCTGCCCACGACGGTGGGGGGTGCCCCCCTAGGACGCGCCCCCCTACCTCGTGAGCACCCCGGAGGTCCACTGACGTACCCCCTGCACCCATATATACCTACGTACCCTAAAACTTCCAGAACAGAAGATAGATCGGGAGTTCCGCCGCCGCAAGCCTCTGTAGCCACCAAAAACCTCTCGGGAGCCCGTTCCGGCACCCTGCCGGAGGGGGATTGAGGGAGTCCTAGATTAGGGGGTGTCCGGATGGCCGGACTAAGACCTTTGGCCGGACTCCCGGACTATGAAGATACAAGATTGAAGACTCCGTCCCGTGTCTGGATGGGACTTTCCTTGGCGTGGAAGGCAAGCTTAGCGATACGATATGAAGATCTCCTCCCATTGTAACCGACTCTATGTAACCCTAGCCCTCTCCGGTGTCTATATAAACCGGAGAGTTGTAGTCCATAGGACGAACAACAATCATACCACAGGCTAGATTCTAGGGTTTAGCCACTCCGATCTCGTGGTAGATCTACTCTTGTACTACCCATCTCATCAATATTAATCAAGTAGGAGTAGGGTTTTACCTCCATCGAGAGGCCCGAACCTGGGTAAAAACATCGTGTCCCTTGTCTCCTGTTACCATCCGCCTAGACGCATAGTTCGGGACCCCCTACCCGAGATCTGCTGGTTTTGACACCGGCATTGGTGCTTTCATTGAGAGTTCCGCTGTGTCATCACCATCAGGAAGGATGCCGCATCCCGTCTTTAAAGACGGCGTTGTTGCTAAAGGAGCTTTGGCTGTCGGCCAAACTCTCCGGCTAGGCAGGTTTTTGATGACCGCCTGTCCGACCATCGCGCCGACGATGACCTCTCGGGCCATCAAAAGCAATCTTCACATCAGCTCGGAGCTTGCCGAGCAGTTAGATCCGATGGAGCTCTTCTCCCTGAACGAGCTCTTGGATCGCATCGCGGCCCTGGGAGTCGCTACTGATTACGACCAGATTGGGCTTAAACCCGATCAGAGAGAGATTGACTCTCCCCAGATTACCCACCACGTCGAAGTGGTGGAAGAACAATGCGGCGAGTCTTCGCCCACCCTAAGGACCAGATGCGTCCGGATTCCCGATCCCTCCAAGCCGGATACCCGCGGAGGGGAGGGTGTCGCCCAAACCCTGAACCTAAAGTCAGGCAGCAGGCCCGATTCGTTGAATAATATCCGAGAAAGCAAGCTTCCGAATTCGGAAACCTCTCGGCCCTTGAATCTTACATCAGGCAGGGTTCCGGATTTAATTCCACCCGCCCACCCAACTATACGGGATTTATCCCTAATATGGCAAGAGTCCGGAGAAACAGTACACCACTACTGGGCCAGATTCCTCCTGGTTATGAACAGGATAAAGGACTGCCGTGAGAAAGAAGCAATTTCACTCTTCTTTAACAACTGCACGGACAACGGATTCCTCAACGCTATAAGTCGCCGCGAAATTACACGATTCGCCGACTTGACATCCATAGTACGAAAGTATCGTGCGACTGAAAGCGTTCGGAAAACCGAAGATAAATTCTGGGACAATCCGGCCCCGAATATAACACGAGTCTGAAACAAAAGGGCGCATTATCGCTAGGCATCTGAGCCAAACATCAAAAAACAAAAACCCTCTACAGGGTACGGGACCGTACTGGAAGGATGGCTCAATGGACCCTGTAAAATTCATAATTCAGGGAAAGCCACACCAACGCACAGCCTCAGAGCATGTTGGATACTACGACAGGTGGCCAGAAGTGGCGAGGAGCTTTTAACTCCAGCACCCGAAGAATACCTCCCCAGTACAGTGTCGACAGTCTTCGAGACCTTCACATCAAACAATGCAAGGAAACGAACGCTCCGCAACCTTGCCGAAGTCTACCAAGTAGCAACAATAAACCCATGGAGTGACACGGCTATCACCTTTAATGCCAGTGACGAACCTAAATTCCGGACAGCCCGAGCACCAGCCGCATTGGTCCTCAGTCCGATAGTGGACGGCTTCTGACTTACAAAGGTACTCATGGATGGCGGCGGCGGACTCAACCTCATCTACGAGGAAACCCTGTGAAAAATGGAAATTGACTGGAGCCGCATTGAGCGAAGCAACACGACTTTTAGGGGAATAACCCAAAGCCGGGAAGCGTGTTGTTCAGGAAAAATCACATTGGATGTGGTGTTCGGCACACTGGACAATTACAGATCCGAGGAGGTCACGTTTCAAGTGGCCCCGTTCAGCAGCGGATACCACGCTCTGCTAGGGCGAGAAGCATTTACAATTTTCCAAGCCATACCCCATTACAGGTACATGAAGCTCAAAATGCCCGGGCCCAACGGAATCATCACTCTCGCAAGTGATCCGGACATAGCGCTCCACGCTGAAAACAAGACAGCCGCACTGGCCCTGGAGGCATTATCTGAGGCCCTAGCGGCCGAGGAATTAATGGTGTTGCGCTCTACGATGGACAGGGACGATGTGATACTAGACAAGAGATCCAAGTCCACCTCTTTTAAACCAGCGGACGAAATAGTCAAATTCCAAGTCCATCCAATGGACCATACAAAAACGGCCTCCATCGGGGTGCAATTAAAACCCGATGTAGACGCCGCACTCAGAGACTTCCTGCGAGAAAATTGGGACATTTTCGCCTGGCACCCCTCGGATATGCCAGGAATCCCACGCAGGCTGGACGAGCATAGCCTGAACATCATAAAAGGGTTTAAACCCGTCAAGTAGACTCTATGGCGTTTTTCTGAACCCAAGAGACAAGCCATGGGAGAGGAGCTAGCAAAACTGCTGGAAGCCGGATTCATCAGAGACATAAAACATCCGGACTGGCTAGCAAACCTGGTGATGGTACCAAAGAAGGACAAATCTTGGCGCCTATGTGTCGATTTCAAAGTCCTAAACAAGGCATGACCAAAGGACCCTTTCCCACTCCCCCAAATTGATCAAATCATCGACGCCACCGCAGGACACGACTCATTGTGTTTCCTCGATGCATACTCTGGCTACCATCAAATCAAGATGGCAGAGTCAGACCAAGACGCAACGGCATTCATCACCCCATACGGCCCATTCTGCTTCAACACGATGCCCTTCGGGCTCAAAAACGCCGGCGCAACATATCAGCGCATGATTCAGACATGTCTGGCCAACCAAATCGGCAAAACAGTCGAAGCATACGTAGATGACGTGGTCGTCAAAACAAAACATGTTAATACTCTAGTAGATGACTTGAGGCTCACGTTCGGCAATCTCCGAACATATGACATTAAGTTCAACCCGGAAAAATGCGTTTTCGGCGTACCAGCCGGAAAGCTCTTGGGCTTCATCGTATCCGGTAGAGGAATTGAAGCAAACCCAGCCAAGATCCGAGCTCTGTCACAATTGGATACCCCAAAGGACCTCAAACAAATACAAAAACTGACAGGATGCGTGGCGGCTAGCCGCTTTATCTCCCTCTTAGGAGAAAAGGCATTACCCCTCTATCGCCTCCTGCGGCACACCGACCACTTCGAGTGGACGGATGCCGCCACGACCGGACTCAAAGAAATAAAAGCCATACTAGCAACAAATCTGGTCCTGGCCGCGCCCAACACGCGCGAACCAATGCTATTATACATCGCGGCAACCCATCAAGTTGTAAGCGCGGTGCTCGTCGTCGAACGAGAAGCGGACGGACACAAGTTCCCCCTCCAAAAACCAGTGTACTACGTGTCCACTGTGCTAACTCCATGCAAGTCACGGTACCCGCATTATCAAAAGATAGCATACGCGGTGTTCATGGCATCCCGGAAGCTGCGACACTACTTTCAAGAGTGCTCCATAATAGTGGCATCCGAAGTACCCCTTAATGATATTATAAACAACCGCGACGCAATGGGCTGGATTGCCAAATGGGCCATCGAGCTCCTCCCATTCGACATAACCTACAAGCCAAGGCGAGCTATTAAGTCGCAGGTTTTGGCCGACTTCATCGCCGAATGGACTGAAGTCGAACTCCCTAAAGAATACGGCGCATACTCCAACTGGATCATGCACTTCGACGGCTCCAAAATGTTGTCTGGCTTGGGGGCTGGCGTCGTTCTGACGTCCCCAACCGGGGACACAGTCCAATAGGTACTTCAGATAATGTACACGGATTCCAACAACGCAGCCGAATACGAGGCCCTTTTACATGGCCTCCGAATGGCAGTCTCCATGGGCATTTAGCGCCTAGAGGTCCGCGGGGATTCAAATCTCGCAATATCCCAAATAAATGGAGACTTTGACGCCAAGGATCCGAAAATGGCAGCTTACCGCAACGCCATCTTAAAGATGTCAGCTCGGTTTGAGGGGCTCGAATTTCATCACATAGCCCGGGAAAATAACAAAGCAGCAGACGTGCTGGCACGCATTGGCGCCAAGAGCGAGGCCGTCCCTCCCAACATCTTCCTAGAAAGGCTGTTCAAGCCATCTGTATCATGGGAAGGAGAATCCGGAAACAATAGCCCGGACACAACTACACTGCCCCTCACCGAACATTCTGACACAGTTGGGGGCTCCGCGAACGAAACAACGCCGTCAGCCCACGCAATAATGGCAGTCATTGCCCCTTGGACAGAACCATTCCTAGCCTACCTAACTAGGCAGGAACTTCCCGAGGACCAAAACGAGGCCCGCTGCATAGTGCGGCGATCTAAAGCCTACAAAGTCCACGAGGGAGAGCTCTACAAGAAAAGCACAACCGGAGTCCTTCAAAGGTGTATCTCCGAAGAGGAAGGGCGAGACCTTTTGGCTAAAATTCATGCTAGACTCGGCGGGCACCACGCCGCAGCCCGGGCCCTTGTAAGAAAGGCCTTTCGTACCAGATTTTATTGGCCAACGGCCCAAGCAGACGCTCAGGACTTAGTGCAACGATGTGTTGGTTGCCAGTTATTCGCCAACCAAAGCCACATGCCGCCTACCGCCCTACAAACTATACCCATTACCTGGCCTTTCGCGGTCTGGGGGCTTGACATGGTCGGACCCCTTAAAGGAGGAACCCACAAGCAAAAATATATATTGGTCATGGTGGACAAATTCACCAAATGGATAGAAGCCAAGCCTGTAAAGACGGCCGAATCCGGACCAGTGATAGACTTCATATCCGGGGTCATACACCGTTACGGCGTCCCCCATAGAATCATAACCAACAACGTCACAAACTTCACGGCCGATGAAGTCAAACTTTGGTGCAAAAACATGGGCATCAAGCTCGACTATGCTTCAGTCTATCACCCTCAAACTAACGGTCAAGTCGAACGGGCCAATGGTCTCATTATGAGCTGCATCAAACCCAGACTAGTACGATCCCTCAAGGAATCTAACACGCACTGGGTAGAGGAGCTTGACTCCGTACTCTGGGGGTTGCGGACCACGCCGAATCGCACTACTGGATTCACACCATTTTTTATGGTATACGGCGCAGAGGCAGTACTGCCATGCGACATAATCCATGACTCACCTCGAGTGCGCATGTACGAAGAAAGAGAAGCCGAGCTCGATCGGCAGGACAGCTTGGATGCATTGGAAGAGGAGCGCGACGTGGCAAAGGCTCGTTCCGCATTCTATCAACAGCAGGCTTGAAGATACCAAAGCAGAGAAGTACGGGCCAAAACCTATAACGTTGGGAACTAGTTCTACGTCTGCCGGACAAGAAAAAGGATAAATTAATGCCCAAATGGGAGGGCCCCTTCATCATCGACCAAGTACTGACCGGCGGAGCATACCATCTGCGAAGCGCATCGGATAACCGACTCGAGCCGAACCCATGGAACGCAGCACGCCTACGAAGGTTCTGCGCCTAGCGACGGACTCCGTGTTCGTTTCCTTCCCTAGTCCCTTTGTTTTATTTTTTATTTTTATTTTTGGCAGTCCGGGATTTTGTTCCTTCTCCCTACCCCTTTTTTTCACAAGCCCTTAGGGGCTTGCATGTGCAATATTCGCACATACCCGACGCGCTACCTGCGCCCATAATACCTGGGGGCTTCTCTACCAAGAAGTTTATATAAAACGGGCCTCATGCCCAAAACATGTGTGATGCTTCCGCATGAACCTTTTATACACCATTATATGCATCGATATGACTTAAGTTTTGGCCAAGCTAGGTTGCCTAGCTCCTGTGCTTACCCCTACATTCCCGTTCGTTCGGCTAGGTGGTAAAGGGAGCACCTCTGCGATTGTTACTGCCGGGTCAGCCGGATGTGTACCTCAGACTGGGTGAAGCCGAAAGCTAGCATTCTTAAGGGAATATTCGGTCGGTGAACTAAAAGATGATCTTTCGTATTCATTCATTTGCCCCCAGATGCTTTTCTGCTCTTTCCGGTAGTTCGGACATGCACTTCAGGGCATGCCTCCCATGGAAAGGAACCCCTAACGGAACTATTCTCTCTGGAAGATGTTTCTTACTAACCATGTAATATAACATAACTAGTTGGGCACTTGTCTGCTAAAGCACTTATGACCCCTACACCTTGTCTCCATGCATGCCCCGGTTCTTACATAACCAAGAGGGTATTCGGACACACTCCGGACTATAGGGTCCAGAGGTCGAAGCGAAAAGGTTCGCAATGACAAACGATCTACAATCCGGCTAGAAGACATTTTTTATGTCATTTTTATAGAGTCAATTCGACTCGGCATATTCTTCTTCAATGCCATCCAACAGGCGGTCTAATTTACAGTCCTGTTGGGACTTTGCAGCCAGCTCCACCTGGCCATATGCTAAGCTAATCGGGATCTCCTTTCGATCCTGACCTATAGGGCCGACCTCGGCCATGTGGTTTGGGTCAGCCTTCGTGTACCGAGTCTTCACCATGGCCCAGGCCTCCCTGGCACCTTGACGGCAAGCCGATATCTTCCACAACTGGAAGCGCTTCCGCACTCCCTCCAGCTTCTTGGCAAGCTCCTCAAGGCCTTCGGGCACTGAGAGGGATGACCACATAGCCTAGATGACGCTTTGCATTGCCTGCCGAACTCGCTCGTGTAGTTGCAATAGCTCGGGAAGAAGGTCTCCCGATGAACCGGGCATTTCCTCCGTCGGACGACCCGTCAACAGACCTACAGACATAGCTCTGTCAATCGACTTCCTCGCCAAATTCTTTTTTCGAAGATTCGTTCAAGCACTTACTAAAAATGCCGTGTCAAAGTCGCTGATTCTCCTTCACGGCAGAAGACAGCTGAATACGAACATCTCTCAGTTCCTCGCCTAGCTGGGTATTGGCGTCTTCAAGCTTGTTCTTCTCTTGCCTCACCCTCGTCAGCATGCTCTCGCCAGCCTTTAGTTGGCGTAGGAGTTGTTGCTGGTCCGGATTTACTCCGGCCTCATCTGCATTATTATCGTCAGGGTTGCACGCCTGCCGCATTTCAAAATGGACGTACCTTTCGAAGCACATATTACCTGCGGGCGTCCCCTTGACATTCTCTGAAGTGGCCAATGCGGCCTCGAGCTGAGCCTTGCACTCTTCGAGCTCCTGGGACAATTGCGCGTTCTTCTTTGTAAGACACTGCATAGCACATGATCCTTCAAACATTTATCTTCACTGTTTCAAGTCTCGGGGGCTACTGACATATATAACTGAGGGAGTCCCGGACTAGGGGGTGTCCGGACAGCCGAACTATCATCGTCGTCCGGACTCCAAGACTATGAAGATACAAGATTGAAGACTTCGTCCCGTGTCCGGATGGGACTTTCCTTGGCATGGAAGGCAAGCATGGCGATACGGATATGTAGATCTCCTACCATTGTAACCGACTCTGTGTAACCCTAGCCCTCTCCGGTGTCTATATAAACCGGATGGCTTTAGTCCATAGGACGAGCAACAATCATACCATAGGCTAGCTTCTAGGGTTTAGCCTCCTTGATCTCGTGGTAGATCTACTCTTGTAATACCCACATCATCAATATCAATCAAGCAGGACGTAGGGTTTTACCTCCATCAAGAGGGCCCGAACCCGGGTAAAACATTGTGTCCCTCGTCTCCTGTTACCATCCGCCTAGACGTTCGGGACCCCCTACCCGAGATCCGCCGGTTTTGACACCGACATTGGTGCTTTCATTGAGAGTTCCTCTGTGTCGTCACCGATAGGCTCGATGGCTTCTTCGATCATCACCAACGACGCAGTCCAGGGTGAGACTTTGCTCCCCGGATAGATCTTCGTATTCGGCGGCTTTGCACTGCGGGCCAATTCGCTTGGCCATCTGGAGCAGATCGAAAGCTACGCCCCTGGCCGTCAGGTCAGATTTGGAAGTTTGAACTTTACGACTGACATCCGCGGAGACTTGATCTTTGATGGATTCGAACCACAGCCGAGCGCGCCGCACTGTCACGATGGGCATGATTTAGCTCTGCAGCCGGACAGTGCCCTGGAGGCTGCACACCAGCCCGCTCCGACCCTCGATTTGGAGCCGGCTGCACAGATCGAGGACGGATGGTTAGACACCGCCTCGGGGGCTGCAACCTCTATGGCGATGGAGCCGAATACTGGCCTTGTCCCCTATGAGGCTCGTGACTCCGAGGTGCCGGACTCCTCGTTGGACTCTGTACCTCCCGCGACCCCTCCAATCGAATCTGATTGGACGCCAATCATGGAGTTCACCGCTGCGGACATCTTTCAACACTCACCTTTCGGCGACATCTTGAGTTCGTTAAAGTATCTCTCGTTATCAGGAGAGCCCTGGCCGGACTACGGTCAGGACGGTTGGGATGCGGACGACGAAGAAATTCAAAACCCACCCACCACCCACTTAGTAGCCACTGTCGACGATCTAACCGACATGCTAGACTTTGACTCCGAAGACATCGACGGTATGGACGACGATGCAGGAGACGACCAAGAACCAGCGCCTACTGGGCACTGGAAAGCCACCTCATCATATGACATATACATGGTGGATATCCCAAAGGATGGGAACGGCGGAGGAACAGAGGAGGATGACCCCTCCAAGAAACAGCCCAAACACCGGCGTTAGCGGCGCCGCTCTAAATCCCGCCAAAGCAAGAATGGAGATTCCGGCACCGGAGATAATAACACCCCAGACAGTGCCGAAGACAACCCCCTGCAGCAAGATTCAGCACAGGAGGACGGAGACGCCAGCCCTCGCGAGAGAGCGGCAGCCAAAGAGGTAGAGGATGATAATTACATGCCTCCCTCCGGAGACGAGGAAAGCCTCAACGACGATGAATTTGTCGGGCCTGAGGATCCCGCCGAACAAGAGCGTTTTAAATGCAGGCTTATGGCCACGGCAAACAGCCTCAAGAAAAAGCAGCAACAGCTTAGAGCTGATCAAGATCTGCTAGCCAACAAATGGACTGAAGTCCTTGCGGCCGAAGAGCATGAGCTCGAACGCCCCTCCAAAAGCTACCCCATCAAATACCTCCCACTCAAGCTTAAAGGACCAGCTCGGCATTGGCTTAACAGCTTACCAGCAGAATCAATTGGGAGTTGGGAGGACCTGGAAGCCGCCTTGATAACTTCCAGGGCACGTATGTGCGACCACCAGACGTTGACGACCTAAGCCACATAATTCAGCAGCCAGACGAATCGGCCAGACAATTCTGGACACGGTTCTTAACTAAGAAAAATCAAATCGTCGACTGTCCGGATGCAGAGGCCCTCGCGGCCTTCAAACATAACATCCGTGACGAGTGGCTTGCCCGGCACCTGGGGCAGGAAAAGCCAAAATCCATGGCAGCCCTCACATCACTCATGACCCGCTTCTGCGCGGGAGAAGACAGCTGGCTAGCCCGCAGCAACAACCTCAGCAAAAATTCTGGCAGTCCGGATATCAAGGACCACAATGGCAGGTCGCGTGGCAACAAGAACAAACGCCACATTAACGGTGACAATAATGAGAATACGGCAGTCAATGCCGGATTCAGAGGCTCTAAATCCGGTCAGCGGAAAAAGGCATTCAAAAGAACTACTCCGGGTCCGTCCAATTTGGACGGAATACTCGATCGCTCGTGCCAGATACATGGCACCCCCGACAAGCCAGCTAACCACACTAATAGGGACTGTTGGGTATTCAAGCAGGCAGGCAAGTTAATTGCCGAAAACAATGACAAGGGGCTGCATAGCGATGACGAGGAAGAGACCCGACCGCCGAACAATAGAGGACAGAAGGGTTTCCCCCCACAAGAGCGGACGGTGAACATGATATACGCAACCCACATACCCAAGAGGGAGCGGAAGCGTGCACTTAGGGATGTATACGTGATGGAGCCAGTCGCCCCGAAGTTCAACCCATGGTCCTCTTGCCCGATCACTTTTGATCGAAGGGACCACCCCACCAGCATCCGCCACGGCGGATTCGCCGCATTGGTGCTAGACCCAATCATCGATGGATTTCACCTCACCAGAGTCCTGATGGACGGTGGCAGCAGCCTGAACCTGCTTTATCAGGATACAGTGCGCAAAATGGGCATAGACCCCTCAAGGATTAAACCTACAAAGACGACCTTTAAAGGCGTCATACCAGGTGTAGAGGCCAATTGTACAGGCTCAGTTACACTGGAAGTGGTCTTCGGATCCCCGGATAACTTCCGGAGCGAGGAGTTAATCTTCGACATAGTTCCGTTCCACAGCGGTTATCATGCTCTGCTTGGACGTACCGCGTTTGCAAAGTTCAACACGGTGCCGCACTACGCATACCTCAAGCTCAAGATGCCAGGCCCTCGAGGAGTCATCACGGTCGACAGAAACACTGAACACTCTCTCCGGACAGAGGAACATACAGCGGCTCTCGCGGCAGAAGTACAGTGCAGCCTCTTAAGGCAATTCTCGAGTCCGGCCGTTAAGCGACCGGACATGGCTAAACGCGCCCGGAGTAACCTACAACAAGACCACCCGGCGCGTTCCGAGCACGCGTAGCAATGCGGCCCCATCCCCAGCCCCTGCAAAATTGCAAGACTGGCCCTTCATGTACATCATTACGCTCTGAAGATCCATGGGCATAGGGGGAGGGGCACGACCACGATAGGCCCAGAATGCGGCTTAACCAACCAAGGGGCTCTCAAGTGTGTCGTTCTTTTTTTTCTTTTCCTTTTTTTTACCCACAAGACTCCGTTCATCAAAGGCCCTGTCCGGTAGTAGACCTGCCAAACTCATGATGCAACAGCCAGGGAAGGAGAAAGGCTACGACGAATATCCAGGTGGTCTCCATTACGAGCATTAAATCTGTTTTATACACTATCCCGCAGCCTACCCCTGGAGGGGGACATGTTTAATAGTCTCATCCCTTGCTTATCGCACTATTTGTATCGTTCTGCATTCACAGCAGTATTACTTGAATAAACAATGCACCTTTTTTGCCCATAATTGCATTTCTTTATTATACATATGTTCATTTATGACATGTTGCATCCGTACACCTTGGTACGGCTAAATAACACCAGGGGCTTATGTTTCCCGCATCATGGTGTGATAAGTCCAAACACTTTCACAAGTGCGGCACCCCGAACTTATAGCATTATATGCATCGGCTCCGAATCATGTCTTGGGTCAATAGTTGGGTTTGCCCGGCTCCCATGTTTTGGTACCTTACGTTCCGTTGTATCGGCTAAGGTAGCACTGGGAGAACCACTGCGATTGCGCCTCGGTTGAGCTGGGCGAGCGCCTCAGTGGAGAAAGCTAAAACTAACCGTCAGGATGAGGCGAGAGCCAGTCGCTGTTCGAGAGGTTTTTTTATTTTGAGTCCCTAAAGACTTATGCCGCTTAGAGCGAGGAACCGGCTTTGTCCGGCCCAGGCGTGGATAGCGCCCCAAATTCGGCCTTCCAAAGACTAGGGGCTTCGCCGAAATTTAAAATTATAGAATTATATGGCTAAGTGAGAGTGTTCAAGCATTATAAGTCCGGTTGCCTCGTTTGTTGTGTTGAGCGCCTCCCTGGATGGACCCAAAAATGGGAACAAGAGTGCTCAAATTTATCCCGAACACCCCAGCACTCGTCGCATGGGGGCTGAAGCCGACGACTTGCCATCTCTCAGATTTGATAAACGGCCGCACAGAAGGTAATATTTTAAATTAACAAGCGTTGCTTAGCGCATATGAACAAAGTTTTCAGCGCACAGGATAACCAAATGCGAGTCTACTCAAATATTACATCTTTGGAGCACTCACCCGCAATAATGCGGGCACCCTTCAGGACACTCTTATAATACATCTCGGGCGTGTGATACTCCTTGCCCGGCGGTGGCGTGTCCGTCCCATTGCACCTTTGCGCGGGCAAGGGCCCGACGGGCACCTTCAATACAGGCGGAGTGCTTGATGACTTCAACCCATGGACACGCATCCACCAGCCGCCGCACCAGGCCGAAGTAGCTCCCATGCATGGCCTCCTTGGGCCACAGCCAAACTATGAGGCCCTTCATGGCCTGTTCGGCCACCTTGTGGAGCTCGACCAGCTGCTTCAGTTGGTCGCTAAGGGGCACCGGATGACCGGCCTCAGCATACTGAGACCAGAAGACCTTCTCCGTCGAAGCTCCCCTCCTCGGCCCTGTAGAAAGCGGCAGCATCGGACACGCTGCGGGGCAGATCTGCGAACGCTCCTGGAGAGCTCCTAATTCGGGTAAGTGACAGGTAATTCACACTCACATGCTTACTTTGCATGAAAAATGCCTTACCCGCTGCTATTTTCTTCAACGCCTTGATTTCCTGGAGGGCCTTGTAGGCTTCGGCCTTAGCGGCTTTGGCACTCTCAAGAGCCGATGCAAGCTCGGACTCTCGAGTCTTCGAGTCGCGCCCCAAACTCTCATGTTTTTCCATGAGAGCCTGGAGCTCTTGCTGTACCTCCGCCACCCGCGCCTCCTACTTCTCTCGTTCGGTGCGCTCCATGGCCGCATTGCGTTCGGCCACGGCCACCGCCTCCTTCAGGGTCGCCACCTCGTTCGTGGCCCCTGCAATACCCATGTTATCCTTGTCATTTTTCTTGCAACCAAATCCTTTTCTGTAAGGTACAATTTTAATAAGGTGTTACTCACCTTCCTTGTCCTCGAGTTTCTTCTTGGCACGGCCGAGCTCGTTCTCGGACCGCTCGAGGCTTTGCTTCAAAGTATTGACCTCCGCAGTCAGTGCGGCAGAGGTCAGCAGCACAGCCTGCAATCCCATATTGACATATTTTTATGACTCCTGCGTACATCTTTTTAGATCTTTGGTCCGACTTTTCTTTCCAAACACCGAACCAAGCATCGGGGGCTACTGTCTATGCGGTACTATTTTACATATATCACAATTCTTACCTCAAAGCCTATTAGAAGGCTGCTGCAGGCTTCGGTCAGCCCGCTCTTGGCGAGCTGAACCTTCTGAATCACCGCACCCATGACGGTGCGGTGTTCCTCTTCAATGGAAGCGCCGTTGAGCGCCTCCAGCAAGCTATCCGGCGCCTCCGGTTGGACGGAGGCCACCGGCGTCACGGTCTTGCCCTTCTTACGAAGGGGCCGCCCGCCGGACTCCGGAGCCACTACAGGTTCCAGTGCGGAGTCCGGTGCAAAGTCCGGGAGGTTGCCCTGCGGCACCTCCGGGGCCTCCTCCTCCTAGCGGGTCCCTTCCCGGGATCCCACCTCGGCATCATCCGCATCACAAGGGGAGGAGGCGATCGGAAGGGAATGCATATCCGACGCACCCAAGGACCCGCTCGACGAAGCGGGAAGATCCTCCTTGGGTGGACTGCAGGGTTGTATGCGGCATTAGAAAGACACCATGTGGCGAAAATAAAAATCATGAAGTTATTCGGGAGTCCGGATACTTACGATCTCGCCAGGGGCTAGGCCCTTGGAGGACAATCCTCATCGTCGTTGCTAGCGTTGGCAGAGCAGTCCAGGGGAAGAGTCCTTCCCTTCTTGGACCCTTCGGCCTCCCTCGTTGGGGAGGCCTTCCTTTTCTTCCCTCCCCCTGCTGGGGGAGAGGCCTCTTTCTTCTCCTCCTCGCCTTCGTGGGAGGAGTCCGCCTTGGTGTCATCATCCGATGACACCTGAAAACCGAAACTCTTTCGAGTGCCCGTGGCCTTCTTCTTGGCCTTCTTCTCCGGCACCACATGGGGTGCCAGAGCCAGCAGCCCTGTTAAGCGGGCGTCTGCTGGGTCTTCGGGCAAAGGGGTCGGATAGATAGTCTGCTCGGCCTTCTTCATCCATTCCTGTCAAAGGAGAGGGAGTTTAGATCCCGCATAGAGTCAAACTATGGAAAACAAGCGTCTCGTAAAGGGAAAAATCGCTTACCTCGCTAGCCGGATGCTGCGAGATGAATCTGCGATCTTCGGTGGTGGATGCGGGAGCCTCGGCGCCCTTAAACAGCTCCCTCCAGGCATGTTCGTACGTAGTGTCGAAGAGCCCGCTCAAAGTCTGGTGCTGCGCCGGATCGAACTCCCACATATTGAGGTCCCTTTGTTGGCACGGGAGAATCCGGCGGATGAGCATGACCTGGACTATGCTGACAAGCTTGAGCTTCTTTTTCACTAGCTTTTGGATGCAGGCTTGAAGTCCGGTCAGCTCCTCCAAATCGCCCCATATCTGGCCACTCTCCTTCCAGGAGGTGAGCCATATGGGGATGCCATATATGAATTCGGGGGCCGCTTCCCATTTAGGGTCACGCGGCTCGGTGATGTAGAACCACCCCGATTGCCACCCCTTAATGGTTTCCACGAAGGTGCCCTCAAGCCAAGTAGCGTTGGGCATCTTGCCCACCATGGCGCCTCCGCACTCCGCTTGGCTGCCCTTCACAACCTTCGGCTTGACACTGAAGGTCTTGAGCCACAAGCCGAAGTGGGGCTTGATGCAGAGGAAGGCCTCACACACGAGGATAAACGCCGAGATATTGTGGATGAAATTCGGGGCCAGATCATGGAAATCTAGGCTGTAGTAGAACATGAGCCCCCGGACAAAGGGATGGAGTGGGAAGCCCAGTCCGCGGAGGAAATGGGAAAGAAATACTACCCTCTCATGGGGCCTGGTGGTGGGGATGAGCTCCTCCTCGTTGGGGAGCCGGTGCGCAATGTCGCTGGACAGGTATC
Organism: Triticum dicoccoides; assembly: GCF_002162155.2. Lineage (NCBI taxonomy): Eukaryota > Viridiplantae > Streptophyta > Magnoliopsida > Poales > Poaceae > Triticum > Triticum dicoccoides. Next base: position 416,804,809 of record NC_041383.1, read on the forward strand.
CGTGCTGCGCAGCTTCTGGATATGCCCCTCCGTAACGGAGGAGGCCATCCACTTGCCTCCCGCTCCGGACATAGTTGGAGAAGGTTGAGGTGAGATGTGCGGACTTGGGCGCTGGAGCTCGAGTTCGCAGAGAGGGATAGGCGAAGGAGGAAGAAGGCGTAGGTAAAAGGGTGGATCTTTATCCCCTTATATGGGCGGATGAAACCATGCGTCCCCACCAGCCTGATAAAACTCGCTTATCTCCCAAGCGCCGCAATCAATGGCGCGGTTGGGTTACCCACGTCCGTATTGATGAGAATCCCGGAATAAGGGGAACACGATCTCTGCTTCGACAGGATGTGCCAAGGAAACCGCTTCGCTGAATGCGCAGAGGTGGTATAATAAAAACGATTCGAATAAAGACTCGGCTGTGGTATGACGCCACGCCACAAAATACGTCAGCAGATTGAACTTGTGTAAATACTATTCTCTCTATGGTGGTATGTGGAATTTATTTTGCAGAGCCGGACACTATCCTGGTGTTCATAATCTTCTATAAATTATTTGGAGGAGGAACCCGCCTTGCAATGCCGAAGACAATATGCGCGCCGGACTCATCGTCATTGAAGCCTGGTTTAGGGGCTACTGAGGGAGTCCCGGACTAGGGGGTGTCCGGACAGCCGAACTATCATCGTCGGCCGGACTCCAAGACTATGAAGATACAAGATTGAAGACTTCGTCCCGTGTCCGGATGGGACTTTCCTTGGCGTGGAAGGCAAGCATGGCGATACGGATATGTAGATCTCCTACCATTGTAACCGACTCTGTGTAACCCTAGCCCTCTCCAGTGTCTATATAAACCGGATGGCTTTAGTCCATAGGACGAACAACAATCATACCATAGGCTAGCTTCTAGGGTTTAGCCTCCTTGATCTCGTGGTAGATCTACTCTTGTAATACCCACATCATCAATATCAATCAAGCAGGACGTAGGGTTTTACCTCCATCAAGAGGGCCCGAACCTGGGTAAAACATTGTGTCCCTCGTCTCCTGTTACCATCCGCCTAGACGCACAGTTCAGGACCCCCTACCCGAGATCCGCCGATTTTGACACCGACAATAACCTTCAATTTTACTCACATGTATGTCTTTCACATACTACTCCGTGGCTCTGGCTAGACCATTTTGAGAAGCACGGAGATACGCATCTCCTGTATTAAAGGCGTCCAATGCCTCTAGGGAAAAACATGCGTCACGAAGAATAGTCCGGCAACGCCTGTGGTTCAGGGCACTCTCCACCTCTGAATTGGTGGCAGATAGCCTGTCGGCGCCCTCTGTCGGAGGAGCGCCCGAGGCACGTCCCGTGTCCGCCTTCGCTTCCGGACCCGACCTCGAACCTTGGCCGGCGGACATAGTCCGGCGGGCTCTCTTCTTCCTAAGAAAATCATGAGCATTAGTAAGACTCAAGGGCATAAACCCTACGCGTTAAATCTGCACGCCATACCGTTGCGCCGGAATCTCGGTCCAGTCCGCACTTCTTTTTGGCCCGCCTGGCTTCAGCGGCCCTTGTTGGCTGCCCACCGCGGGCTCGGCCTTCCGCCTCAAGGATTTACCCTGCGAAACATTGTTAGTACACGACATGCAAGAGAAAACATTAGAATACTGGGACTTCGGTCTTAGTTACCTTGGAGGATGGAAGTAGTCCGGGATAGTCGGTCGTGATGGCCACTAAGGAGTTATCCTTGCTCAATTGATGAAATACTCCATCAATCAACTCCACGCATAAGTCCAGATCTTCTTGGGAGTCCGGATCGAGGGGCCGTCTCGGGTCCTCGGGTTGTGGAGCAGGACTGTTTTATTTCCTTCACAGCCTGGCGCAGCTCCTGCGTTTGAACATTACTAAGTCTAAGTACTCAACTACGGGAATTTCACAAACGGATAGGCAAGTGAAAGTGTCCGCTCACCCAACTAGGAGGATTGTACATAGAGAATACGCCTTCCGGGTTGACACAGAGGAATTCTTCCTCTTCCCCCTTGTACAAAGCGGATAAGATTCTCGTTAAAGTGGCGGCCGAATCTGGCCCCTTGCGACCGCACCGGGTGGCGTCATCCTCCCCGTTGAAATCCCACAGGGGGTGGCCTCTGTATTTAAGCGGCTGCACCCCTCGCGTAATGCATACGGCCATGACCTTAATCATGGTCAGTCCGGAGTGAGCCAACAACCTTATCCGACTCATCAGGTACAGGACGTCCCTGTCAGCTTCCCTCTGAGGGTTCCGTGGGCGCCAACTCAGGCGCTTCTTCAACGGGGCATTATTGAACTCGGGAAGTCCGTTCGTACAGGGTCCGGCAGGGGGACATCATCTATATAAAACCACTCCGAGGGCCAGTCTTCGGACGCCCTCTTTGGGGTGCCGGATAGATATCTGGTCCCGGCGATGCGCCATAGTTCGGCTCCGCCCACCTGATAAATAGACCCCTCCTGAGAACGGGCACAAGGCAAAACAATCTCTTCCACAGCGCGAAATGGGCCTCAACACCCAAGAACCGCTCGCAGAGGGCCACGAAGCCCGCGATGTGCAAAATGGAGACGGGTGTGAGGTTATGTAGCTGGAGGTCGTAGAACTCTAGCAACCCTCGGAGGAACGGATGAATTGGAAATCCTAGTCCTCTCATCAAATAAGGGACTAGGCATACCCGCTCTCCTTGAGAGGGATTGGGAACGCCCTCCGCCTGCTCTCCGCCGCTATAGGCAGCAATCCCGGCTCGAACAGGGACCATATATGCTGGGGGGAGAAGCCCCTTGGACTGAAGCACTACTAACTCGCTATGCGGGATGGAGCACCGCCCCCAATCTCCGGGCCGAGGGCTGGAGGAGCGAGAGGAGGAGTGGCATCGACTGGCCATGTTGGAATGGATCTCTGTCAGAGGCGCTCTGATGAAGACTCGCGGAGGGAAGATGGTGCGAGTTGGATCTAAATACCCGTCTCTTTTATGGGCGGCTCATTAACGCAACCAGGGGGTAAGTGAAAAGAAAACCCCCTGGCTTTTCGCATTCATTTGACGCGTGGAAGATGGTCATTATGGGGCACAGAAGCCGAGGAGGACAGCACACACTACAAGCCGGACACTATTTGACGGATACAGAGAATTTGCAGGAGAACCCGCCTTGCAATGCCGAAGACAACTTGCACGCCGGACTCGTCGTCATTGAAGCCTGGTTCAGGGGCTACTGAGGGAGTCCTGGATTAGGGCGTGTCCGGATGGCCGGACTAAGACCTTTGGCCGGACTCCCGGACTATGAAGCTACAAGATTGAAGACTCAGTCCCATGTCCGGAAGGGACTTCCCTTGGCGTGGAAGGCAAGCTTGGCGATACGATATGAAGATCTCCTCCCATTGTAACCGACTCTATGTAACCCTAGCCCTCTCCGGTGTCTATATAAACCGGAGAGTTTTAGTCCGTAGGACGAACAACAATCATACCATAGGCTAGATTCTAGGGTTTAGCCACTCCGATCTCGTGGTAGATCTACTCTTGTACTACCCATATCATCAATATTAATCAAGCAGGAGTAGGGTTTTACCTCCATCGAGAGGGCCCGAACCTAGGTAAAAACACCGTGTCCCTTGTCTCCTATTACCATCTGCCTAGACGCACAGTTCGGGACCCCCTACCCGAGATCCGCCAGTTTTGACACCGACAGGGATCCCATCACCGGTGGCCATCTTCATCATCCTGGCGCTCTCCATGACGAGGAGGGAGTAGTTCACCCTCGGGGCTGAGGGTATGTACCAGTAGCTATGTGTTTGATCTCTCTCTCTCTCTCTCTCTCGTGTTCTCTCTCGTGTTCCCTCTATGGCACGATCTTGATGTATCCCGAGCTTTGCTATTGTAGTTGGATCTTATGATGTTTCTCCCCCTCTACTCTCTTGTGATGAATTGAGTTTCCCCTTTGAAGTTATCTTATCGGATTGAGTCTTTTATAAGAACACTTGATGTATGTTTTGGTGATCAACTTGCGGGTTTCGTGACATTGGGAACCTATGCATAGGGGTTGGCACACGTTCTTGACTCTCCGGTAGTAGCTTTGGGGCACTCTTTGAAGTACTTTGTGTTGGTTGGATGAATCTGAGATTGTGTGATGCATATCGTATAATCATGCCCACGGATACTTGAGGTGACAATGGAGTATCTAGGTGACATTAGGGTTTTGGTTGATTTGTGTCTTAAGGTGTTATTCTAGTACGAACTCTTTTATAGATCGATCCGAAAGAATAACTTTGAGGTGGTTTTGTACCCTACCATAATCTCTACGTTTGTTCTCCGCTATTAGTGGCTTTGGAGTGACTCTTTGTTGCATGTTGAGGGCTCGTTATATGATCTATCTATGTTACTATTGTTGAGAGAACTTGCACTAGTGAAAGTATGAACCCTAGGCCTTGTTTCCTATCATTGCAATACTGTTTACGTCACTTTTATTGCTTGCTACCTTGCTGTTTTTATATTTTCAGATTACAAAAACCTATATCTACCATCCACTTTGCACTTGTATCACTATCTCTTCGCCGAACTAGTGCACCTATACAATTTACCATTGTATTGGGTGTGTTGGGGACACAAGAGACTCTTTGTTATTTGGTTGCAGGGTTGTTTGAGAGAGACCATCTTCATCCTACGCCTCCTACGGATTGATAAACCTTAGGTGATCCACTTGAGGGAAATTTGCTACTGTCCTACAAACTTGTGCACTTGCAGGCCCAACAACGTCTACAAGAAGAAGGTTGTGTAGTAGACATCAAGAACTTTTCTGGCACCGTTGCCGGGGAGGTGAGTGCTTGAAGGTATATCTTTAGATCTTGTAATCGAATCTTTTTATTTCTTGTTTTAGAACTAGTCTAGTTTATAAAAGAAAACTACCAAAAATGGAATTGAGTTTGTCTCATACGCTTCATCTTTTTAATATCTTTCGTGAGAATGATGGAAAGGAAAATTTTTCTCAAGTGCTAGAAGAATAATTACATAGAATGCTTGGCATAAAATATGTGAATGATGAGCATGATTGCAATGTTGTTAGTATGAATTCCCTGAATACCCATGATGCTAATGATATGCAAAGCCACAAGCTTGGGGAAGCTATGTTTGATGGAGATGACATTTTTTGTCCCCCAAGCTTTGATGAGCAAATTTACTATGATGAAAGCATGCCTCCTATATATGATGATTATTGTGATGACACTTATGCTTTAAAGAATAATGATAACCATGAAATGTGTCATCTTGATCTTAATTTTCAATCACATGGTAGTTATTTTGTTGAGTTTGCTCCCACTACTATTCATGAGAAGAAATTTGCTTATGTTGAGAGTAGTAAATTTTCTATGCTTGTAGATCATGAAAAAATGCTTTAGGTGCTGGTTATATTGTTGAACTCATTCATGATGCTACTGAAAATTATTATGAGAGAGGAACTTATGCTTGTAGGAATTGCAATAATATCAAGTTTCCTCCCTATGTGCTTAAATTCTTGAAGCTATGCTTGTGTTACCTTCCTATGCTAGTTGATTATTGTTCCCATAAGTTGTTTGCTCACGAAATCCCTACGCATAGGAAGTGGGTTAGACTTAAATTTGCTAGTCATATTCTTCATGATGCTCTTGTTATATTTCAATTCTTATCTTTTATGTGAGCATCATTGTCATCATCATGCCTAGCTAGAAAGGCATTAAAGAAAAGCTCTTGCTGGGAGACAACCCAATATTTATCCTTACTGTTTTTGTGTATACACATGATTATGCTACTTTAGTAATCATGTTTTATAGCTTTTGTTTCAATAAAGTGCCAAGTAGAACCTTTGGGAAGACTTGGGTGAAGTTTATGTGATCTTGCTGTGAAAAACAGAAACTTTAGCGCTCACGAGATTAGCTGCCATTGTTTACTGGAGAGTGCTTTTAGGTTGATTATTTTTGCAGATGATTAATAGACAAATTTCTCAGGTCCAAAAATTTATTTCATAATTTTTGGGGTTCCAGAGGTATACGTTTGATACAGATTACTACAGACTGTTCTGTTTTTGACAGATTCTGGTTTCTATGTGTTATTTGCTTATTTTGATGAATCTATGGCTAGTATTAAGTGGTATGAACCATAGAGAAGTTGGAATACAGTAGGTTTTACACAAATATGAATTTATAATGAGTTCATTACAGTACCTAAGTGGTGGTTTTATTTTCTTATACTAACGGAGCTTACGAGTTTTGTTTTGAGTTTTGTGTGGTTGAAGTTTTCAAGTTTTGGGTAAAGATTCGATGGACTATGGAATAAGGAGTGGCAAGAGCCTAAGCTTGGGGATGACCAAGGCACTCCAAGGTAATATTCAAGGACAACCAAGAGCCTATGCTTGGGGATGCCCCGGAAGGCATCCCCTCTTTCGTCTTCGTTCATCGGTAACTTTACTTGGAGCTATATTTTTATTCACCACATGATATGTGTTTTGCTTGGAGCGTCAATTTATTTTGTTAAGTTTTTGGTTGCTGTTAGTTAGAATAATGTTTTGCATCTTTAGTTTCAATAAAAAGTGAAGGATAGCCTTTGCCATGCTTATTTTGCTTGTATACATGTTGTTGTTTGAAAACAGAAAGTTTACCGCTGTTGCGAAAATTCCCTAGAAAAGTCAGAGCATGGTCTAACGTTGAATGTTTTTGCATATTAAGATCTGATAAATTTATTACAGTGGGAATTTTAGTTCATAATTTTTGGAGTCAGGGAAGTACTGATACTCTTGCATTCTTTACAGACTGTACTGTTTTTGCAGATTGCTGTTATAGTTGCATTATTTGCATATGTTTGCTTGTTTAATGATTCTATTTGAGGAGAGGAGTATTAAATATACAGAGGCATTTAGTATGCAATGTTGAATAATTATTTAAGTGATTTGTTATAGTAGAGAATGATATGGTTTTGCATTGGTTTATACTAACCTATCTCACGAGTTCTTGTTGAGTTTGTTGTGAATGAAGCTTTTGATAAAAAGAGAAACCATGATATGAGAGGAATTAAGGAGACACAAAAGTTCAAGCTTGGGGATGCCCAAGGCACCCCAAGATAATATTTCAAGAAGTACCAAGCATCTAAGCTTGGGGATGCCCCGGTAGGCATCCCACCTTTCTTCTTCAACAACTATCGGTTAGTATCGGTTGAGCCTAAGTTTTTGCTTCTTCACATGAGTTGTGCTATCCTTGCATTGTAGTTTTCTTTAGATTTGCTTGCTGTTTGAATAAAGTATCAAGATCTGAAATTATTAAATGGGAGAGTCTTCACATAGTTGCATAATTATTCGACTACTCATTGATCTTCACTTATATCTTTCGGAGTAGTTTTTGTTATTGCTCATAGTGCTTCACTTATATCTTTTGAGCGTGATAATTTTTGCTCTAGTGCTTCACTTAGATCTTTTAGAGCACGGTGGTAGATTTTTTTTAAAGAAACTATTGATCTCTCATGCTTCACTTAGATTATTTTGAGATTCGTTAATAGCATGGTAATTTGCTTAACACTAATATACTTGGTATTCGAGATATGTGAAACTTTCTTTTGAGTGCGTTGAATACTAAGATAAGTTTGATGCTTGATAATTGTTTTGAGATATGGAGGTGATAATATCAAAGTGATGCGAGTTGGGTGATTATGAATTTAAAGAATGCTTGTGTTGAAGTTAGCAAGTCTCGTAGCATGCACGTATGGTTAAAGTTGTGTAACAAATTTGAAACATGAAGTGTACCTGGCTTGTGCATCCTTATGAGTGGCGGTCGGGTACGAGCGATGGTCTTTTCCTACCAATCTATCCCCCTAGGAGCATGCGCGTAGTACTTGATTTTTGATGACTTCTAAATTTTTGCAATAAGTATATGAGTTCTTTTGACTAATGTTGAGTCCATGGATTATACGCACTCTTACCTTTCCGCCATTGCTAGCCTCTTCGGTACCGTGCATTGCCCTTTCTCACCTTGAGAGTTGGTGCAAACTTTGCCGGTGCATCCAAACCCCGTGATATGATACGCTCTATCACACATAAACCTCCCTATATCTTCCTCAAAACAGCCATAATACCTACCTATTATGGCATTTCCATAGCCATTCCGAGATATATTGCCATGCAACTTCCATCATCATCATCATGACATACATTACTTTTGTCATATTGCCATTGCATGATCATGTAGTTGACATCGTATTTGTGGCAAAGCCACCATGTATTATTTTTCATACATGTCACTCTTGATTCATTGCACCATCCCGGTACACCACCAGAGGCATTCATATAGAGTCATATCTTGTTCTAAGTTTCGAGTTGTAATCCTTATGTTGTAATCAATAGAAGTGTGATGATCATCATTATTAGAGCATTGCCCAATCAAAAAAGGCCAAAAAAAGGGAGAAAGGCCCAAAAAAAGAAAATAAATAAAAAGGGCAATGCTACTATCTCTTTTTCCACACTTGTGCTTCAAAGTAGCACCTTGTTCTTCATATAGTGAGTCTCATATATTATGCTTCAAAGTAGCACCTTGTTCTTCATGTAGTGAGTCTCATAAGTTGTCTTTTTATACTAGTGGGAATTTTTCATTATAGAACTTGGCTTGTATATTCCTACGATGGGCTTCCTCAAATGCCCTAGGTCTTCATGAGCAAGCGAGTTGGATGCACACCCACTAGTTTTCTTTTGTTGAGCATTCATAGCTCTAGTGCATCCGTTGCATGGCAATCCCTACTGCTCATGTTGACATCAATTCATGGGCATCTCCATAGCCCGTTGATTATCCTCGTCAATGTGAGACTTTCTCCTTTTTTGTCTTCTCCACACAATCCCCATCATCATATTCTATTCCACCCATAGTGTTATATCCATGGCTCACGCTCATGTATTGCGTGAAGGTTGAAAAAGTTTGAGATTATTTAAGTATGAAACAATTGCTTGGCTTGTCATCGGGGGTATAGAAGTTGGGAACATCTTTGTGTGACGAAAATGAAGCATAGCCTAACTATATGATTTTGTAGGGATGAACTTTCTTTAGCCATGTTATTTTGAGAAGACATGATTGCTTTGATTAGTATGCTTGAAGTATTATTATTTTTATGTCAATATGAACTTATGTCCTGAATCTTTCGGATCTGAATATTCATACCACAATTAAGAAGATTTACATTGAAATTATGCCAAAGTATCACTCCGCATCAAAAATTCTTTTTTATCATTTACCTACTCGAGGACGAGCAGGAAAAAAGCTTGGGGATGCTTGATACGTCTCCAACGTATCTATAATTTTTGATTGCTCCATGCTAGTTTATCTACTGTTTTGGACTATATTGGGCTTTATTTTCCACTTTTATATTATTTTTGGGACTAAACTATTAACCGGAGGCCTAGCCCAGATTTGTTGTTTTATGCCTATTTCAGTGTTTCGAGGAAAAGGAATGTCACACAAAGTCAAAACGGAACGAAATCAACTTGAGAAGTTATTTTTGGAAGGAAAGCAACTTGATGGACTTGGAGTGCACGTCAGGGGAGTCCTGAGCTGCCCACGAGGGTGGGGGCGCCCCCCCCCCCCAGGGCGCGTCCCCCTACCTCGTGAGCACCCCGGAGGTCCACCGATGTACCCCCTGCACCCATATATACCTACGTACCCTAAAACTTCCAGAACAGAAGATAGATCGGGAGTTCCACCGCCGCAAGCCTCTGTAGCCACCAAAAACCTCTCGGGAGCCTGTTCCGGCACCCTGCCGGAGGGGGATCCCATCACCGGTGGCCATCTTCATCATCCCGACGCTCTCCATGACGAGGAGGGAGTAGTTCACCCTCGGGGCTGAGGGTATGTACCAGTAGCTATGTGTTTGATCTCTCTCTCTCTCGTGTTCTTTCTCGTGTTCCCTCTATGGCGCGATCTTGATGTATCCCGAGCTTTGCTATTGTAGTTGGATCTTATGATGTTTCTCCCCCTCTACTCTCTTGTGATGAATTGAGTTTCCCCTTTGAAGTTATCTTATCGGATTGAGTCTTTTATAAGAACACTTGATGTATGTCTTGCGATCCACTTGATGTATGTTTTGGTGATCAACTTGCGGGTTTCGTGACATTGGGAACCTATGCATAGGGGTTGGCACACGTTCTTGACTCTCTGGTAGTAGCTTTGGGGCACTCTTTGAAGTACTTTGTGTTGGTTGGATGAATCTGAGATTGTGTGATGCATATTGTATAATCATGCCCACGGATACTTGAGGTGACAATGGAGTATCTAGGTGACATTAGGGTTTTGGTTGATTTGTGTCTTAAGGTGTTATTCTAGTACGAACTCTTTTATAGATCGATCCGAAAGAATAACTTTGAGGTGGTTTCGTACCCTACCATAATCTCTACGTTTGTTCTCCGCTATTAGTGGCTTTGGAGTGACTCTTTGTTGCATGTTGAGGGTTTGTTATATGATCTATCTATGTTATTATTGTTGAGAGAACTTGCACTAGTGAAAGTATGAACCCTAGGCCTTCTTTCCTATCATTGCAATACCATTTACGCTCACTCTTATCGCTTGCTACCTTGATGTTTGTATATTTTCATATTACAAAAACCTATATCTACCATACGTTTTGCACTTGTATCACTATCTCTTCGCCGAACTAGTGCACCTATACAATTTACCATTGTATTGGGTGTGTTGGGGACACAAGAGACTCTTTGTTATTTGGTTGCAGGGTTGTTTGAGAGAGACCATCTTCATCCTACGCCTCCTACGGATTGATAAACCTTAGGTCATCCACTTGAGGGAAATTTGCTACTGTCCTACAAACCTGTGCACTTGCAGGCCCAACAACGTCTACAAGAAGAAGGTTGTGTAGTAGACATCATCGAGCTTTGTAGATAGTAACATTACCATCAATGTCAGTCTTCTTCTTGAAGATCCATTTACTCTCGATGGCTTGCCGATCATCGGGAAGTCAACCAAAGTTCATACTTTGTTCTCATACATGGATCCCATCTCAGATTTCATGGCCTCAAGCTATTTTGCGGAATCTGGGCTCATCATCGCTTCCTCATAGTTCGTAGGTTCGCCATGGTCAAGTAACATGACCTCCAGAATAGTATTACCGTACCACTCTGGTGCGGATCTTACTCCGGTTGACCTATGAGGTTCGGTAGTAACTTGATCTGAAGTTTCATGATCAATATCATTAGCTTCCTCACTAATTGGTGTAGTTGTCACAGGAACCGGTTTCTGTGATGAACTACTTTCCAATAAGGGAGCAGGTACAGTTACCTCATCAAGTTCTACTTTCCTCCCACTCACTTCTTTCGAGAGAAACTCCTTCTCTAGAAAGGATCAAAATTTAGCAACAAAAGTCTTGCCTTCAGATCTGTGATAGAAGGTGTACCCAATAGTCTCCTTTGGGTATCCTATGAAGACACACTTCTCCAATTTGGGTTCGAGCTTATCTGGTTGAAGTTTCTTCACATAAGCATCGCAGCCCCAAACTTTAAGAAACGACAACTTTGGTTTCTTGCCAAACCACAGTTCATAAGGCGTCGTCTCAATGGATTTTGATGGTTCCCTATTTAACGTGAATGCGGCCGTCTCTAAAGTATAACCCCAAAATGATAGCGGTAAATTAGTAAGAGACATCATAGATCGCACCATATCTAGTAAAGTACAATTACGACGTTCGGACACACCATTACGTTGTGGTGTTCCGGGTGGCGTGAGTTGCGAAACTATTCCGCATTGCTTCAAATGTAAACCAAACTCGTAACTCAAATATTCTCCTCCATGATCAGATCGTAGAAACTTTATTTTCTTGTTATGATGATTTTCCACTTCACTCTGAAATTCTTTGAACTTCTCAAATGTTTCAGACTTATGTTTCATTAAGTAGATATACCCATATCTGCTCAAATCATCTGTGAAGGTGAGAAAATAACGATACCCGCCGTGAGCCTCAATGTTCATTGGATCACATACATCAGTATGTATGATTTCCAACAAATCTGTTGCTCGCTCCATAGTTCTGGAAAACAGTGTTTTAGTCATCTTGCCCATGAGGCACGGTTCGCAAGTACCAAGTGATTCATAATCAAGTGATTCCAGAAGTCCATCAATATGGAGTTTCTTCATGCGCTTTACACCAATATGACCCAAACGGCAGTGCCACAAAAAAGTTGCACTATCATTATCAACTCTGCATCTTTTGGCTTCAACATATGAATATGTGTATCACTACTATCGAGATTCGATAAAAATAGACCACTCTTCAAGGGTGCATGACCATAAAAGATATTACTCATATAAATAGAACAACCATTATTCTCTGATTTAAATGAATAACTGTCTCGCGTCATACAAGATCCATATATAATGTTCATGCTCAACGCTGGCACCAAATAACAATTATTCAGGTCTAATACTAATCCCGAAGGTAGATGTAGAGGTAGCGTGCCGACCGCGATCACATCGACTTTGGAACCATTTCCCACACGCATCATCACCTCGTCCTTAGCCAATATTCTCTTAATTCGTAGTCCCTGTTTCGAGTTGCAAATATTAGCAACAGAACCATTATCAAATACCAAGGTGCTACTGCGAGCATTAGTAAGGTACACATCAATAACATGTATATCACATATACCTTTGTTCACCTTGCCATCCTTCTTATCCGCCAAATACTTGGGGTAGTTCCGCTTCCAATGACCAGTCTGCTTGCAGTAGAAGCAGTCAGTCTCAGGCTTAGGTCCAGACTTGGGTTTCTTCTCTTGAGCAGCAACTTGTTTGCCGTTCTTCTTGAAGTTCCCGTTCTTCTTCCCTTTACCCTTTTTCTTGAAACTAGTGGTATTGTTGACCATCAACACTTGATGCTCCTTTTTTATTTCTACCTCCGCAGCTTTTAGCATTGTGAAGAGGTCGGGAATAGACTTGTTCATCTCTAACATATTATAGTTCATCATGAAGCTCTTGTAGCTTGGTGGCAGTGATTGAAGAATTCTGTCAATGACACTATCATCAGGAAGATTAACTCCTAGTTGAATCAAGTGATTATTATACCCCGACTTTTTGAGTATATGTTCACTGACAGAACTATTCTCTTCCATCTTGCAGCTATAGAACTTATTGGAGACTTCATATCTCTCAATCCGGGCATTTTGCTTGAAATATTAACTTCAACTCCTGGAACATCTCATATGCTCCATGACGTTCAAAACATCGTTGAAGTCCCGGTTCTAAGCCGTAAAGCATGGCACACTGAACTATCGAGTAGTCATCAGCTTTGCTCTACCAGACGTTCTTAACGTCGTCAGTTGCATCTGCAGCAGGCCTGGCACCCAGCGGTGCTTCCAGGACGTAATTCTTCTGTGCAGCAATGAGGATAATCCTCAAGTTACGGACCCAGTCCGTGTAATTGCTACCATCATCTTTCAACTTAGCTTTCTCAAGGAACGCATTAAAATTCAATGTAACAACAGCACGAGCCATCTATCTACAACAAACATAGACAAGCAAAATACTATCAGGTACTAAGTTCATGATAAATTTAAGTTCAATTAATCATATTACTTAAGAACTCCCACTTAGATAGACATCCCTCTAATCATCTAAGCGATCATGTGATCCAAATCAACTAAACCATGTTCGATCATCACGTGAGATGGAGTAGTTTTCAATGGTGAACATCACTATGTTGATCATATCTACTATATGATTCACGCTCGACCTTTCGGTCTCAGTGTTCCGAGGCCATATCTGTATATGCTAGGCTCGTCAAGTTTAACCTGAGTATTCTGCGTGTGCAACTGTTTTGCACCCGTTGTATTTGAACGTAGAGCCTATCACACCCGATCATCATGTGGTGTCTCAGCATGAAGAACTTTCGCAACGGTGCATACTCAGGAGAACACTTATACCTTGAAATTAGTGAGATATCATCTTATAATGCTACCGTCAATCAAAGCAAAATAAGATGCATAAAGGATAAACATCACATGCAATCAATATAAGTGATATGATATGACCATCATCATCTTGTGCTTGTGATCTCCATCTTCGAACCACCGTTATGATCACCATCGTCACCGGCGCGACACCTTGATCTCCATCGTAGCATCGTTGTCGTTTTGCCACCTATTGCTTCTACGACTACCGCTACCGCTTAGTGATAAAGTAAAATAATTACAGGGCGATTGCATTGCATACAATAAAGCGACAACCATATGGCTCCTGCCAGTTGCCGGTAACTCGGTTACAAAACATGATCATCTCATACAATAAAATATAGCATCACGTCTTGACCATATCACATCACAACGTGCCCTGCAAAAACAAGTTAGATATCCTCTATTTTGTTGTTGCAAGTTTTACGTGGCTGCTACGGGCTGAGCAAGAACCGTTCTTACCTACGCATCAAAACCACAATGATAGTTCGTCAAGTTAGTGTTGTTTTAACCTTCTCAAGGACCGGGCGTAACCACACTCGGTTCAACTAAAGTTGGAGAAACTGACACCCGCCAGCCACCTATGTGCAAAGCACGTCGGTAGAACCAGTCTCGTGTAAGCGTACGCGTAATGTCGGTCCGGGCCGCTTCATCCAACAATACCGCCAAACCAAAGTATGACATGCTGGTAAGAAGTATGACTTGTATCGCCCACAACTCACTTGTGTACTACTCGTGCATATAACATCTACGCATAAAACCTGGCTCGGATGCCACTGTTGGGACGTAGTAATTTCAAAAAAATTCCTAAGCACACGCAAGATTATGGTGATGCATAGCAACGAGAGGGGAGAGTGTTTTCCACGTACCCTCGTAGACCGAAAGCGGAAGCGTTAGCACAACGCGGTTGATGTAGTCGTACGTCTTCACGATCCCACCGATCAAGTACCGAACGCACGGCACGTCTGAGTTCAGCAAACGTTTAGCTTGATGACATCCCTCGAACTCCGATCCAGCCGAGCTTCGAGGGAGAGTTCCATCAGCACGACGGCATGGTGACGATGATGATGCTCTACCAACACAGGGCTTCACCTAAGCACCGCTACAATATTATCGAGGTGGAATATGGTGGAGGGGGGCACCACACATGGCTAATAGATCTCAAGGATCAGTTGTTGTGTCTAGAGGTGCCCCCCTGCCCCCATATATAAAGGAGCAAGGGGGGCGGCCGGCCAGGAGGAGGCGCACCAGGGAGGAGTCCTACTCCCACCGGGAGTAGGACTCCCTTCTTTCCTTGTCCAAGTAGGAGAGGGGGAAGGAAGGAAGAGAGGAGAGGAAGGAAAGGGGGGCGCCACCCCCCCTCCTTGTCCTATTCGGACTAGAGGGGGAGGGGGGCGTGCGACCTACCCTGGCCGCCCCACCTCTGCTCCACTTTGGTCCCATGTGGCCCATTAACCCCCGGGGGGTTCCGGTAACCCCCCGGTACTCCGGTATACATCCGATAACCCCCAGAACAATTCCGGTGTCCGAATATAGTCGTCCAATATATCAATCTTCATGTCTCAACCATTTAGAGACTCCTCGTCATGTCCGTGATCACATCTGGGACTCTGAACTATCTTCGGTACATCAAAACATATAAACTCATAATATAATCGTCTTCTAACTTTAAGCGTGCAGACCCTACGGTTTCGAGAACTATGTAGACATGACCGAGACACGTCTCCGGTCAATAACCCATAGCGAAACCTGGATGCTCATATTGGCTCCCACATATTCTACGAAGATCTTTATCGGTCAAACCGCATAACAACATACGTTGTTCCCTTTGTCATCGGTATGTTACTTGCCCGAGATTCGATCGTCGGTATCTCAATACCTAGTTCAATCCCATTACCGGCAAGTCTCTTTACTCGTTACGTAATGCATCATTCCGTAACTAAATCATTAGCTACATTGCTTGCAAGGCTTATAGTGATGTGCATTACCGAGAGGGCCCAGAGATACCTCTCCGACAATCGGAGTGACAAATCCTAATCTCGAAATACGCCAACTCAACATGTACCTTTGGAGACACCTGTAGAGCTCCTTTATAATCACCCAGTTACGTTGTGACGTTTGGTAGCACACAAAGTGTTCCTCCAGTAAATGGGAGTTGTATAATCTCATAGTTGTAGGAACATGTATAAGTCATGAAGAAAGCAATAGCAACATACTAAATGATCAAGTGCTAAGCTAATGGAATAGGTCAAGTCAATCACATCATTCTCCTAATGATGTGATCCCGTTAATCAAATGACAACTCATGTCTATGGTTAGGAGACTCAACCATCTTTGATCAACGAGCTAGTCAAGTAGAGGCATACTAGTGACACTATGTTTGTCTATGTATTCACACATGTATTATGTTTCCGATTAATACAATTCTAGCATGAATAATAAACATTTATCATGATATAAGGAAATAAATAATAACTTTATTATTGCCTCTAGGCATATTACCTTCAGGTTTCTGGGCATTTCCGTGTGGGGCCATGCTGTCAGGCCGACGTGGCGGGCATGCCCAGTCACGCCCGGGCACCCCAATATCCGCCCCATATTTGGGCTGGATATGGAGGGGTGCCGGTCAGCTCGGGCGTTTGAGGGCCATATGAGAGGCCCTTCTGGGTCAAAAAATCATGACCGGGCAGTGACGGGGGCGGCCTACACGGGCGTTTGAGACGGGTTTGAGGGGTCTGGTTGTAGATGCTTTAATACGTTTTTTTGTGATTCCTTTTGACCATGGGTTAGAGTAGTGATATATGACATGCGTGTTACACAAAGCATGTTGTTAGATTTGTATGTGAAAGGAGTTTCTAGTGATATAATTGTTGTATCATATATCACATGTATTGTTAATATTGTCAATGGTCAAACGCAACCTTGAAAATCGTATTAGGCCCTGTATATATGGATGGAGGGTGTCTATATTTTCCAAAGTCAAATTTTACAAGCTTTGGCCAAGTTTCTAGAGAAAACTAATAACATCTACAATATCAAATTTATACGACATGAAAATATGTCTTGTGATGTATCTAAGGGCATCTCCAACGGCAATCCGCAAATTTCCTACGTCATTCGTCCGCGAACCGAGGTGGGGGGAAGTCTGCGGGCATGGATGCGGAAGGACGCTTAAAACTCTTCTTTAACAAACCGGATGAAATTCATGCAAACAAGGCCGGATTGCATATAAACATGACGGATTTCATACAAACTGGACGAAAACGAATACATTTTAGACAAATTTTCAACTAAAAACATAAAACTATGTGCACATATGGTCATGCGGAGCTCCACTCCCACGACACGGATACACTACACTTGTCTACGACCAACCGCGGCCTGTCTTCCCCATATCCGGCAGCCCGCTAACCAAACTACCGGGAGCCCCGGAGGCATATTCTTCCCCCATATCTTTCCTATGTCCGTGTGCGCCACTCATCGGAGCGGCAAAGAGGGTGCTTTAGTCGGAGGGGAAGGGTGCTTCCGTGGAGCTCAGGCGGGTGCTCGGGATGGTCTGAGATAAAGAAGAACCGGCAAGGTCACCGGCGGTGGCCTTCCTGGGACCCAAGTGGCAGCGGCCTTCCGTGTTCTACTTCTCCTTGATAATCGACGGGCGCGGACGTGCTGGCTGTCACCTCGTAGACATCTGCGTAGCTGGCTTCTTTCTCTACCTGCATGTTAAGGCTACGCACGCGTCGACGGCGGATGGCGCCGGTCACAGGCACTGAGGCAACGATGCCCGTGCTGCCATGCTCCCTGCTGCGCATGGAGCAACTCACCATTCCTCCGCGAGCTGGCTTCGAGCGGTGAGTTGTTGAACCACGCGCTGGCTTGGGGCGGAAACTTGCTCCGTCGGGCTAGACGAGGGAGGTGGAACAGCGAGGTGCCTCGCTCGTACCCGCCGGGCTCGGCGGGCCACCCAGCCGGCTTTTATGCAAGAGAACTGCTCTTCGGCTCGTCAGCCGCCATCGAAAGATTAGAGAAAATGGTGGAAGGAGGAGATGGGGAGTGATGGAGTGGTGCGATCCTTGCCCGGTGTCTGGTCAGGTTTATATAGAGGGCGGGTAGGAGGAGCCTTCCCGGTGTTGTGTGTAATGTCGGGATGCTCGTGAACGGACGTGTGGCCGAAGTAGGTTCTCACCTTTCACACGGGTTTAATGGAGACATTTAAATGCGGCGAGGAGGCGTGTTCAGCCGGGCGTGCAGTGGGCGGCGCCCTCGTCCGACGTGCCGCTTCAATGGCGGAGGCATTGAAAGGTCGCGCCCGCCCTGATTCAATGGCGGAGGCATTGAAAGGCCGCGTCGCCCCGAGCCACCTTCAACATGGAGCGACGCGCTCTACAACAGCATGAATGCGGACAGCTGACACTGGGTAGGAAGCACACGTGAAAGGGGATGGGTTTTGGGTGGGCCATGGCGGAAACTTCTCGTGTTTGTCTTCGATTTGCGGGAGAAAATATGTCCGCACAGCGCAACTGACTGATACAGATTCACGTTGGATTGCTTCCGTGGTCCGAACATCGTGGTCCATACAGTCTCTATACACCAAACCTTGAAGATGGCATGCTTCAATTATGGCCGAACGATTACTTTCCCCTCCGCAGATCCCAGTCCAACCAGCGGTACAGATATGCGCGAGTGTGGCTCCTAAGAGCTGCGGAGCATTTTCCCTAGAAGGATGGTGTTTATGAAGTGCTCACTATTTAAAGAAACAGACAAGCCTACCTTACTGATCTACTCTCAACATCTCTAGTTCCCTACTTGCTGAAGTAGACACACAAGTACTCCCTCGTTAAAAAAATATATAAAAGCGTTTATTTCACTAAGACTTCTCTTAAGAGCTGCAGAGTAAAAAAGAAATCCATGAAGACTTCTCTTTCACATGTCTAAGATGTACCCTGTGCTGACTGATTTGGTCAAAATCTGCTGTGGTTGTACAAACCATGAATTCATATTGCTAGAGCACAAGCAAAACAAAAATTATAATGTTCTTTTCAGTACTGTATCAACCTTCTGGCATAATATAGCAGCAACCTGCATGCAAGGGTAGAAAATCTCAGCAGCAGGTAGTCCTTGGGGCCTATACGTCCTGTTCCGACAATAACTGCTCGGCAAACAGTAAACGAACTTGGTCGTTATAACAACAAATGATTTGCAGTTGAGCAAGTTAAAATAAGAGATACATTGCCATTTTTTCCATGCTGTATTTCCTGGAGACATCAACCGCAAGTGGCCAGTAATTAACCGCGTGGCGTTTCAATTCATCTGACAACCACACAACCTCTACTCTGTCAAGGTTCATACCAGTTGCTTTTCACATCTCAATATTATAGTTGCAAATGTCCGTATTTTATTCAGGTCAGTGTCGTTCTTGAAATGTCACTGCAGAAACCAATCTGCCATCAATATTTTATAACTGTGCAACCAGCTTGAGAGTGTTTTCGTTTTCTTTCTTTTTTTAAAGGACTAGCAAACATTTTTTAGAGAAAAGGCCATAGACCGACTTTATAGATAAAGCCACATGGCAGCGTCATCAAACCGAACAAGAACGAAGCCAACTAGCGAAACATCACAGTACAGCACACCTAGCAAATAGTTTTGGACCAGCAAACGAAGAAGGGATACAGGCAACCTGCCATACACGGCACGCAGGCCGGAAGGGAGAAGATAGAACCAAACTGCGCGAACATCGCCACCCAGATTAGACGACGGGGTCCAGCCCGGAGATGTGGGATGCCGAAGCCCGAATTTTGGCGATGAGCAAGTCCAGGGCATCCAAATCTTCATCCTTAGTCAATGATCTCCACTGCTGCAATAGTATACATGATTTGAAAAGAGCATCAGCAGGCTTAGATGGGAAGATATGTTCAATAGTAAATTTGTTCCTAATAGTCCAAAGAGTCCAGCATAAGGCTCCCAGGCCGACCCAGAACACCCTTTTAGTCACCCCAACCAAAACTTTGGCTAGGTTTCAAAGATCGAAGAATGAGGAAGGGTTCCAAGAAACCTGTAGCCAAGATCTGACACAGCTCCAAACCAACTTAGCCAGCACGCAATTGAAAAAAATGTGCTCCAAATTCTCCAGGGCACCACAGAGATGACAGAACTCCGAGCCTGGCCCATTGCGCTTTTTAATCTGGTCAGCCGCCGGGAGGCGGCCACGAAAGGCTTGCCACAGGAAAATTTTAATTTTAGGAGGGACTTTGGACTTCCAAACACAGGAAAATCTGCTAGAAAGGGTACCACCGATAAGCCTAGAGTA
Source organism: Triticum dicoccoides (assembly GCF_002162155.2). NCBI lineage: Eukaryota > Viridiplantae > Streptophyta > Magnoliopsida > Poales > Poaceae > Triticum > Triticum dicoccoides. Next base: position 416,825,058 of record NC_041383.1, read on the forward strand.
CAGGGACTTAACCGAAAATCTACCAGAGGCCGAATGAGGCCAAACCACAGCGTCAGACGTCTCCGAGAGCACGGGGAAGCGGGCAGAGAGACTTTGCCAGTCTTCCAGCTCTTCAGGAGAAAGGGACCGACGAAAAGCCAGATCCCAGTTATTCGCCGCCACCTCCGCGATGGAGATAGCAGGATTAGGGCAATACGAAAACAGAACGGGAAAGCTAACAGCAAGGGGGGCATCCCCAGACCACCAGTCCAACCAGAAACGGACCGCCGTCCCATTACCAACGGTAAATTTAACATGTTCCGGGAATGTAGGCCTGACTTTGACAAGGGATTTCCATAATTGAGATCCGCAACGAGCGGTGGCAAACATCGGGCTAGAGTGTGGGAAGTATTTAGCCTTAAGAATCGAGAACCAAAGGGAATCGGCCCCACTAGTCATAATTTTCCACCACCACTTAATAAGCAAACATTTGTTCATCACCTGAGTATTCATAATGCCTAACCCCCAAGGTTTTTAGGCTTACACATATATTGCCATTTGACCAGCCTATATTTCCGTTTATTATCCGCGGAATTCCAATAGAAGGCTCCCCTATGTTTGTCGAAGCCAGCATGCACGCCAACCGAAAGAAGATAGAAGCCCATAAGAAACATCAGGAGAGAGGATAAGCAGGAGTTACTCAGAGCAACTTTGCCAGCATTGGTATTGTATCTCCCCCTCCAGGGGAGCACCCTATTTCCCACTTTAGCGACCGTCGGAGCAAAGTCCTTAGCATGGAGCACGACAGGAGAAATAGGGAGGCCTAGATATGTAAAGGGGAAGGAGCCCAAGGAGCAGTTAAGAAGCCTGGCCACCCGCAAGGCTTCCGCATCATCAACACCCGTCACTAGGACCTCACTTTTAGAGAAGTTAATCTTAAGACCCGATACAGCTTCGAAACAAAGTAGAATGAATTTAAGGTTGGCAATACATGAGTCGTCTAACTCCACCAAGATAATTGTATCATCAGCATATTGCAAGTGGGAGACCCCCTCCGGTAATAAATGGGAGACCACGGGAGAGATGTGGCCACAACGGGCCGCCCTAGTAAGCATGCACGAAAAGGCATCGGTCACAAAATTAAAAAGAACAGGGGAGGCAGGATCCCCTTGGCGGAGGCCCCTGCCATTGGCGAAGAAGTTGCTAATGAACCCATTAACAGAGATGGTAGTATGACCACCCGAGACCAACTGCATGACACGATGAACATAAGCTCCGTCGAAGCCTTTTACAAGCATGACCTGTCTGAGGAAGGTCCAGCTAACCGAGTCATAAGCTTTCTCAAAATCTAACTTAAGGATAATCGCTTTAGATCTCCGCGAGTGGAGGTCGTGAACAATCTCGTGCAAAGATAAGATACCATCAAGAATGAAACGATCTTTGATGAAAGCAGATTGGAAGGGGCTAATAACTCTATGCGCAACCGGCGACAGTCGATTCGCAAAACCCTCAGCCGGAAATTTGGCGAAATTATTAATCAATGCAATAGGGCAGAATTGAGAGATTAAATCGGCACCCTTAACCTTGGGGATCAGGGAGATCACAGCGTAGGTCAGGCGGGCGATATCGACGGTACCAAGACAAAAACCCTGGATGACTTTACAAACCAGCTGTTTCAACTGAGGCCAGAATTTGCGAAAGAAAGGAATAGAGAAGTCGTCTGGCCCAGAAGCAGCATTAGGGTTAGATGAATTAACTACATCCCAGATTTCCTGATCAGAAAGAGGGATCATCAAGGAGGCATTCTCCTCGGGCGAGATTTTAAATCCTATGTTCCAAAGGGAGGGGGAGATGGAGAGGCCCGATTGAGGCTTAGCGCCCAGCAACGAAGAAAAGAAGTCCACTACATGAGCCATAATAGCAGACTGATCCGAAGATCGCACACCATTAATCATCAGGCTATTGATCCCACAACGTCTTCTCCTACCGTTCGCGATCGCAAAGAAATAGGCCGTGGGGGAGTCACCTTTTAGAGTCCAGTTGAGAGTACCCCGTTGGCGCCAATAAACCTCAGCTTGGTGGTGCAACTGCATTAAGGCGGCCTCAAGGTTATATCGAACCGCCCATCCAACATCAGAAAGCCCAATCGAGTCGGCCGCGCGATCAAGAGACGAGATCTGATCCTCAAGGAAAGATTTGGTACGGCGATCCTCCGCCGCACGGTTACAAGACCATCCTCTAAGGAATTTACGAAGGTTGTAAGAGCACGAGTGCCAATCATCCAGAGGCCCAAAAGAGCGAGAGTTGGAGGACAGAAGGAGGGATATTTTCGAGGCCACCATCTCGATAAAACCATCAACAGACAGCCAAGAGGCATCAAATTGAAATCTAGCCGGAGGCCTAAGGTTGATAGAGCCATCGTCAAGAATTAAGGGGGTATGGTCAGATCCTACTATGCATTTGGCGCCGAGGAAGGCCCTAGGGAACATGGAATCCCACCTGGGACATATGAAGACTCTATCAAGCACAGATCTAATAGGGTTAGCCTGATGGTTGGACCAGGTATAGCGGGCACCGCCCCGGGGAAGCTCACGAATAGCATTGACACTGATAAAGTCGTTAAAGGCATTAGCTAGAGGCCAGGAGAAGATATTGTTACTTTTATCAAAAGGACACCGCAGAAGATTAAAGTCTCCCCCGATAAACATTGGGAGATTGCAGGATTCGATCTACATAGATAACTCATTAAGAAATAAAGGGGACAAAGAATGATCAGCAGGCCCATAAACGACGATAAACTCACAGAGAGTATTCATAGCTTTATGACAAAGAACCGAACTAGCCCAAAAGATCCCATGATCAAATGCAACAAAATCGAAGATATCTTTATTAGAGCCTATCAAGATCCCACCAGAGTGACCCGAAGCAGGTAGAAAATTCCAATTGAATCTGTCCATGCCCACGATAGCAGATAAGTCATTAGGGGAAAAAGCTTCCTTAAAAGTTTCAACCAACCCCACAAAGTCAATTGAACTCGAGCGGATCAAATGTTTGAGTTGGTCGCGGCGTCCCCTAGCACCGAACCCTCTAATATTCTAGAATAATGCCCTCATTTATAAGATAAATTCTTGATGCGAAGACTCGACCTGCTAGGAGTCGCGCAGGATTTAACTCGTTTATTTGTGCCCCTCCTAGACAGGTTGGATTGGGGCTGGCCACAACCAGCTTCCTCACCCTGACAACTACTGGAAGTTCCAACCTGAGAAGCAACGGCCTCTTTGGCTTTAGCTATGGCCGCCTGAGCCATCTCGTTAGCCCGTATGATAGCAAGAATAGAACTAGGAGATCCAACAGAATCATCAACCACCACACCCACGTCCGACATAATATTTAAAAGATGATCATCCGAAAGAGAAGGTAAAACCAACTGAACCGGAGAGGAAATAGAAGAGGGGACGGGGGAAGTACCTGGGGGAGGGAGATCCTTCGCCGCAGCCCGCTTCTCAGCCCGCTCCATGATAGAACCACCCGAATTCGCCACCCGCCTGCCTTTGCGAGCCGTGGACGCAGGAGACCGAATAGCAGGCGACCGCGCAGCAGGATAGGCCTGGAGAGGGCCTGAACGAGACATAGATCCCATGAAGGACTAGCAAACATGCTTGCAACGGAAGAAAAAATAACCATTTTAGCTATACTGGTACATATGCCCGTGCGTTGCAACGGAAAAAATGGACGTGTCCAACTAAACAACCATCAGTGTGCCATGTCAACATTCTCGGAGGCTGGAAGGTGCAAGCTCACGTGTAGAAGAAATGCATATCATGCTTTAATCTTCAGTAACTGCGACGGATGCATATCAATGACCGCTGAATGAGTAGGAAAATTACATGGTAGTTTACTTTTAATCTTTGTAAGAATTTAATTCATCTCATAATCTACACAGATGAGGGAATAAAATAAAAGTAGAACTTACAAAAAATAATAATGATGAGATAGGCTCAACATACGGGAATGGGGAGAGTATGTTATACTCCTTGAGAATGCATTATATCTGAATCGTTGGTGATAAGAAGCACTTACATCCTCGTCATACATATTTTAGAAAACTGATGAAATGCATATACCATGATATTTAGATTAAATACTTTAATATGTTATCACACTGTTCACAAATCACATTTAGTTAAAGAAAACATTTCCAGCCGGCCGAAGCCTTGCACCAGACGCCAGAGCTGCATTGGATCTGGATCGATTCGTCAGCTCCCTATCGTGCCACTTATTCGCCTCATCACTTCCCCTCTTAATAGCCCGTCCACTCCTTCCCCAGCACATCTTGTTCTTCTTCCTCGCGTTGCTGTGGAGTGCCACGCCTCAATCCCACCATCTCCCATGCCCTCCACCTCTCACACCACCTATGGAGTGCCATGTCGTTCTCATCCTTTCCCCGCTCATCTCTTCCCAGTAGCTACTAGGGAGGAGGGGCTCTCCCAACCTGGTGTTGCAAGGAGGGGAGGACGGCGACAGGGAGATTTTTGCTACAACCATCTTTACGCGATGGTACAACCAGCATAGAAGCCTGCTAGATACCACCAGCGTCTGGTTTTGCTACAAGCAACCACCCGCGTCCATTTTTTGCTACAACTGCGTGCTTTTGTGCTACAACCAGCCTCTTGTTTTGCTACAACCCACCACCGGTGTCAATTTTCTTGCTACAACAGTGTCGCCTTTCTGCTATTCTTGCTTCAATCGGCAACCACAAAAGCTACTAACAAGCGAGCGTTTTTTTGCCACGATGGCGATGGGTACAGCGGCACCGGCGAGTTTTTTTGCTAGAACCGGCATATTTTTGCTAGGCGGATTTTTTTGCTGCTACTAGCAACTTGAGAAGAGTACATTTCACGAGCACGTCGACGGGGGTGCCGCCACACGGGACCGTCTCCACTGGAGTTGTGGTGTCTCACCGGAGTTGCGCCTGTCGCCACATGGAGATACAACCACGGACGCATGTTGCTGGACTGGCGTAGCCGGAGAGAAATGCAGGAGACGACGACAGCGACATGCGGCGACCGTCGGTGAGGGCAACAACATGCGAGACACGTCGGGGTCGGTGCTTCGAGGCGGGGCATGTCGATCGTCCATGGCGGTGCGTTTGGAGTTTTTACTTGGTTTGTACGTGGGGGGAGGGAGGAAGGAAGAAGATCGTGCGGTTTGTACGTGGTTTGATCGTACCTAATCAGGCAGCTGGGGCCGATCGGTCAAAAATTGGGTCGGTCGGCCAGCGTGTAGCTGTCACCTTTAATTAAAGGAGCAAACACATTTTTTGAACCAAAATTGGCAAACACATTGTACGATACATAGCCCATAATTCGATAGACTCAAGCAGAGCACTGGTCCAACTAAGAAAACACAGAGAAGCATCGTGCATATCCTCGGCTTTTATAGAAAGAAGATGCCAACGACGTGCCGACCGCCGAGCGTCCAGCATGCCACAAGAATTATATAAATATAAAGTGTTGCTCCAGTGTGAAAGCGCTCGGATCAGTCTGAATCATATTGACATAAACTCCTCTCCCTCGTTTCGTCTGCCCCTCTGCTCTCTGAGAAAGCACTCCCCCTGACGCCTCGCCTCCTCTCCTCTTCTACTCCACCGGCCTTCTCTCCTCTCGTCTTCTACTCCGCCGGTTCATCCAGCCGGAGTAGAAGGAGAGGGACTCGACGCCGCCTCCTCCCCTGTACCATGTAAGGCTGGATCTATTTCCTTCTCTTCTGATTTGGCCATCACAATTATATTGTTAAAGCGTTTATCATCATTAGTAAAATTAGATTGGATACGAATGAAATCATCTGTAACAACGCATGGACGCGTCGGCAAAACCTTGCACGGGAAAAAGGAAAGCATATTTCTCATCTTATGTAGAGAGAGACGCCTTAGGATTGACCACATTCAAAGGCATTGTGATTGTGTTAGCACTGAGGCCACCGTCCATGAGGATGGGATGAGGATAAGTGACAACACAGATGGGATGGCGTGTTCGAATAATTAACATGGACCTATTAGGGTCTTGAGTAAGGGTTATTGGTTAGGGCATTGTTTTTTTTTTCTCGTTGCAATGCACATGCTCTTTTGCTAGCATATAACAAAAAACTAACAAGAAAAACATGAAAAGGAAACTCAGGTGGCCAGACCACTCCACGCTCGCGCGGGCAACATCCCCCCTTCCCCTACAAGACTCAGTAATTGTTATATAGCAAACCTGCCAGTGTTGTATCTCCCTTATACCGAGGATGGGGCGTCGACCCGTTGGCTGGGCAGCTGAGGTTGCTGCCAGCCCACCCGAGTTCAAGTCCCGGCTTGGACGCGTGGTGCTTGCGGAGTTTCTCCTATAAATAAATGCCAACGAGGGTTAGCCCTTGGGTTGGTCTCATTTTTTTGTATCTCCCTTATACCGAGTCGGACCTCGCCTGAAGCTATTTCAGATCGCTACATTACTTGGCGGGCCAACAACTTTTCTTTTGAAACTTAGCGGGCCAGTAACTGTAGCACATTTTTACACAACGTTGCAGTGTTTTGCATTTGTTTTTCTGTTACCCCTGAGATTTTTTTTCTATTTATTTTGGGTTCATCAAAATAAAATTGGTTTTTAGTTAATTCTTTATTGATTTTTTCCTTTTTCCATTCATTTCTTGCCTTTTTCGCCTAGATTTTGTTCGGTATTTTTTGTATTTTCTAGATTTTCATTAGATTTCATTGATTTTACTGTAGTGTACTGTTTTGCATCGTTTCTTCAGTTTTTCTTCATTTTTCTTCACTTTTCTATTTTTGGTTTGTTTGCTTAGTTTCTTTCTCATTTTTATCGGTTTTCGGGTTATTTTCCTTCCCTTTTAACACATGTCTACTTTCTTTTATTCACAATGTATATTTTTCATATACATCCAAAAAAAATTATACATGTTTAACATTTTCAAATACATGGTAAACTTTTTTTGACATATATTCTTTATGTCTATTTTTCCTCTTACACGTTGCACATTTCTCGTACACATGTAAAACATTATTTTTATACATGTTTCATGTTTTGTTTAAACACAAGTTGACATTTTATAAATATATGTCTTGGTTTCTAATTTTTTATCATTTTCATCGTACATTTTTCATATACACTAGGAATTGTTTTTTATACGGTTAATATTTTTTAAATACAAGACTAACATTGTTTCTAATATATGTGTTTGAAGAATTTTTAAATGTGCGTTAAACATTTTTTTAATGCAGGTTGTAACATATTTTTTTAATGGTATTATTTTATGAGTTGCACAATTTTTTATATTGCATGAACTTTTCTTAATGTAAGGTACATTTTTATGAAACGCATGAACTTTTTTCAGGTCAAAATTGTCTTGAAAGGTATCAACATTTCTTTAAAGTTATGCTAACAAAAAATACTTTGCATTCATATTTTTCAAATGTGCGGTGAATATTTTCTAATTTATTAATCTATGTTTTCTGGTATTTGAACATTTTAATTTTTTATATGTATTGATAAAGCAAATAGTGCTCCTCTTTGTCTGTCATACTATTTTACAGAAAACACCCTACAGTTTTTGGAAATCAACTCATGGTCCAAGATTATAGTGAATCATTTTTCACATTTTACGTAAAACTCCTTACCTTTTATGCCAATTAACCCACAGTCATAAAACCTGCAATCCATCTAAAATAAATGTTTTATTAAAATAACCATATATTTTAAACCTTATATCCAATTTTGACATGTTGTATATGAAATTTAATTAGAAATATATGTAGAATCTGAATATGATGTTAGTTTACCTGTTAGCTATTTTTAAATTGCTATTTCAGTTGCAAGCTTAATGCGATCTGGCTCCTTTTCTACCGGCCCTGACCCGTATTTCAAAAGAACATGTTGTGGTTGGCAATGAGCGAGTAAAATAATTATAATGACGCCATTATAATCCTTCGGCATGTTGTACTTACACCGGGTTCTTTTCTTGTACATGTTCCATGATCTAAGACCCTACGTACGTAACTTTTCTTGGCGAAATCCACACACGTACGTACCAACGGGCTACACACAATTCCTTTTTGCAGTATAAATACACAAAGAATTTTTATGGGATGTAGATACAATTATAAAATTCAACATCAAAAGCGCATGAATATTTATTTTGAAAATATCCAAACAATTCTTGTGGAAGTCATGAAAGATATTGAATCCGTTCTTCTGATAGTCATGAACATTAATATTAAGACCAATATGTAGGATCTTAATTTGCGTTCCATTTGCTGCATGTGACGATGAAACATATAGGACTTAATCCATAGACACGACCTCCTCAGTGTCGAATGGCACCGCTCAGATGTTGACTGAGTGTTGCGTAGGTGCACACATATGATAAGTCTGAATCAGAACTGAATCAAAATGAAAACACAGATAGGATGAAAAAATGCTTACTCTCCCATTGCAAAGCATTAGCATATCTGCTTGTATAAACAAGTGTAAAAAATATACTAGGAAAAGAACGAGTGATTTAACACATACATAGTCGACCAACACACAACCAACTACTGGGCTGGCCCTTTTAAAGGGTGTGTTGAGGCCACACTTGCTGAGAGCAGCTAGTTAACGAGCGCTCTTTCGGGAGCCTCGTAACGATTAGCGCCACTTGATGCGCTCTCAGTCATTCGCCATGTGTCGCGTTCTGGGCATTTTTTTCGATTTTTTTTATTTTTCCGCACATGTTTTTGGCTTTTTAAACGGGGTTTTTTGACGTTTTGGTTTTTCATCTGTCTTCCTTTGCTTTTCGATTAAAAAAATTGATTTTTTTTCTTTTGGGCAAAAAAACGTGTTTTCTTTTTCTTTTCCTTTCGCGGGAGTCACGGCTTTGCTTCCGCGAGAGACACGGTTTTGCTTTAGCGAGAGCCGGGGACGTGCCTCTTGAAAATGAAAAAAAACGTGTCTGTTTTTTTCCTTTCGCGAGAGTCAGGGTTTTGCTTCCGCGAGAGGCACGGTTGTGCTTTAGCGAGAGTCACGGCCGTGCCTCTCGAAAATGAAAAAAGTGTTTTTTATTTTTTCTTTCTTTCGCGAGAGTCACGGTTTTATTTCCGCGAGAGGCACGGTTGTGCTTTCGCGATAGTCACGGTTGTGCCTCTCAAAAACGGAAAAACATGCGTTTTCTGCTTTTTTTCCTTTCGCGAGATCACGGTCTCGGAAACGAAAAAACGCGTTTTCTCTTCTTTTTTTCCTTTCGCGAGTCACGATTTTGCTTCCGCGAGAGGCACGATTGTGATTTCGTGAGAGGCACGGGCGTGCCTCTTTCGGAAAGGGAAAAAACCCGTGCTCCCGGTTCGGTTTCTTCATCCGGGTTTTTTCGTCTGTTTTTTTTTTGTGAAAGAAAAGTTCGTAAAAACCTATCAACATGGGATCTAGTTTTGAAGATATCGACGCAAGGAATCCAATGGTGAAAGCAGTTCGAGATTTGGACGCACGGTTTAAAAGATAAAACGTTTTGAATCAACGAATGTACGAAAAAAGGGAAAAATTTCAGCTTGCGACAAGTGATGCAGATGCAGCGCGTCACTTTTCGCAACCTGGGGAGGTTGGAGTGATCTTTGCAACGAGTACTCCTCAACACTATTGATTTCGACACTTACTTGTACCATCCGAACGAGGAGTCCCTAGTTAGCGCTCTCCGCGTGCCTCTTGCATGGGGCTGGACCAGTTTGTGTGCAAGCAGACCAATCTATAATACCTAAATAGTTCATCCTCACTAACTTATTTTTCTTGACATGCAGCCTATCCACATCATCAAATAGGCCCCATGTGTAAAAAGGTTTTCACTAGCCCATATGCAGCCTCCCACGTCATCACAATCCTTGATTTTTTTTTTCTACAGTAAAGCCACGAACTGCATCCTTAAAAAAAGGCACCAACTGCAATTCGGGAGCAGTAGTGCAGGACCAGCAAGTATGCCCCCTCCGCTCCCCCTCCCTGTATTACCCGCAAAAAAAATGCTAACAAAATGTAATAGTATGTCGCATCTTATTCCTTCCTTTCCTTCCACCCCAAAGTTTTCATGGCGTCTTCTCCCCTTCAAATCTCAACCCGTATTGATGATTCCCCAACAATTGTTCCCCAACACAGCGAATTCTCCTCCCTCTCCATCTTCTCCAACCTTCATCAAATCCCACTTCGCCCTTCTCGTGCTAGGTAACCGACACAATTACTTCGGTGCTCTTCCCATCTGATATTTATCTCTGGAGAGCATATGAGCGCGAACATGTAATTTGGCAGGGTAAGACGGCGAGAGGCGTTCTAACCGACGAGATCCCCCGACGTCTGTCCCTGTCCTATCTCCGGCTTCCTCGATGTAGGTGCCCCACCCTGGAAGCAGAACGCCTTGCGAAGGATGTCACGGTGCCGACATCGGCCTCGGCCAATCTCGGCCATTACATTGCGGTCGTGCGTCGGGTGCCTCAGCAGAAGGTCGGGAAGGCTTCTTGCGGCAGCGGCGAATCTTGCTCGGTACGGGTCTCACACATCCGCCACTCGTCTTCCCCACCCTGTAGCGGGCGGCGGTGGGTCGGCTGAGTGACGCCCGTGGTGGCGCTCCCTGCCCCGTCTGCATCAATCCCATTGCTGGCCCATTTATTCAGGTAGACGCCTTCACAACGATGGCGATGATGTGAAGATGGCAAAGAGAACATTAATCTTAGCCCAAATTGCTAGGTGAGTTTGCTCTGGACATGACGATGGAATCATCGGTCGCTAGCTTTTTGGCACGACCGCGGCAAGATCAATAGCCCTGATGCATCCGCGAGTTAATTCTATCTTCAATTCAACCAGAATACAGAAAAATATTGTCTATATTTCCTAATGAATTTCTCCCCCAGGTTTTGGTATTCTATTCCGTCATTGCAAGATTTAATCTGCAATTTATTGACTGGTGTGGAATCGTGAGCATTTGGCATTTGATTCGGTGATCTGTGATTCTTTTTTCTGAAGAGTTTGTGTTCGATTCAGACATTGCACCATGAGATTTTGGACTTGGCCACATCCCTTCATTTTTTTTATGGTGTTCATGTGCGAGGGGGTTTGTTCCAGCACACAGTTGGGCATTGTACATTTGGTTACAATATCTCATACTTCTTTTCTTCCCATTTCGCAACATTAGCATATACACGTAAGGACTTGACTATCTTACCATGATTTTCTACAACTAATGCCATATTCGAGCTGCCCAATATGCAAGATTCAACGATGTCTTAATCATAACGCTACCGTTATGAGTAGTAACTCATTTAGGCTAGTCATGGTGGAAGTAACTTAGCTAGTAACATGACACACTTCGAGAAAATTTTGCTTATGTGGCAAGTAATTAATGAGAGATGGTAACATAATATGTTACTGTAACATAATATGTTACTGTAACATAGCGCTTACCAAGACAAGATGAGTCTACAAGCTAATAAATGAAGCTATCTATAATACTATTATTATATTACTTTGCATTATGAAGGTAGTAACATAGACTAGTGTCATACATGACACTAGTATAAGTTACTCCCCATTATGACCAGCCTTAGGCTACTCGTAGTGAGGAGTACCATACATTAGTATCATGCATATGATACTAGTGTATGATACTACCTTCATAGTGCATAGTAATATAAAGTAGTATCATAGATAATCATATTTATTGCCATGCATGACACAAAGTAGCATAGCATTTAACATGATATGATATCTACCTATGTTACTCTAACCCTTTCTCTCTTCTTTAATTATATGCCACATAAGCATGTTTGCTAGTCCCGAGTGCATATTACCGGTTATGTTACTCCCACTATGTAATACTATGCTAATACCATGGTTCTACGCTTTGAACAGAAAACAAGACGCTAATGTCTTGATCATCACGGTACAGATATGATGCCAGATGCCATCCCTCTTTCAGATCCATAATAACTTCGGCAATCCATGCTCCGCATGGAACGCTGCAATACATACAATCTTTTCCATAAGAATTCTGAACGGTAGTGCATATCCAACCATCCACACATAGAACAAAATGAAGTACATCCACCAAATTTGCCTTCGTACATGGATTGGACATCAAACATCAGACGTACAGTCAGATGAGTAATTACAACGACACGTTAATTAAATCAGTAACATTAAAAATAATTTATGTTATACCTTAAGGTCCCTAAATGAAGATTTCTCTGAAACGAGCTAACACCGTCGACAATTCTGTATAAACAAACACTAGCTACAATAAGACAGTACGACAGTAGTAGTTGCACCTATCACCTTTGGAGCGATTCGATCCTCAAGTCAGCACCTACACCAGCACTGTTAATTTCATTGTCTTGCCTTGATTTACTTCGTGCTGAATATTGTTCCGGTAAAACAATTGATCTGTTCCACAATGCCTATATTCTTTCTAAACCTAGAGAAACATGATGGTGAGATGATATGCAAGTATGAGTTGGATGTCAGCCAGTTATTTTGTACTCCATCTGTCCAGAAATACTTGTCAAAAAAATGGATAAAAATGAATGTATCTAGAACTAAAATAGGTCTAGATACATACATTTCTCCGACAAGTATTTCCGGACGGAGGGAGTATCTAAAACATCCTATACCATCATATTATTTAACTCCATAGTCTTACACTTATTTTCTTAATAGCATGCCATACAAAATTACCGCAGCAACGCGCGAGGAATCATCTAGTTGTCAAAAAGGGCACGTCCCTAATCGCTCTTATGTGCTTGGCCGTCAATGTTAGACCGAATGACCATTGACTATTGACAATTAACATTTTGAAATTGATAAATGTTCATGAATTCACAAAAAAGTTCAAGACTCCAAAATTTTAACGAATTTGAAATTTTCTCAATGATTTGGAAAATATTTACAGCGAGAAAAAGTTCACGGATTTGAAAATAATTCACCAACTAGAAAAATGTTTGTGAATATGAGAAATGTTCACAGATTTGAAAAAGTACATAATTTTTCAAAAGTTAACCAATTTGAAAAAATGTTTGCGGATTTGAAAAATGATCATGAATTGGAAAAAAACGTTCGAGACTCAAAAATGTTCATGAATTTGAAAAAGGTTAACAAATTAAAAAAATCATGAGTTGGGAAAAAATTCATTGATTTGAAAAGGTTCGAAAATTTGAAAAGTGTTAGCGAATTCGAGAACTGTTTGCAGACTTCAAAAATCAAAGATATGAAAAATTGCACAAAATTTGAAAAATGTTCACGGATTAAAAAAAGGTTCATCAATTTGAAAAAAGTTCAGGAATTAAAAAATGTTCATGAATTTGAAAAAATGAAGAGCGTAAAAAATGTTCATTGGTTCAAAAATTAAATTCATGAGTTTAAAAATAGTAAAAGAAAAAGGAAAACCGGGCCAAAAAACCAAGAACAAAAAACCACTTTGCAGGTGCTCGAAAATCTAACTAAGGGAATAAATGTGTGTTGTGTAGGGTTTTCAAGTCAATGGGCGCTTAAGGCGTCAGATAATAGTTGGCACCCGAACCAATGTGTCAGCGTCCCTGACGAGGCCGGCCCGCAAGGCAGCTCCAAGGATCTCGTCCCCACGGTCCCGCGTGCGGCCCGGCCCAAGAAGCCCAACCCACGCGTCACCGGCCTAGCGTGGGTTAACTGAAGCCCGCTCGGCAGCTACTTAAGGAGAGGGGCGACAGCGAGCTAGGGTTATCCAGAGGATCACTGCGTCGGCGGCTCGGCTCTTTTCCCCTTCTTCTTTCTCGCTGGCTACGAACCCTAGTTCCCCATTCGTGTAATCTTCTCTGTAATCGCTACCATATCGAACCCTGAGAGTGGAGTTGCTAGTAATTGAGTGAATCCGCATCAACCCTCACATCTGGTATCAGAGACCAGCAAATCCCCTCCCACCTTCATTGAAGGGCTAACAACAACTCTCAAGCCAGTGATGCGCGTTTGCGTTCTCTGTTTCTTCGACGACATCTTGATTTTCAGTGCCACGTTGGAGGAACACAAAAGCCATGTAAAGCAAGTACTGGAACTTCTCCGAAGGGACAACTGGAAAGTGAAACGCAGCAAGTGTGCTTTCGGGCAAAGCAAGATCTCATACTTGGGTCACGTTATCAGCGTGCAAGGGGTTGCAACAGATCCAACAAAGATGGCTGCGGTGGCAAATTGGTCTTCACCTCAAAATGTCAAGGAAGTTCGGAGTTTCTTGGGACTCGCAGGCTACTATCGTCGTTTCGTGCGCAACTTTGGAGTGATCGCCCGACCCCTTTTTAACTTGTTGAAGAAGGGCGTCCCATTCCTTTGGACGTCCATTGCAGAAACTGCATTTCAAGTCTTAAAGCAGCAGCTCATCTCAGTGCCAGTTCTGGCATTGCCCAATTTTGCCCAGCCATTTACAGTGGAGACAGACGCGTGCGACCATGGCATTGGGGCAATTCTGTAGCAACAGGGGCACCCAATCGCGTTTATGAGCAAAGCACTCAGCCCAAGGTATCAAGGACTGTCAACCTACGAAAAGGAATATCTGGCAATCATAGTAGGAGTGGACCAGTGGCGCCCATATTTACAACACGCAGAATTCGTTATTTACACAGATCAGAAGAGCCTCACGCATCTTGAAGAACAACGCCTGAACACCCCGTGGCAACACAAGGCTTTCACCAAGCTGTTAGGGCTCAGGTACCAGATCAAGTACAAGAAAGGGGCCGATAATCACGGCGCGGATGCTCTTTCGCGAGCGAACCAAACAGATACACTGCTAGTGGTCACATCGTGCCAACCCAGCCGGCTGGAAGACATCATCAACAGCTACAATGGCAATCTGCACGCGCAGAAACTTTTGGAACAACTGGCAGTGCGCGACGACGCCAAAGGACGGTTCACGCTTCAGCAAGGCATCATCAGGTTCAGAGGCAGGATTTGGCTAGGGGGGGGGGACACAGATCCAACAACATATCATACAAGCCTTCCAAGACAGCCCGATGGGAGGACATTCAGGATTTCCTGTCACTTACAGACGCATACGACGTCTGTTCGCGTGGCCCAAGATGAAGGTGCAAATCAAACATTATGTGCAGTGCTGTTCCGTGTGCCAGCAGGCTAAGCCGGACAGGGCGGCCTCTCCAGGTTTGTTAACTCCGTTGCCCATCCCCAACAAGCCATGGGACATGATTACTATGGATTTCGTGGATGGCTTGCCTCAATCGAGCAGATTCAACTGCCTGCTGGTGATCGTGGATAAGAGAACCAAGTACAATCATTTCTTGCCTTTGGCGCATCCATACACGGCAGCATCTGTGGCTCAACTCTTCATCCAGCAAGTCTACAAGGTACACGGACTGCCCGGGGCGATCGTATCAGATCGTGACCCTGTGTTCACTAGTCACTTCTGGCAGGAGCTTTTCAAGGCCACAGGTACTCAGCTCAGACTCAGCACAGCCAACCATCCTCAAACGGACGGGCAGACTGAGCGCGTTAACCAATGCGTGGAAACATTCCTGAGATGTTTCACACAATCATGTCCCCGGCGGTGGAGTTTCTGGATACCTTTGGCGCAGTTTTGGTATAACACTTCTCACCATTCGGCCATAGGCATGACACCCTTCAAAGCTATGTTCGGGTACGAGCCACGACACTGGGGCATAATAGCAGAAAACACCTGTTCGGTGCCAGCCCTAAGCTCGTGGCTCGAGGAAAGGGACACGGTGCAGGAACTGTTACAGCAACACTTGAACAGAGCAAAGCAACTGACGAAAAGCCAGGCGGACAAGAAACGATCATTCCGTCAGTTTGAAGTGGGCGATCAAGTCTACCTGAAGCTGCAACCTTATATCCAAACTTCCGTCGCACCACGAGCAAATCACAAGCTGGCGTTCAAGTACTACGGGCCTTTTCCTATCATTGGCAAGATCAACGATGTCGCCTACAAGCTACAACTCCCGTCACAAGCAACTATCCATCCAGTCTTCCACGTCTCGCTCCTTCGACGCGTCCTGAACACGGGTACGACTGTTGAACCTCAGTTACCCCATTGTTCTGATGAGCTCGCAGTCCCTGTGGCAGTACTGCAATCAAGATGGCGCCAGGAGAAGGGCAAGATGAGGGAACAAGTGCTCACCCGTTGGTCCAATTCAGAGGCACTTGGCGAAACCTGGGAAGACAAAGCGAGACTCAAGGAGCGTTTCCCGCTTGCGGAGGCTTGGGGACAAGCCTCAGCTCAAGGAGAGGGGGATGTCAGCGTCCCTGACGAGGCCGGCCCGCAAGGCAGCTCCAAGGATCTCGTCCCCACGGTCCCGCGTGCGGCCCGACCCAAGAAGCCCAACCCACGCGTCACCGGCCCAGCGTGGGTTAACTGAAGCCCGCTCGGCAGCTACTTAAGGAAAGGGGCGACAGCGAGCTAGGGTTATCCAGAGGATCACTGCGTCGGCGGCTCGGCCCTTCTTCTTTCTCGCTGGCTACGAACCCTAGTTCCCCATTCGTGTAATCTTCTCTGTAATCGCTACCATATCGAACCCTGAGAGTGGAGTTGCTAGTAATCGAGTGAATCCGCATCCACCCTCACACAATATATGTTTAGGTCCGCCTTCGTAACAGCGGTGTGAACTTCTACTTTTTTACTAGTATAAATTGCTGGCCTTTAGGGAGGTTATGCACCCGTTGGGATGCTCCCGTGCTGACATGTGTTAGGAATTAATTAGATATAATTAATTGACGATAATCTCCTGCTTGTAAATCCACATGCGGTTAGTAATTGCTAACCGTCGTGTCTTCTGGTCGCACCCTCCCGAATGGGGACTCGGCTCCCCTGACGTACTGCAGGGCGCAGTTGGGTCACTGACAGGTGGGCCAACTTGCTTTCGGGCCCACCTGTCAGTGGCCCAACTGCGCCCTGCAGTACGTCAGAGGAGCCTCGTCCCCCGAATGGATATGTCCATTCGTTTGTGTCCCCTTCAGGACTATATAATGTACTATCACCATCAATGAAAGGATAACTGTCCCAGTCATTTACTTCGTTCCTTCACACGTTATCAGCCCGTGGCTCTCCGCTGAGAGAGGAAAAGGCCATCCCGACGGCGGTCACGCACAACCCCGGTCTCAAGCAAAGAGGACGGGGACAGGCACTTCAGCCAGAGGCGAAACAGCGGCCACCACCGTGGCATCCCGGCGGGCCTCTCCGCGTGCCTTCGGCGGAGACGACTGGCCGTTCTGCACGGCGCGATTACAGTCTGCGCATGGCAGCGAGGCTGGCTGCGACAGAACAAGGATGTCAAAGATGGACGAATCCCTTGAACCAAGCCATGCTATGCAATCGGCCACCACTCCGTTCATGGCAAAACAGCATGCAGAAGGGAAATTAATCAAGAAACTTCCAAATTTGATCTTGTCTTCTTGTGATCAATTAATGATCTAACGATTGATTGGTTTTCTTCCCTGTACGTCTATGCACTCACAAGGATCAAGACTGCTAATCCAATGAAGAAATTTCTTCGACAAAGAACAAGAAAGTGAGTGTGCACCCGACGGTTACCTTCAGGCACAGAGTTACGGTCGTCTTCGGCAGCATCAACGGCGACTTCTTGGGGAGGCGGCTCCAAGTGATGGCCTCGTTGAATGCAAGGGAGCGCCCTCAACGAGACAGCAACAGCGCAGCACGGCCGCATGGTCAGCCACCGGAGCGTGGCGGCAGCGACCGCGTCGCGTCGGCGAAGGCGACCGGCGCACGGCCGAGGTCTTGTGACCAGTGCGCGGCCCAGTCCATGCGCAAGGCGAGGCGGTCGCATCCGCGGAGTATGGTGCAGCGGAGGTTCTACCCGACGCAGTGCGGCCATGTAGCGCGTGGCTACGAGGCATCAGTAGCACAACACGCGACGGCGAGGAATTGGCAATGTGCAGTTGCACGACCCGACGACATGGCCGATCTGGCTGTTGGCCGCCCGTCGACGGCGACGGCGCGGCGTTGGCTGTGCGGCACGGATTTCTCCGGTGATAGGCCATACGGCTTGGAGGAACCGCGGATTGGGGAATCCTATCCTTTTGGCATATTTGCATTTCCGTCCACATTCTTTCTGTTATTCACAGAAAAGGCCATGTATTCCTATATTGGCACACAGGCACATAACCATGCTCATCGATCATTGCAATCGTTCAAGTGCAAAGATGCATGCATGTATCCGGTCAACCGTCCGGCTAATTAGCATCTGCTAATTAGGTTCCTTAACGCATGCATGATCTGATTCACGTGACTGCATGCAACCAGCAACCGTATACATGTATATGATGTACCTGTACACCTTTACAAGTAGTGCTCGGGTTATATACCATAATTCAATATGATGTTTACGGATTGGTTCATGGACTTTGCAGTTTAACAACCAAACTTATTGTTCCGAGCACTTTAACCATTTGGTTGTGGTTGAAAATTAATTTACTAGAGAGTAAATTAATGTGCATGAAGATTTCATGCACGATATGTTGAACATATCCGGAATGAATTTGCTGAGTTTGCCTGAATCTCAGTTCTACCATAACCGTACATGCTCACAAGGTTCTTGCTATAGCTGATATAGCATAGTATGTTGCATTGCACTTCATCTCACGTCACCGACACCCTGATCTGTTGGGATCAATAGAGAGTGGTGATGATACTTGGAGCGCATAGGGAATGGGCATTGCTCCGATTCCATGACTTAGTCTGTGGTACCATGCAACTCCGATGCGCATCAAACCTACTCAAAGTTTGAGATTCTGCAATTGCGCAGTTTTAGATGCCAATCTCATCGCGGAAATGCTCTCCACTTTCGATCCTTCTATAAGGATTTTGGTTGAACAATATCATCAGCGGTATAGGAAAATGGAGATGTGATGAGAAGCATAATAAGAGTGGTGTTCAAAAGGGCAAGTCATTTCAAGGAAAATGACAAGGCTACCAACTCTGATGGTTGCTATAAGTGTGGTTGTATAACCCAGTTTGCAAGAGAATGTGCTACTCCCAAGCATCTGGTGGATCTATACATGCAATGAACTGCGAAGGGCAAAAGGTTCATGGCAACCAGTGTGAAGCTTACTTCACTGGACTTAGCGATGATTTTCCGATGATTGAAGTTTCCTAGATGTTCCTCAAAACGTGGGAAATCAGTAGCATGTTTAGCCAAAGAGAGATCCACTTCTTAGTGTCTATGACATGCTAGTGGACTTCGCTAAAAGTGATATACAATGTATGTATTTCTATATGAGTTCAATCATATCTTGAAATTGGTTTCCTTCTCTATAGAAGCCTATTGGAATAATCCAATTGAGAAGAAAATGTGTTAGTAGAAACTGGGTCTACTGACATGATATTAAGGGAGATTAAGTATTTCCAGACTCTTGAGAAGAGTAGTGGAAACATCATGACAATTGTTGGTCGTGATGGGGTAATTGTTGGTTCTGGTCAAACCATAATTGCACTCCCTAGGGGTACTATATGATAATCATGGATGTATTCATGCATCAAGATTCTACTCGTACCTTGTTGAGTTATAAGGATATCTGCAATGGTTTCTATGTTGAAACTCGTATAGTGAGTGAGGTTGGAAGCCTACTCATGACTCAACAACAAGGATTTGGATGAAATCCTAGAGTTAAAGGTCTTCACTATACATACATTAAATTGGATACGCATTTGGCGTACAAGATAATTTTCTAGAATCTTGATAAGTTCAAGATATGGCATGGTTGCCTTGGTCTCCCTGGTATTGGGATGATAAGAAAATTATTGATGGTTCTACTACACACAATCTAATGGTGTGAATTTTCCAAATTCATTGGATTATGTATGCACGATATGTGTAGGCTGGAAAATTGATCACAAGGCCATCATATCTAAAGATAAAGGATGGGCCAGTAAATTTCCTTGTACAGGAGATGCATGTGATCCAATTCAACCATTATATGGAATATTGATATATTTCATATTGTTTTTGGATGCATCGGTGAGATGTTACAATGTGTGTTTTGCTTCTATAAGGAACCATGCTTTACAAAGCTTATTGCTCAAATCATTAATTCGAGAGCAAATCATCCTGAGCACGGGATAAAATCCATCAGAATAGATAATGCTGCAAAATTTAGTTCGTGGGCATTTGATGATTACTGCCTAGATTGAGGCATAACTGTGGAGCATATTGGTACTTTGTGTACATACCCAGATTGATCTTGCAGAATCACTTGTGAAGAAGATAAGTCGATAGCAGGATTGCTCCTACAGAACTGTAATCTACCAACATCTATTTGGGGATATTATAGTTTTAAGTACCGCATATATAAATTCAACGAACTGCATATTATATGGTCTCCCCGTTGCAGTTACTACGTGGAAATGAGTAAGTATTTTTCATCTGCGATAATTCGGTTGTGTTGGATACATACCGATTTCACCATCGCAACGTACATATATGGGCCCTCATAGAGAAATGGGGATCTATGTGAGGTACAATTATCCGTCAATCATAAAGTACCTATAGTCCTAAGAAGGGGACTTGTTTATGGCCCATTACACTGGTTGTATTTTTATGAGGACATTTTCCGGCATTACGGGGAGATAATAACCACATTGAATGCCGGGAAATAGAACGAGATGTGAATAGACATCTAGTCCTTGGGTCCATGTACGAATGAGTCTGAACTGGAGGTTCAGAAGATTATCAATTTGCAAAGTATCCCAAATAATCTGCCAGTTGCATTTACTATGTATATAGGTGTCACAAAATAAAATGTTCCCATAGTGAGTGTGTCAGAGAGAGTGGATGTGACCCATAGGTCCACTCGGCCACCGATGAGGGGGAGGAATCTGGACACAAGAAGGCAAGGCTTCATGGAAGCGTCCAAGGGGAATGAGGAATCCTCAAACAGTAAATGCAGGTCAAATTATGTTGATATTCAACCAAGGGTTGAAGGACACCTGAAGGATGTTGGACACATCCAGGACTCAGCATGAGTGTGCACACAAATTTTTGTGCTGAGACATCGGAAGACCTTGACTCAATTGTTGTGGGAAATCACAAAGAGTCAAAAGGTAATAATGAAATCTCCACTATGGATATGGATTCGGGAGAATCATATAATAAAGACTACATTATGTCGACATTTATTTATCCTCATGAATTGCAAAAGACCTTGGATTGGACCTAGAACCTAAGTCCATGCATGGCTGAGTGTCTAAAACACTCTAGTTGATCCAAAGGAAGGCAGCAATAGAGGATGTGCTCGCTCTCAAGAAGAGGGGGTATTGACCTGATCAGTAATACCCACTCCTCTGAATTTTTTCCCTGGGGGATCAAGTGGGTTTTTGTTCATGTGAGGAACGAAAACAATGAGGTGGTGAGACATGAAGCGACGCTTGTAGCACAGGGGTTCACGCAGAGACCCGTCATTGTTTAAGATGACACATAATCTCCTGTTATGAGTGGAATAACGTTCCGATATTTAATATCACTGGCATTGAAGAATGAATTTTTATATCCAATTGATGGATGATGTGACTTCATAGTTTTGCAAGTCACTTGATTCGAATATCTATATGATAGTTCCTAAGGGAATGATGATTTTGAATTAATCGCAACATGTGTTGCGTAAACCTTCATAAGTCATTTTATGACTTTAAGTAGTCGGCAAAGATGTGGTATAACCGACTGAGTGAGTTCCTTGGTTAGAAGGGTTACTCAAACAATGATGGTTGCTCATGTATGTTCATCAAGAAATCCAAAGAAGGATTTGTACAAGTTGTGTGTATGTTGATGTTTTGAATATCATTGGAACTACACAAGAATACACGAGACAAGCAAATCATCAAATGACGGAGTTTAAAATGAAAGATTTGGTTGAGACCAAACTTTGCTTGAGTTTGGAACTTGAGTGTATTCCATTGGGAATACTTGCTAACCAGTCTGCATTTGTCCGAAAGATTGTTGAAAAGTTCAACATGGATAAATCATACCCATCAAAAAACTATGGTGTGTGAGATCTCTTGAGTAATAGAGATAAATACCCATTTGTACCTAACGATGGTGATTAAGAGATAGTGGAACTGAGTCTCCCTATCATCGTGCAATTGGAGCACTAATGTATCTAGAGAGATGCACCAGGCCTGGTATATCATTTGCAATATTCTTATAGGCCAGATGCAATACATCTCCAATGGTAGGACATTGGGTTGGTGTGAAGACTATTTTTGCATATCTTCTGGACACCAAAATCTTGGTTTGTTTTAAGATAAAAAACAAGATATGACCATGGTTGGATATCGTGATGCTGGGTGACGGTGTCCTGGACTAGGGGGTACTCAACGCGTCGTCTCCCGATCAGTTGGATTGGGCCGAGGACCCCATGGCCGTGTACTCATGGGCCAGTCCGGACAGCTGCCGCATACAAGAAAGAATCCACAAGACTTGGCGATCAAGGCAAGGACTCCTCCCCCACCGGCGTATTTGGCTAGGACTCTTGTTATCTTAGGCCTCTGGTGCATTATATAAACCGGGGCCAGGCTAGTCGATAGACATATACAACAACAATCATACCATAGGCTAGCTTCTAGGGTTTAGCCTCTCTGATCTCGTGGTAGATCAACTCTTGTACTACCCATATCATCAATATTAATCAAGCAGGAGTAGGGTTTTACCTCCATCGAGAGGGCCCGAACCTGGGTAAAAACATCGTGTCCCTTGTCTCCTGTTACGATCCGCCTAGACGCACAGTTCGGGACCCCCTACCCGAGATCTGCCGGTTTTGACACTGACATTGGTGCTTTCATTGAGAGTTCCGCTGTGTGTTCGGCAAAGGGTCGATGGCTCTCTTGCAGATCAACTACGACTTCGGTATCTTCGTCAGCAGCTCGGCTGGTCACCTTGGTTCGACCAAGGACTGCGCCCTGCCTCCAATCGTCATGTTCGGATGAGGGCCTTCATCAACACCAACTCCGATATCTATCAAGATCATGGAGGAGTCATCCATGGAGCTCGGGGGCTCAACGTCAAAATTGCCCTCAGGCGACCGTGCTGTTTTTCTAGACAACAAACTTGTATCCGCCGCCACCGCCTCCTCGAGTGTCGCTTAAACGATTACTTCGGTGGAATTATGCGGAATTAAGTCTACAACAACCCTGTAAAAATTTCGTCGAGTTCCGATGGAGGAATCTCTGGCAATCTCCGATATACCGGAGCCCTGTTGAATCTGGATGAGAATCCGGACGAGTTTAGGGCGTGGTATCCAGCATCTAGCTCGGACGTCCTTTGGAGGATCTAACCATTGATTTGCTGCGGAATTCCCATATCTACCACCTGCCAAACATTCAGCTCGATCCGACCGTCCAAACTCCGGGAAACTTCCGATTAGTGCATCACTTTTTGGATCTGTTTTCTGCGCGAGAACGGATCCGACCCGAATTCATCTTCTTTATGAACGGGATCTCGGACATCCTTTTTGAAGGAAGTTTTCATATGGGGTGTTGTGTTTTATTCTCAAACACATCCCAGTAGTATTAAAAGTATTCTTGCAATACGAACTTCACCGTCGCACCGGTGTCAAACCAGCCCGACAACATCACTCCACGGCGGCCGACCTGCGCTAGACACGTCGTCGCTTTGTTGAGCCGAGCTCAATTTCTTCGGATCATCATCTCGGCCAGCCGAACAATAGTTCAGCATCGTGAAGGATAAATCGTCACCAACATCGCCGCCCCACGAATTACACGGAGCGGGCACACCTGCATCGCTACATGGTCACTTCATCAAGCCGGCATCGACCATGTCACGACCTGCATCGCTGGACCGGGGGCTTCATCATCTCTTCATCAATCTACTCCGGAGACTTCGGCGTCGCTGGCCGACCAGCTCCGTCACGTTAGCTGGACTGAGGGCTTTGCCTCGGTGAGCCAACCTTTGCCAGCATCGCCATGCCGTTGCTTTATCGCCCATCAGGCGATAGGTGTGCCGATCGAGTCCCAATTTTGGGAATCACCTTTCTTTGGATTGCTACAACAAATAAGCCAGGTGCTATTAATCCTAGCATTTTTTGCTTGTTAGGGTTCATTTTTCCCAATGAATTATTACTCTGATTTGTCCGTCATATGTGCGCAGGTCTATCAAATGGTGGCCGCATTAACGACGGTCGCATGGTGGTTCGGTCAGTTTCTGTACATAGTCCGGCGAACGCCGCATCCGGAACTCGAACCGACCTGTGAATTCAGGCCTTGCCATGCCTTTACCGCATCACGCCGCCGCCCTGCATCGACATTGACTTCGGCGCCAGGCCATATTTCTTTTATTACTCATTTTGCATAAATTATTTGTTATGCAATGATTTTTTTATATTTTTATTATTATTACTATTATCTCCGGTTTGCACTATTTTTTGTGCACAGGAAAATGATCCAGCCAGACTATATCCTTTGGCGTCACCTCGGCTGGACGGGGGGCTTCGTCAACACTTCATTACCTCATGCCGGGGACTTCGGCATCACCCTGCCGTCCTGCATTGACTGTGCTATGTCACCACTTCGGAGTGCCGAGCTCTTTGCTCCGCCACCTCGGGACCGGCTCGGGGATGGAACCTTGTCCCGCATCAAGCTCGGACCGCGTCATCAATACCGAACACATTAACCAGCTAAGTTGTCTTCATGCTTAAAGTTTTAAATTTTTAACTTGTGTTCGGCTCGGCCAAGCATTATACTTTTTTGGAAAAAAGTTGCTTGTAAAAATTTTGTGACGCGCAAATTCAAATACCCCGTTTACTTGGGGGCTTCCTTCATGAAGCTTTTTCCTCTTGCATATGGTTATACTTGTACGGCTTCGTTCCTTGTTCGTGTATTACGCCACAATATGCACCATATTGACTTAAGCGATTTGCAAGCTGGGTTGCCTGGCTCCTGTGCTTACCCCTACGTTCCTGATTGTTCGGTTAGGGAGTAAAGGGAGCACCTCTGCGATTGTCACAATCGGGTCACCCGAGCCGGACCTCAGACTGGGTGAAGCCGAAAGCTAGTGCTCGTATTGTTTTCAATCATGGTCGGCACACAACGGAACTCATGAGTACAAAAAATCTATTGCACAAGTCTCATAATAACAATGAGCACCGAAGAAAGGTATCGGTGGGGGTACTATTTACTTCGAAGATGCTTCTTACACTTCGCAGTAATATAGCATAAGTTTCCTGAGCGCGCTTTGTCTGTTACAGCCTTATGGCCTGATTGCCTGGTTATTGGAAACACCGTCGATATTCTCGACAGATGGAGTATATAACACTTTTCGGTCCTTGACCGAAGAGGGAGAAGCCGACGGTCGGTTAAGACGCGTTTAAAGTTCGGTTGAACATAGATATGATATAAGTACTTTGGTACATGCAATCATTCTTTTACCCAAGTCACTTGGGGGCTCTTAAATTTATATGAGCCGTTTTATGATAAGTGTTTTTCTTCTTAGTCGTTGCAAAGTTTTTATTATTATTTATCACTCCTTTTTTCGACACAAGTGTGCGGTCACTAGCCGAGGAGCCTAATTTCTCTCTCAAAGCCGCTAGAGTTTAGTTTGCTAAACTGGCCTAGTAAGAAGTACTCCGCCTTCGGGATAGGAGGTTGAAGCCGTAGGCTGACCCGCTTGAAGTTTTGAGATAGGATGTGTCATGTTAAAGCACGATAGAAGCACCTTTTTTTTTTCTAAAGTCCAATTTTCGGATTGGCACCGAACACTTGATCTAGTTCGGACATTAACCTTTTGAATAAGTTTTTTGGCTTTTCGAGCCCACGGCACTTTTAAACTATTTATGTGTTTTCAGCACAAGTCTCGCAGTGCAACGCCGGACACCTTTAGAGATTCGGCAAAAACATTCTCGGATATTGCTATATATGCATTGGTTTCGAATTGTGTCTTCGGTCAATAGTTGGGTTGCCCGGCTCCTGCGCTTGCCTCCTATGTTCCGCTTTGTTCGGCTAGGTGTGCAAAGGGAGAACCACTGCGATTGTGCTTCCAGCTCACATGGTTAAGCACCTCAGTGGAGAAAGCCGAAAACTGACTGTCACAATAAGCGTAAACTGGTCGGCGATCCGATGACGGCGTTAAACGAAGGACCATTCATAACAATGGCCGAAGTGTTTACGGCTTGACCTCGACTGTCGCCGAACACTACCGGGGGCTATTAACTGGCCTCCCAAACTAAATCCTTGATATTTTGCTCTTACATTGGAGCTGAGGTTTCATGATCATGCTTAGCATGACAACCCAAAGAAAGGAACCGATAGCGGGACTATTTTCTTTGGAAGACATTTCTTCTGTTAAACAGTAATATAACATGTCTCTCCGCGTACCTTTGTTTATAAAACCGTATGGCCAGATTGCCTTGTTTGTTGTAAATCTTTGCCCTCATAAAGGCTTTATAAAGTAGGACAAACACTCCTCGGCTATTAGCCGAGGAGGTGGAAGGCGATGGTCGGTCAACAAAGTTTTGTACAATGCAGATCCGAGCATTAATGACGTAAAGTACTTGGATACATAGAGTCATTACACATAATTTGTGATTTTACTATGGATATCGATCCTTAATTCGGCCTCCCGTGCCCGCATTAAGGCTCGGGGGCTACTGGGCTTTGGGCTTATTATTTACAAATATTAAAGGGGCACATCGATCCCCTGATCTGGTGTTGCCACCCGACCAGTGTCTCAGGGGCTACTGCATTGCCTGTCCAATGCAGAAAATTTTAAGTGTAATACAGTCTCCGAGGAGATTTTGATCCTCAGGTTGGTCGGCCGCACCCAACTTTAGTCTTGAGGACTGAGGACGCCGCTTTTTGTGTCCCGAAGTATTCTGTCGAGCTAGGACTTGATCCTCAGACTGATTTTGCAAATCAACCTGAGTCTCAGCGGCTACGGGGATCAGCGGTCTTATGTCATCCTTCATGTGCATCTCGGGTTTTAGACCGATACCCACCTTGAGGCTACTAGTTATGTATCTCGGCAGAGAATAAATTGCACCAATCAAAAATATTGACAAAAATCGGCCCACATTCGGGATGGTGAGTCACCTCGGAAGCAGTCCGGCATAAAGCTCGGGCGCTAGTGGCTGGCTCCATAGAGGGCATTTCCGGCATTAAGCTCGGCTAAACTCCTTCAAACTTCTTTGAACCAAGGTGATTTACGACACCTCGGATACAGTTTGGCGTTGGAGCTCGGATACATAGTCCGGCGTTAGAGCTAGGAAGCAGTCCGGCATTGGTGCTCGGCTGCAAAAGATACCTCGAATGCAGTCCGGCATTGGAGCTCGGACGCAGGAGGACGTTGCCGCCCGGGAACAACTTCAAACCCGAGGTGTGGCATAAAAATAACAAGGCATTGATAAAGGCCGGAAACTTAAAGGGGCTCCTCGGATACCCGACGTGTAAACTCGTCGAATGCATTTCGGTGATCCTCAAGAAGATGAGAAGATTTGTTGAACCAGTTTTCAAGACCAGCAACCGAAGATGAAGAACAGTTCAAAAGAATCGAGGAGCGTCCCTAACTTGAAGACCGGTTCAGGGGGCTACTGACAGTGTCCTGGACTAGGGGGTACTCAACGCGTCGTCTCCCGATCAGTTGGATTGGGCCGAGGACCCCCATGACCGTGTACTCATGGGCCAGTCCGGACAGCTGCCGCATACAAGAAAGAATCCACAAGACTTGGCGATCAAGGCAAGGACTCCTCCCCCACCGGCGTATTCGGCTAGGACTCTTGTTATCTTAGGCTTCTGGTGCATTATATAAACCGGGGCCAGGCTAGTCGATAGACATATACAACAACAATCATACCATAGGCTAGCTTCTAGGGTTTAGCCTCTCTGATCTCGTGGTAGATCAACTCTTGTACTACCCATATCATCAATATTAATCAAGCAGGAGTAGGGTTTTACCTCCATCGAGAGGGCCCAAACCTGGGTAAAAACATCGTGTCCCTTGTCTCCTGTTACGATCCGCCTAGACGCACAGTTCGGGACCCCCTACCCGAGATCCGCCGGTTTTGACACCGACACTGGGCATGTAACCCCATAATCCCAGATCACATACTGGTTTTGTCTTCTCGAATGGAGCTACAGTCTTTTAAGAAGACAAACTTTAGTGGCTGCATCCACTAATCATTCTGAAACCATTGATTTGTATGAAGCATCACAAGAATTGATGTGACTTCACAGAATGTTGAACTTTATCGAAAGTTCAGGTGGGATTGATTGGAAGGAATCACTCACCATTATCTATGAAGATAATGTTGTTTGTATTACGTAGATGCAGACGGGTTATAAAGAGTAGCACTGGAATGTGTATAGCTCTGAAAGTATTTTCTTCCCATGAGTTGGAGAACGGTGGAAGATAAATATCTTGCAAATTAAGCCATGCGGGGGAGTGCACTCGTGAACGATAACCTGTTTGAGATCTCCAAATCTTTGATATTGCACTCTTTTCCTTTATGAGTTTTTCCAATATGGTTTCTCATAGAAGGTTTTTAATGAGGCAATAGTAATACAAATGTTATTGATATGTCATTTTCTCCTTATTTTCCCACTGGGTTTTTGGAAGGAGTTTTTCATGGCATATTATATATATATCCTCATATTTCTTTCACAGGGTTTTTGGAGGAGCATGTTTTCAAGATGGTGATTCTACATAGTCAAAGCGGAGATTAGG
Organism: Triticum dicoccoides; assembly: GCF_002162155.2. NCBI lineage: Eukaryota > Viridiplantae > Streptophyta > Magnoliopsida > Poales > Poaceae > Triticum > Triticum dicoccoides. Next base: position 416,853,760 of record NC_041383.1, read on the forward strand.
GGGAGTGCTAGGAATTAATTATATATAATTAATTGACGATAATCTCCTGCTTGTAAATCGACATGCGGTTAGTAATTGCTAACCGTCGTGTCTTCTGGTCGCACCGTCCCGAATGGATATGTCCATTCGTTTGTGTCCCCTTCAGGACTATATAATGTACTATCACCATCAATGAAAGGATAACTGTCCCAGTCATTTACTTCGTTCCTTCACACGTTACACACGGAGCGTCTCGCATGCAAGGTTTCCTTACGATTTAATTATTTTTTGGTCTTTTCCTACACGTGTACAGTGTATTGTTTTTACTTCTATTTTTAGATGGTTTTATTTTCACTTTCTATAAGTTTTACTTTCTCGGTGCACTGCAGATGTATTTACCCGTGCCTATGTTTTAAAAAAATGTAATGCCTATGTAATTATCTATGCACAATACTTCAAAATTTGACAGCTGCAATGCACGTACACTAACACATAAAATTACACGTACATCCAATGAAAAATGAAGTACACATGCACTACCTCCATCTCATGACACTCAGAATGAATGTACCTAGACGTAGTAGTAGTTTTTCGAGTACGTAAAAAGGTGCATATAAACTTATCAATTTGGGAACACAATGTTGAAAGCCCCTCATAATTTGGTCGTTTGGTTTAAAAAATATTTGATTTTAATTCTAATTTATATGTAAAAATAATGCAAACTCTATGGGAGCAGCGTTTTGGCTCCGGGGTCAAGATGAACCCTTTATCTGAGCCGGTCATTCGGTAGTAGGGACCTGCGTTAAAGAGTTTTGGGTCCTATTGGTGTTCGCAAGTAAATTCACCGTAGGTCACTGGACTCGTCCCCATATTTTACTTTGGTCACTAGACTTAGAAATACCTATAATACAGTCAAGAAAGTCATATCCGTGAACACTAACGGTCATCCTGTACATTTTGGTTCTGTATTCGTTCTACATCGCATACTGTTTGACTGATTGACTGTCCACGTATGTGCTAGCTGTAAGTGCATCTAGTGCCACCCCTAGTTGGTTTTGGAGTATTGACGACAAAGTTGGTTGAGGGACTAATGCGTTTGTGAGAATTGCAGGATAACGCAGGTAGTGTCCCTCATTGATTCGGTTTACCTACCGGAGATGACCCCTAAAAATGAATGAAGACATTGACGACAATGGTGGTATGTGAAGATATTCACATTGAAGACTATGACATGAGAAGACAATGAGTGAAGACTATGGAGCGCGAAGACTGTGTTGTTTCGTTGTTTCCTTTTCTTCTTTGTTGAGTCGTAGGAACCACCGTACTGTTAAGTGGGGTCCAAGTGAACAAAGTTAGAGTGACTGAAGTGATGCTCAACCCAAATCCTATGTCTTCGAGCGAAGACAATGAGAGCAAATCTTATCCAGAGCTGGATAAGTCAGCTTTGCTTGTAGCCCAAGTAAAGTTGCCGTGTGTGTTTGAAATCTAACCGTTGGAACACGTGTCAGTTCCTTAGTGACCCAGGGTCATTTCAGACATATCAGGTCGGGTTGCCTTGTGGCTATAAATAGACCACCCCCTACACCATAAATTGGTGGCTGCTCAGAGTTAGTTTACGGCTTTTGTCGTTTTGAGAGCAACCCACCTCGAAGCCTTTGAAAGAGAAATCCTTGCGAGGACAAAGCCCAAACACCCAGAGCCAAAGAGTGTTAGGCATCACTAAAGTCTTTCTGTTTGTGTGACCTGAAGACTTATTACACTTGAGGACTGTGTATCCTCCAGCCGGTTAGGCGTCGCGTTCTGAGCATCCAAGAGTCATTGTGGATCGCCGGTGAACGAAGTCTGTGAAGGTTCGGGAGTCTACCTTGAAGACTTACCAGAGTGATTGGGCGAGGATTGTGTGTCCTTAGCTCAAGGGGAATAAGGTGAAGACGCGGTCTTGTGAGTTGAATCTCAGCCTCCCTAACCAGATGTACAGTTGTCACAGCAACTGGAACTGGTCCAACAAATCCTGTGTCTTCAACAAGTGACTGGTTCTATCCTCTAACTCCCGTTACCTTAAGTTTGTCTTCGTGAAGTCATTGCCTGATAGTCATACCTGTTTGACTTCATTGATTGACTGCTATTGTTCATTGGCTTCATACTATCTTCCATCCTGATCCTTACTACCAAGCTGCTATTAGTCTTTGTACTTTCATATTATTGCATACTTGACTATGGCTTGCTTGTTGTAGTATATCTTTCGCTGCATATCAATTAGGTCATTTCTATTGTTTGTCTTCGAAACTTCCACATTTTGAAGACTTTGATAAAAATCGCCTATTCACCCCCCCTCTAGTCGATAACTAGCACTTTCAATTGGTATCAAAGCAAGGTACTCCCTTGTTCTGTGTGATTCGGTTTAACCACCTGGAGTTTAGCTATGTCGACTGTAGGATTGAGGAATGTATCTTGCCCCACCTTTGACGGTCATGAGTATCCTCGGTGGAAAGCCATGATGAAGAAGCGACTCATGGCTATGGATAGCGAACTGTGGACCATCACTGAGATTGGTCTTACCGATCTATGCAAGATGGAAGAGGCCGATGACATTCGCAAGTACACTCTACTGAACCTCACAGCGAAGGATGTCATCTGCTCCTGTCTGTCCCGAAATCAGTTCAGGAACGTCATGCACCTCAATCATGCGAAGCTAATCTGGGACCAGCTTTCTGAGGTCTATGAAGGTCATCTTAATCGTCATGATCCTTGGCTTGATGACTACAAGGAGTCCCTTAAAGAGATGACCTTTCCACCTGAATCATCTTCATCTTCACCATGCCTCATGGCAGGGGGTGCTAAGGTAACTGAATGCTACCTCTTTGAAACTAGTTATGATGAATCAGGTGATGAATTTGGCCCCAGCTATGTCAAACTTGCTTCCCTTGCCACTAAACAACAAAGAGCCTTGGAAAAGGTTCAAAACATGCTTTGTAAGAGCGATGACATGTTGGGTGAAGAAATGGATCAGTCAAAAGCATTGGCTGAAAGTCTTCAGAGACTTCATTCCAAGTTTGACGCCCTTCAAGATCAACATAATGCTCTCTTGTCTGATCACGAGAATCTTTCTTTTGAATGTCTTCAAAGAAAGCAAGATCTTGAAAAGATAAGAGTGGACTATGGAGATCTTCAGAAGGAGCGTGATTCATTACTTGCTCAACAAATCAGCGTTACACAGGATGGATTTGAACCACCATGTCTGAAATGCATTGAGCGTGATAACGCTACCTCTGTTGCTGAATGTTCCACTGCTACTACTGTTGCTTTGTCTCCAACTACTGATGTGGTAGCTAACCCCTCTATTGAGGATACCACTACTATTGCTGATGAAAATGCTAGGTTGAAGACATTGCTTGAAACAGGGATGTATAAAAGTCTGAAAGGACATCAGACACTTTGCGATGTCCTCAAAAGGCAGATTCTGAACCGAAACCCTAGGAAAGAGGGTGTTGGGTTCGAGAGGAAAATGAATGCTAATGGTTCCTACTGGAAGCCTGAGAAGTATCCCAAAACCACATGGGTTGCTGCAAAGGAACCTTCAGTGGATCCATCCACTTTATCTGGCTTTACCTGTGCTAATCCTCTTATCATTGATGAATCCTTTGATGCAAACTATAAACTGTTCAAAAATCAGAATGGTGAAGTGTTTTCCAGGTATATTGGTACTAACTGTAGGAATGGACCACCTATGAAGAAGATCTGGGTTCCCAAAAGTTGTCTTGAGAATCTTCCAGTGAATGTCATCATGACACCACCAGGGAAGAAGACAAACCCCAGACCTATGGCGTCACATGGTCCAAAGGCTTCATACATGACTCACCTGAGTCACCCTAACGCCAATGTTTTGCAGGGAAATCATACTCAGACTTATGAATATGAGCGTGTGTCCTCAAACCGCTATGTTCATAGAACTAAGAACTTTTCTGCTTATTCATATGAGTGTCATTCATCTCCTGCAAGGCTATTTGCTAGGGCTTCAAAGCCGAAATTCTCAGATGCTGCTCTTAGACTCATTGCTTCTAAGCCACCCCTGAAGATGTGGGTGGGGAAGAAGAATTAACTCTCTTTTGCAGAATATGGTCTCCAGCCAGCAATCAAAGGCGTCCGATACTATTGCTCGGGACCTAAAACACATTAAGGGACGCATGATAAAATGACTAACTATTAATTTCACATGTGAATCGCTTACCTGTCATACTGTGTGTTCTAACCTTGATCTAAGCTGTGATAATCCTTGTGTGCGCCAAATGCTTATGCTTCACAACATACCTTGTGAAGCCTATCCTCCTAACTGCACTGTAGGGTATGACACCTCAAGCTTCAGAGTGGATTATGGACAGTGGATGCACTAATCATATGACTGGTGATCGAAGTCTTCTCATGGACTCAACCTTACGTCCATCCGACAAGAGTCACATCACATTTGCTGACACTGGTAAAAGCAAGGTACTGGGTCTAGGTAGAGTTGCAATCTCAAAGGATCAACACATGGATAAAGTGATGCTTGTTGAATCCCTTGGGTTCAACTTAATGTCTATCTCAATGCTTTGTGACTTGAACATGATTGTGCTTTTCGGAAAATATCGTTGCCTTGTACTAATGGAATCTGACAAGTCTCTAGTCTTTAAAGGGTATCGGAAAGATGATCTATACATGGTAGATTTCTCAGCAGGTCCACAGCTTGCCGTATGTCTTCTTGCAAAAGCTTCAGAATGCTGGCTATGGCATCGGAGGCTGGGGCATGCTGGCATGAGGAACTTACACACACTCGTCAAGAAGAAGCATGTCATAGGCATCGAGGGTGTCAAGTTCAAGAAAGATCATTTGTGCGGTGGCTGCGAAGCTGGAAAGATGACTAGGGCAAAGCACCCCTCGAAGACAATCATGACGACATCTCAACCCCTCGAGCTGTTACACATGGACTTATTTGGCCCTACTCACTACTCAACCCTCACAACAACAGCTTGTCTCTATGGCTTCGTCATTGTTGATGACTACTCAAGATATACATGGGTGCACATAATTCTCTACAAGACTGAAGTACAAGATGTCTTCGGACGCTTCGCCAATCGAGCCATGAACAATTATGGCGTCAAGATCAAGCATATCAGAAGTGATAACGGCACTGAATTCAAGAACACTGGGCTTGATCTTTATCTGGATACAATGGGAATCACTCATGAGTTTTCTGCTCCATACACACCGCAGCAAAATGGCATTGTAGAGCGCAAGAACAGAACCCTCATTGAGATGGCTCGAACAATGCTCGACGAGTACAAGACACCAAGAAAGTTCTGGCCTAAAGCTATTGATACAGCATGTCACATCATCAAACGTGTTTACATCCACAAGCTTCTGAGCAAAACATCCTATGAGCTCCTTACTGGCAAGAAGCCAAATGTCAGCTACTTCAGAGTCTTTGGTGCTAGGTGCTGGATCAAGGATCCTCATCACAAGTCAAAATTTGCACCTAAAGCTCACAAAGGCTCCATGCTTGGTTATGGAAAGGACTCGCACTCTTACAGAGTCTTCAACCTCTATCACTACAAAATCGTTGAAACTGTGGACGTGCGATTTGATGAAACCAATGGTTCACAAAAAGAGCTCCTGCCAAGTACACTTGATGAAGCTCCGTCCAGCGAATCAATCAAGCTGATGGGAATAGGTGAAATCATGCCCTCTGAAGCACAGCCTGAAGAGGAACTTATCATTTCTGCACCAAACCAGACTGAAGACAATGCTCAGACCGAAGACAATGCTCAGACCGAAGACAATGCTCAGACCAAAGACAATGATCAGCTAGAGCAAGGTCTTCATCTAGTTCATCCTCGTGTTGCTAATGAAGTACAAATTGAGAAGATAATTGATAGCATCAATGCGCCTGGTCCACTTACTCGCTCAAGAGCAACACAGTTAGCAAATTTCTGTGGGCATTTTTCATTTGTGTCAATATCAGAACCCAAGAAAGTTGCTGAAGCCTTTATGGAACCTGAATGGATTCAAGCCATGCAAGAAGAACTTTAACAGTTCAAGTTGAATAATGTTTGGGAACTTGTCAAGCGCCCTGACCCTCACAAGCATAACATTATTGGCACAAAATGGATATATCAAAACAAGCAAGATGAGCATGGTCAAGTCGTCAGAAACAAAGCACGTCTTGTGTCTCAAGGATATACTCAAGTTGAAGGAATTGACTTTGATGAAACATTTGCTCCTGTAGCTAGGCTTGAAGCTATTCGCATACTGCTAGCCTACGCTAACCACCACAATATCCTACTATATCAAATGGATGTGAAGAGTGCATTCCTCAACGGCAAGATTGAAGAAGAAGTGTACGTTGCTCAACCACCTGGCTTTGAAGATCCAAAACATCCTGATATGGTGTACAAGCTAAACAAAGCACTGTATGGCCTCAAACAAGCTCCTCGCGCTTGGTATGATACGATCAAAGACTTACTGAAGAGCAAAGGCTTCAAAACTGGTTCCCTCGACCCCACACTCTTCACGAAGACATATGATGGTGAACTATTTGTGTGCCAAATATATGTGGATGACATTATCTTCGGCTGCACCAACCAAAAGTATAGTGATGAGTTTGGATACATGATGCAAGAGCAATATCAGATGTCCATGATGGGTGAGCTGAAGTTCTTCCTTGGTCTTCAAATTCGTCATCAAAGGAATGGCATCTTCATATCTCAAGAAAAATATCTCAAAGACTGTCTGAAGAAATTTGGAATGCAAGATTGCAAAGGTTACACGACGCCAATGCCAGCCAAACACCATCTTGGTCCCGACGACAATGGTAAAGAGTTTGATCAAAAGGTATACCACTCCATGATTGGTTCCTTACTTTACCTATGTGCATCTAGGCCAGATATTATGCTTAGTGTTTGCATGTGTGCTCGATTCCAAGCAGCACCAAAGGAATCGCATCACTTAGCTATGAAGCGAATTCTTAGATATTTGGCTTACACCCCAACACTCGGATTATGGTATCCAAAGGGCTCAAGATTTGATCTGGTTGGATTCTCGGATGCTGATTATGCTGGAGACAAGGTTGATCGCAAGTCTACATCAGGCACATGTCACTTTCTGGGATGATCACTTGTCTGTTGGTCTTCAAAGAAGCAAAACTGTGTATCACTCTCAACTGCTGAATCTGAATACATTGCTGCTGGATCCTGCTGCGCTCAGCTTCTGTGGATGAAGCAAACTCTCAAGGACTATGGCATCAATCTGAAACAAGTACCTCTTTTCTGCGACAACGAAAGCGCCATCAAGATTGCCAACAATCCAGTCCAACACTCGAAGACAAAGCACATTGAAATTCGTCATCACTTTCTCAGAGATCATGTCATGAAGAAAGATATTGACATCATTCACGTCAACACTGAAGAACAACTGGCAGATATCTTCACAAAGCCCTTGGATGAGAAAAGGTTTTGCAAGTTACGGTGTGAGCTAAATATCTTGGAATCCTCAAATGTCCTGTGATCAGGCACACATCCTAACACTTATGCATGTTGATGACTTAGATGTGCAACACACGAAGTAAAGTATATCTTCAGTCAATGAAGACTTACATTCTGAGTGTGAATACATTAACGTGGAATTTGACTTCGGAGCACCACAATAATTGTGCGCCGTGTCTGGGTCTAATACTTCCTATACGGTGGGTAACGCCACCACCAAATTTCTTGGTTTGAAGTGTTTCACTCATGGCGTTATTGTTGAATATCTTCGCATTTGGTTTGTCTTCAACTTTCAACTTATCTTCATGATTTACTTCACTATGTCGATTTGATTACTTTCTCATATATATCTATATACTAGTATTCTGTCCTCTACAGCATTCACTTATAGCTATGTCTTCCTTGTTGAATCTTTTGAACTAAGTGAATGTGATCGGACCCTAATCTCTATGCTTACTATCTCAAAATCTATCTGTCCAAATCATATACATTCTATTGAAACTGTCGAATGTCTTCTCTGCATCCTTGTCAGCAGAAGACACAGAGACAAACATCAAGTCTTTTTAAATGATTCATCATTATTGTTGATATCCGGAGAAGCCGGAACAACCATCCGACAAACTTGGCGGGCGTGGGAACGTGGGACAACTCTGAGTATGTTGCATGCTTGCCATGTGTCCCTCAGATGTGAACAGGCAGGGGCACCTACGTAATTGCGCTATGCCGCACACCTTCTTATAAATACGTGTCTGCGGTCAAGAAAACCTTCTTCCACCTCTCCACCTCGTCAAAACCCTAGCTCCACCGCTAGCTCGCGACGACGCCGACGATGAAGCGCTTAGCTGTCGCAACTTCTCTGATGTCGTCCTCACGCCGGCTGCGGACATCGTCCTCTCCGCCGCCGCCGTAGGTGTCCTCCGTCACCAAGTTAGGGCACGGTGGATTGAACTGCTCATCTCCTATTCATCCCATCTAGCAGTTCTTCATGTGGTAAATATAACTCTATTTTTACCATCTTTTTGATCCTCAATGATTCATCCTATTTACCAAAATTGGTTTCTACCTATACAATGTTAGATCTATTCTGTCTGCATCTCATACTGCCTAGTATATTCACTTAAACTTCATATCTAGTTAGATTCCTCACTTGTACTTATTCACGGATTCGTACAAATCTGGAACCAACTCTCAACATATAAGTGAATGTCTTTGCATCATGAGGTCAATGTCTTCAAACTGATTTATCTTCAAATCTTCTGAGAATGCATATGACCTCTTCCCCTTCCCTCGCATCTCTAATGCTGTCACAGGTACATGTCCATGGAAGAATCCCTTGGTTCTCATAGTCTGCATTCATTTGCAGAATTCCTACAGCAACACATTAACTCTCCTGAAGCTAGTTCCTGTTTGACCAGCAAGCGAAAGCCCTTGAAGCCTTTGAACATATTGAAGCCATTCAGTTTGAAGTACATGGCTGCAGAGAAATCAGTAAGGAAGGGTGGCAGACAGCGTCGAGGGGGGACATCAAAAGATTTTCCTGATGACTTCGCAGAAATCTACAAGACAGATCCTGAAGAGGATTATAATCAGCGCAAGACCCGAATCCAATGGATTCGACGATATTGGGCTGAACAATGGTTCAAGTACAAGTTCGTGACCCAGGAGTACGCTGAGAAGAATGCTATCAAAAGTCCTTGGGGTGATATTCTCTATCGAGGCCTTCCACCCAAGAACAGAGCTAAAGCTATTGCACAAGTATTCTATCCTTGTATGGTCCGTGGACCACAGCCTGAAAATGCCGACCCATCATCATTGCTCTGGTGTCATGACGATAATCTCTTCAAGCGCAACTTCCAGCATGCAAAGGCATCGGCAAAGGAAAACAAGAAGTCATTGGGATTAGACTTCAACCCTGGTCCCTCTGCTCCCCGTGATGACTGCTCACGTGATGCGGAACCCAATGAAATCGGCCCCTTTTCAAACCTCGATGGCCTCATCTCATACATCTTGGTTTAGGGTGCCAAAGTAGATCATTCTGATAATGATGCTGATACTGATGAAGCCCCAGCTCCTCCTCCAAGGCCGCAGAAGCCAAAGAAAACTAAGGCTTCACAATCAGCTGCACCTCCGAAAGCTTCACATGTGAAGCCACTGGCCACTGCACCTCCTGAAGACAGTGTGCAGTCTGAAGATCTATCACGCATCTCCAAGAAGATGGAGAAGAAAAAGAAAATCGTCAAGAATACTGATCAAACATTGACTCCTGCTGCCATTCTGCGTGAAGAGCACATTGATCTGTCCAGCGATGACGATCTTGCAGATGATGCTCTTGAGCAACTGATCAAGAGCAAGGAAGAAGCAGAGATCTTCAACAATTTGCCTCTCTTTGATGTGGCAATCATCCATAACTTCATTGATGAGTGGCTTGACACACCAAATCTCAGCTTTGATGATTTGCAACTTCCCATTGGCCTCAGCGTCTCCTTCAATGGCGCTATTGCTTCTGAGCTAGCTATTGCTCAGCGCATCGTCAAACTGAAGCACAAGATTGACTATGAAAAGGCTCAGTTCAAGAAGCATGTGGCCACGCTCAGCGCGCAAGATGTCAAAAACTTCAAGATCATGCTGCACGAGCTCAAAGAAGCCTTTCACAAGAAGCGTGAAGAAGCTCGAGGCTCTCGAGAGCGCATGAAGAATCTGGCTGACAAGTGTGTGCTAGCCTACTATGAGGCTGAGAAGCGCAAGGCTCTTGGTCGTCCTGGCATCGACCCCAGAATGACTGCAAAGAAGAAGAAGCTATCAACTGTCCAACCTGCACCTTCGAGGCAGGATGAACCTTTAGTCTTCCCAAGCAGCATGACTGGCTCGAAGCCAAAGGCCATGTCAACTGCTTCAGAATAGAAGAAGACGAGGGCTGCAGAGGCTGAAGCCAGAAAAAGGAAAACCTCAGAAGCCTCTGATGCTGCTCCCTCCAAGAAGAAGCGCAAGATCAAGAAGAATCGGGCTGCTCCCACAGAGCCCTTAGTTGTTGAACCTATCTCAGTGGTTCGCCCTGCATCTGCAAACCAAGAACTACGAATGATTGTTCATGAGCCTGCTTCCACAGAGGCTCATGAAGCTGAAGAGATTCCAGCAGTTGATCCCATCGCTGCTGAAGACATTGGTCACCATGACAATGTTGAAGATGATGAAGTTCTTCCTCAGATTGAACACAACTTGGTATCATCGCCTGTTCTCATGAACAGCGAAATCATCAGCATTGGTCGTCCTCTGATGCCAATTGCGCATGATGCATCATGGGCTAATCCCCCGCAACAACAAGACTCCCCCAGTACTCCCCAACAACAACAAGTCACACCATCTGTGCAAGTTGAAGAGGATGATGCCCATCCAACTCCATCTCCAAAGGTGTCGCCTGTATTACAAAGGCTTCGCAAAGGACCAAGGCCTCAAGTCCCTCTTCCGAGCGTTCCAGAAGGAGAAGTGCACCACCAACCTGTTGCACGTCAAGTGTTTTCAGAAGCCACTCCAACTGTGAATGTCTCCGTGTCCGAAGCCCAAGCTACTGAAGACAATCCGGCTGCATCAACCGATGGTGAACATCAAGAAGAACGTGTCCCTACTCCCCCATCACTGTAGAAGCTATTCCTGAAGTGAACGTGCCTATGCCAGACCCTCCAGCTCATCAAGTGGAGGTTGAAAACGTTGAGGCTGCCGCCACCAACACAAATGAAGCCAATGGCGTAGTCATGGCTGAAGCTAATGTGGAGCCTGCACCAAGCAGCATGCCAGAAGTCAATGCTGCTACTGCTCCTGAAGCTTCTGTTGTGCAGCCTGAAGCCACTGTTGTTGCCACTGCTCCTGTACCGCCACCAAGGCCCTATACAATTGAGCAAGCATACAACCATGGCGAGCTAATCACAGTAAGATGGCCCGTTCTGGTCCCTCCGCCTAATGTCTCTGGTCCTCAGTTTGATTATCACATTGAGCATAGGCCTCAGGTCCAGAAACCAAAGCCAAGACTGCCAAGGTTTCCAGGTCCTGCCACTTCTACAGGGTCCTTCAATGCAAATGGCTTCAAAAGCCACAAAACCTTCTTTGACAGCTCAAAGAACCCCTACTCAAGGCCAAGAATATCATCTGATCATTTCTGGAGTCATCAGCAACGAAGCTATTACTCCCGCGTTCTGTATGATCAAGGGCGCATTTTCCCTCATATGCGCCTCGACACTGAAGCCATTGCTGGACTGCCATGCTTAGAAGAAGCACTTGACTGCTTTCGTGATGCTGGCATGCTCAGCTTTGTGACAGACAAAGAACATTGGAATGAGGAACTTCTGCTTCAATTCTATGCTACACTCCACATTCGCGGCTACAACAGGGATACAAAGACATGTTCTCAAGTGGATGACAGGAAATGTTCATCATGAAGCCAAAGCTCTTGACATCATTGAGCTTACAGGGTTATCCACTCCCAGAGAGCTGTACGAACCTGGTTGTCAAAACCACCGCAATGCACTGGAGAGCATCTTCCATAAGCCAGAACCCAACATGAGCCAGATGTTGAGCATGATGAAGCCATTGCCACATGACGCTGAATACCCAAAGGAGTTCTTTGTTGATGACCTTGAGTATCTGCCGCGCACAATATATCACATCATCAGGCGGACTCTATGGCCTATCAAAGGACATTCATCAGCTGCAAAACTTGAAGGAGCCATGAAGACATTGGTCTTTTACATCCTCAATGGCATCAACTTCAATGCATAAGATTTCTTCCTCTGGCAACTGGCTGCATCTGGATCTGACCTTTTTGGCCTGAAATTCTATGCTCCATGGGTCATGCGCCTCATCAAGCTACACTCTGCTGCCAACTATCAGCCCTCCGCTCGCAATTATGTGATCTTTCTACCAGAGGTTGATATGTCAGTTGAAGCCATATACCCTGAGCCTGCCAAGAAGCCTCTTTGTCTTCAAAATGCTGACCACCAAAGCTTCACTCAGCCTATGGAAGGAGTCCAAGCTGTAACTCGTGTCTATCTGATGGCTGGAAACACTCGTCTGCCTCATCGTGCACCAACTGAAGCTACTGAGAGCACAATTGCTCAAAGGCCAAAGAAGCGCTCTCGGATCCTAAATGACCGAGAACTTCTTGTGGCACTGCATCAGAAACAAGACAAGCATCACTTTTGGCTCAAGCGACAGATTCAAAGCCTCTTGGTGGACGTAAATCACATTCAAAATCTTGCCACCAAGAATGCATTTGTCACTCACGAAACCTGTTGGCGATCATGGAAGAGTTTGACATTGCTCAGTGCTGAAGCAGATCTTCAAGACGATGGCTTCACTGAAAGATTCAAGTTTGACTCCACTCCTCCATGGAATGTTGTCCTACGTCGAACTCCATCCCTTGAAGACTCTGACTATTCTTCCTCCGCGGCAACTGTGAATGCCAACGTGATCGATGATGAAGACGATGCTACTTCACCACCCCCTACTTCTGCATGCATCGACACTGCACCAAGTTCGTCTGCGCCGCCAAACAACAACGACAACCCAGCTGCTTCACCTACTCCTCATGAGGACGAGTAGATGCTCTATGTCTTCAAACCTTTTTGGTCATTACTGACAAAAGGGGGAGAAGCATATGAGTTTGATAGTCTTAAAGCGGGTTCATATGGGCGGCTGCTTTATAATTTGCCTAGTGGTTACAACTCTTGCTTTTGATACATTTCGTTCGTTGAGTTGTAACACTTAAACTCGATGGTCGTCTGCTACTTATTTGCTCTTTCACGTGCGATGATAACTTCCGCACTTAGATCATTCCGCACTTAGATCATTCTGCAGACGTCCATTTTCTATTATGCATGTCATTCTCCTAGTTATATCATTTCATGCATGATGAATTATCTTCATAAGTTGAAGAGGATCTCCACAAGTACAACCTGCCATGTGCATTTGCATTCCAAAAGCAAATTACTTATATGCACATCTTCAGGGGGAGCCCTTGCCACTTATGAAGACAATACCCTATCCTTTACAATTTCACATACTTCATTCCTGTTGAAAACTTCAACCAGTTTGTCATCAATCACCAAAAAGGGGGAGATTGTAAGTGCATCTAGTGCCACCCCTAGTTGGTTTTGGAGTATTGACGACAAAGTTGGTTGAGGGACTAATGCGTTTGTGAGAATTGCAGGATAACGCAGGTAGTGTCCCTCATTGATTCGGTTTACCTACCGGAGATGACCCCTAAAAATGAATGAAGACATTGACGACAATGGTGGTATGTGAAGATATTCACATTGAAGACTATGACATGAGAAGACAATGAGTGAAGACTATGGAGCGCGAAGACTATGTTGTTTCGTTGTTTCCTTTTCTTCTTTGTTGAGTCATAGGAACCACCGTACTGTTAAGTGGGGTCCAAGTTAACAAAGTCAGAGTGACTGAAGTGATGCTCAACCCAAATCCTATGTCTTCGAGCGAAGACAATGAGAGCAAATCTTATCCAGAGCTAGATAAGTCAACTTTGCTTGTAGCCCAAGTAAAGTTGCCGTGTGTGTTTGAAATCTAACCGTTGGAACACGTGTCAGTTCCTTAGTGACCCAGGGTCATTTCAGACATATCAGGTCGGGTTGCCTTGTGGCTATAAATAGCCCACCCCCTACACCATAAATTGGTGGCTGCTCAGAGTTAGTTTACGGCTTTTGTCGTTTTGAGAGCAACCCACCTCAAAGCCTTTGAGAGAGAAATCCTTGCGAGGACAAAGCCCAAACACCCAGAGCCAAAGAGTGTTAGGCATCACTGAAGTCTTTCTGTCTGTATGACCTGAAGACTTATTACACTTGAGGACTGTGTATCCTCCAGCCGGTTAGGCGTCGCATTCTGGGCATCCAAGAGTCATTGTGGATCGCCGGTGAACGAAGTCTGTGAAGGTTCGGGAGTCTACCTTGAAGACTTACTAGAGTGATTGGGCGAGGACTGTGTGTCCTTATCTCAAGGGGAATAAGGTGAAGACGCGGTCTTCTGAGTTGAATCTCAGCCTCCCTAACCAGATGTACAGTTGTCACAGCAACTGGAACTGGTCCAACAAATCCTGTGTCTTCAACAAGTGACTGGTTCTATCCTCTAACTCCCGTTACCTTAAGTTTGTCTTCGTGAAGTCATTGCCTGATAGTCATACCTGTTTGACTTCATTGCTTGACTGCTATTGTTCATTGGCTTCATACTATCTTCCATCCTGATCCTTACTACCAAGCTGCTATTAGTCTTTGTACTTTCACATTATTGCATACTTGACTATGGCTTGCGTGTTGTAGTATATCTTCCACTGCATATCAATTAGGTCATTTCTATTGTTTGTCTTCGAAACTTCCACGTTTTGATGACTTTGATAAAAACCGCCTATTCACCCCCCCTCTAGTCGATAACTAGCACTTTCACTAGCAAACCGGCAACATAGTGAAATTTATGGACGGTCATTGGACTTGTCCTCAGAATTCACTATGGTCACCCTATTCAAGAATAAACTGAGGGCATGGGCCACTTGTCGTGGTCCTAAGACTAACAGTAGAAAGGGGGGTAGGTATGGAGAGGCAAGATCTCAGCTATGATGAAGTTGTACACACATGATTTACGAGTTCAGGCCCTTCACAGCGGAAGTAAAAGCCCTACGTTTCGGTGCATGGAGGCGGTCGATTGGATTATATGCATGTGGTGTTACAGGGGATGCGAACCCTTGTGCCAGAGGAGGGGGTGGCTTATATACAGTGCGTCAGGACCCCAACCATCCTTCATTACAAGAGGTTCAATGTACATAAAGACGGGGCGTTACTGATAACGTCAGCCATAAGTGCTATTAATGATCTTAAAGACTACGGAGTGAACGCCTGACTGTTGCAGTGCTGAGCGACTCCTGGTCTTCAGTTGGTCGAGTGGTTTCTTGTATGGTCTAGTGACATCAGGAAGGAGAAGTATCTAAGTGGTTCGTTGGTCGAGTGGATTGCACTCGACATCTTTACTAGGTACTCCTTGTTGTCTCTTGAGCTTCTTTGCTTCTAGGGTAGTGACCTTGGGTAGGGCGTATAGGTCAGGCCTATGACCCTACCCTAGGTCCATATCCTCATCAATAGCCCCCGAATGGATTAAGGTCCAAGTGGAAAGTAAGCTGAAGTTGGTCTTGCTCCGAGCCTTGCGTCTCACGAGTGACGCAGGACGGAAGACTCATGTCGGAACTTCAGCTTCAATTCAGTCGCCTTGATCGATTCATAAAGTTACCGAGTGAATTTGTAACATCATCTGTCGAGTGTTGTTTCGGGGCGCAGAATCTTTGGTGCGATTGATTGCAGTGTATCCCGAATTTCACGGGATTCGAAATTTCGGGGAAGCGCGTGGGACGGAGCGTGCCGAAGTAAGTGGGGCGGATAAATAGGAGCGCCTCGATCTCCGCACCACCTTTTTCGCCAAGTACGTCGCGTGCGACTGTTGCGAGATTTGACAGGATCGCCTGGACCCACATGTCAGCCACTCGGAAGCAGCCCTTTATAAGGCGACGGAGCCGAGGCGCCTGCACTGTGCGTGTCTGTTTTCTCCCCTCTTCCTCTGCTTCTCCACTACACCCGGCTCCTCTGCTCTTGACGCCGCCGCTCCGCCACCATGGTGAAGGACAAGACGACAGCGCTGGAACGTGCGAAGAAGGCGTTGGGGGCGGCGAAAGGCAAGAAGCAGAATCGCGGGTCGTCATCGCGCTCGGCACTGCCGCCAGGTTGGATCCAAGGCAATTGGATCCGGTCTTCGCTTCGGCAAGAAGATCTGGATGAGCTGGTGGAGTCCGGGCTGATCGCCAAGGGTGCAGCAAGGCTGCCGGAGGGGGAGAAGGAGCCGCAGCCTCGACCGGGTGAGTGTGTACTTCTCACCACCCACGTCGACCGGGGCTTCTCGCTTCCTCCGCACCCCTTCTTCCGGGGTTTCTTGAACTTCTTCGGTGCCCAACTCCATCACTTTTCTCCCAACACCATCACATACCTTGCCGCATTCGTGTCTATGTGCGAGAACTTTCTGGGGTGTCGACCGCACTGGGGTCTTTTCAAGCATATTTTCACCATCCGTTCTCAGTCGGTGAAGAAGGCGAACACGAGTGATGAGAAAACACATGTCATTCAGATGTGTGGGGGTTTGGGCATCCAGAAGAGGCAGAGGAGCTCTTTCCCTTCCATGACTCTTCCTGAATCGGTTAGGGGCTGGCAGTCGACCTGGTTCTACTGCCAGGACCTCGCAACTCCAGGTCAGTCAACCGGACTTCTCCACTTCACCTTTGATCGTGTTCAGACTCCTTCCTCACTGAAAGTGACTGCTGCTGAGAGCGTGGAGACGAACATGCTAGTTGAGAGGATGGTCCAGCTGATCAATCAGGGCGTCACTGGCATGGACCTGCTGGAAGTATTCCTCAGTCGACGCATCCAGCCACTCCAGGCCCGTGATCATCCCATGTGGATGTACTCTGGGGTTGACGACACTGCTCGGGTTCATCCAGAAGAAGTACCAGCCAAGACAGTGGCTATGTGGTTGAAGAGCATTACAGGCAACAAGGATAATCCCAGAGGAGCCAGGAGAGTCGTCCCCTTCAGTGATGACAATCAGCCAGACAAGGTGTGTCCTCTATTCCGACTGTTTGTGAATTCGCATTCCGACTGTTCTTGAGCTCGACTGACTTTTACTCGACTTCTTGTCTTGTAGGTTTTTACTGACATGTATTCGATTCCCCATGGTGAACAAGTCCTTGAGCAAGGCCAGGAGGGAGAGGCCGGCGTTGAGGAGAGCGGTGAATGAGGAAAGCAAGGAGTCTGATGACGAGGAGGTGGTCGACTTGCCGCCTCGCTCTAAACATTGATCCAAGCAACACCATGACCCGGCGGGTGGGCGCGGTAAGAACGTGGCCCCAAGCACCCAAACGCAGAAGCGCACTCGGATGTCGACTCCGGAGCCAACAGAGAAAGTCGCCAAGCAGCCCAAGGTTGCTCCTCCAAAGGCTCGGAAGACTCTACCGAGGTTTAAGATGGACGTCCCCGTTGCCTCAGATTGAGCATCTTTCCTGTGTTTATCTCTGCCGACTGATTCTTCTGTTCTGACCAAATGGTCGTGTACCTTTCCAGCCCAACCTCTGCCGCGACTGACATGGATATTGACAAGGCTCCAGGAGATGAGGAAACCGATGACGCGGCCACCTCCCGAGCTGGTAAGTCTGCTCGACCAAAACTTATTTTGTCGATTGAGTCGTCGGTCAGTTGATTTTCTGATGTTTTTCTTTTGCTACAGCTCCACGAGACATCATCGTGCTTCCCGATGATGAAGAAGAAGAAGTGCCTTTGAAGGAGAGGAGAAGGAGAGGCAAGGGCTCGAGTGGGCGAGGGCTTGAACTTCAAGTCCCTCAGTCGATGGTGGTGCTTGAGGCGGTGGTCGAGCGATCCGGAGATCTTGTTCGGACCAACGTCACATTCGCCGAGCTGTTGATGACTGATCGTCCGTCAAGGTCGACTGCTCCGGCTCCTGCTGCTCCAGTGCAACTCCACGCATCTGACCCAGTTGCTGCTTCGGCCGCCTTGGCACCATCACTCTTTGCTGCATACCAAACTCCAGACGACTCGCCAAGTGCCGCTAGGGAGGCTCTTTGCCAGGTGAATCTTGTTATGGAGCAGGTGAAGGTGATGCACGAGGCCAGTCAGGTGGCCTATAATGCCAGCACCACTCTACAGACCAATGTTAAGGCCAGTTATCTCCCGACTGAACTTTTTGAATCATGAAAAACTGCCGCTGTCGCTTCGCTGCCCATATGTGCATCTACTATCATGGGTTTGTGTTTCATATCCAACCACCCACTAGGGTGTGCCTGCTTTAGAGCTTTAACAGGTCTTCTACTCCACTCGACTCATGCTTAGTCAAGTGTTTTGTCAAAACCAGTGGGGGCACGCAGAGTGCACCCACTGGGTGTAGTCCCCGAGACCACGGTGGACTGCTGGCAGTCGGCTAGGGTCTAAGAAGCTACTTTTTTTTACTCACGCTGGGCAAACCATGCTGAGTGTTGATCATAACCAGTGGGGGCACGCTAAGTGCACCCACTAGGTGTAGTCCCCGATACTACTGTTGAATGTTTGATTTGGCAATAGTCTTAGAGTAACTTTCATTGTGATTGTCTTGTGTTTCTGTCGACTGGTATATCTCTCTTACTAATTGCAGAGGTCTTGTGATCTTGGGGCTCAACTTTCTGAGTTGAACAAGAAGCAAATCAGCCTCAATCTTGATCTTGAACTGGCGAAGAAGAACCTCAAGAGTGCTCAGGAAGAATCAACCATCATGGGAGGTAACCAATCGTCATCTGACCACCTTGTGACTCGCCTTTCTTCGTGTTTTTTCTTTCAGTCTCTTTGAACCGAGTGACTTCACACGAACAGATGTGCGTAGTGAAAACCGTCAACTTCAAGCTCGTCTGAAGAGTGTTGTTTCTTTAGAGAAAATGAAGGAAGCTCTGGAGAAGAAGGCTCTGGATCTTGCTGCTTCTCAGAAGGAGGCGCGAGAGAAGACAGCGCTTGCGGACAAGAAGCTGGCTTTGATCGGCAAGTTGGAAGAGGAGAACTCGAAGCTGAAGACTGCCATCTCTGAGGCCAATCGGGAAGTTGAGCAACTGAAGAAGGACAAGGAGAACCTGACCAATGAAGCCGGAAGCCTCAAAGCCAAGACGGGCGAGCTGGAGTCCTATCTGGGACAACTTGCTGCAAAACTGGTCCTGAAGCATGAAGGTATCCTTGTCCGATTGATTATTTGCCGTCGATTGGAATGTCTTGTTATACTGTCGACTCACCATTTTTCCTGATTGTGCAGAACTTTGCCAGGACTTTGAGGCTGAGACTGGGCGGGTCGAGACGGGTCTCGACCCCATCAATTGTCCTATTAATGATGATGTTGCGATGAACTTGCTGCGGTTGGAATCACGCATGGACAGTGATGTTGCTTATCTGGCTTGACTGAAGGCGGCGATGACTCGAGTTGATGCCGAACTCTGGCCTCACGCGGAAGTTTCACAAGATCTTGAGTCACTGATGACTAGACTAAATCAGATCCCTGGCCGAGTGCAGGAATGGAAGAAATCATCAGCTCGGTGCGGCGCTGACGTTGCCATGTCATTGGTCCGAGTGCACTACAAAGATGCTAGGGAAGACAAGCTGGGGGCCATCAAGGTTGTGAATACTAAGAAGCACCCCTTCCAGTCCTTCATGGACACCTTCCTTGAGGCTGCCACTCATATTGCAGACAGCATTGACCTCGACAGTTTCTGTGATCCAGCCAGCCCTTCTCCTGACGAGTAACTAAAAACATTGTGCACCACCTTTATTTGCCTCATTATGCTGAGTGATAGTGTAATCGTTAAACTCTTTCAGGCCTGATGCCTGAGCACTTTAATCCGTGGTCTAAAACTTTTGGATTTATCTGAACTTGGTTTATCTCTAAATATGTTGTGTTTGCCTTCGAGTGGAACTTGTTTTTCACTTGGAATAGTTCTTGTTCCTTTGATGCAGTTCTCCACTCGGAAGAGGTTACGGTCAACTTGTACCTCGTCGTCTTTGCGGATCAGGATGAAGCGGTTGTCGGATGAGCCTTTGGCAGCATTGATCAGCTCATCAGCAAGGCACTCAGCAATGGTCTTGACGTCCCTGAAAGCGGTTCGCCTTAACAGCAGCTGTTGGATGAGCCCTTGGTAGTATTGATCATCTCTTTAGCGAGGCAATCAACAATAGTCTTGACGTTCCTGAAAGCGGTTCGCCTTGGCAACACGCTCAATCTCGTCCTTCTTCTTGATGATGCAGCTTTGAGGAGGAGGTCGTAATCAGCCTGCACCTCGCCAAGCGAGAAGATTAGTTCTCACTCGGAATGTATTTTTAAACTTAGGCGAGTCCTAGACCGCAGCTAAGCCCCCGAGTGAGAGGATTGCTCACCACTCGGTAGGATTTTTCAAACTTAGGCGAGTACTGGACTACAGCTAAGCCCTCGAGTGAGAGGATTGCTCACCACTCGGTAGGATTTTTCAAACTTAGGCGAGTACTGAACTACAGCTAAGTCCCCGAGTGAGAGGATTGCTCACCACTTGGTAGGATTTTTCAAACATAGGCGAGTACTGGATTACAGCTA
>NC_041383.1:416874983-416879140 GCF_002162155.2 Triticum dicoccoides
TCAAACTTAGGCGAGTACTGGACTGCAGCTAAGCCCCCGAGTGAGAGGATTGCTCACCACTCGGTAGGATTTTTTAAACTTAGGCGAAACGGATTCGCAGCTAAGCCCCCGAGTGAGAGGCTTTCTCACCACTCGGTAGGATTTTTTAAACTTAGGCGAAACAGATTCGCAGCTAAGTCCCCGAGTGAGAGGCTTGCTCACCACTCGGTAGGATTTTTTTAAACTTAGGTGAAACAGATTCGCAGCTAAGCCCCCGAGTGAGAGGCTTGCTCATCACTTGGTAGGATTTTTTAACTTTAGGCGAAACGGATTCGCAACTAAGGCACCCACTGGGGATTTAAAACATGTAAAAAGGGAACAACAATCATTCAGGAGACTGTAAAATCTTTTATAATCAAACTAGAAGGTATGTCTTATTACATCTTAATAGTCTAAGTACTTAAGTGTAAAAGGGGCGGAGCAGCTCCGCATTCCAAGCGTGTGGCTCGTCTTTATTGTGCTTGACGTTGTAAATACGATATGCTCCGTTGTGGAGCACTTTGGTGATGATGAAGGGGCCTTCCCAAGCAGGAGCGAGCTTGTGTAGTTTCTGCGGGTCCACCCGAAGAACCAAGTCTCCCTCCAGAAATGCTCGACCCCTCACATTTCTGGCGTGGAATTGACGCAGGTCTTGCTGATAAATGGTCGACCGGATCAAGGTCATCTCTCTTTCCTCTTCCAGGAGATCAACTGCATCTTGCCGAGCCTATTATGCTTCATCTTCTGAGAAAAGTTCGACTCGGGGTGCATTGTGAAGCAAATCACTCGGGAGTACAGCTTCAGCTCCATAGACTAAGAAGAATGGAGTTCAGCCAGTTGACTGATTAGGAGTTGTCCTCAATCCCCAAAGTACCGATGGAAGTTCATCGACCCAAGCGCCTGCTGCATGCTTGAGGTCACGCATCAATTGGGGTTTCAGTCCTTTGAGAATCAATCCATTTGCTCTTTCAGCCTGTCCATTCGACTGAGGATGGGCGACTGAAGCATAGTCGACCCTAGTGCCTTGGGAAGCACAAAAGGCTCTGAACTCGTCAGAATCAAAGTTCGACCCATTATCAGTGATGATGTTGTGCGGAACACCATATCTAAATGTTAATTCTCTGATGAAACTAACATGCTTACTTGCTTCAAGGTTTTTGATGGGCTTGGCTTCAATCCATTTGGTGAATTTGTCGACTGCTACGAGCACATGGGTAAAGCCACTCCTGCCAGTCCTTAGAAGCCCAACCATATCTGATCCCCAGACAGCAAAAGTCCAGACGAGTGGAATAGTCTTCAGAGCTGACGCGGGTTTATGAGACATGTTGGAGTAAAACTGACAGCCTTCACATATGTCTACTATTTCTTTTGCCATCTCGTTGGCATGTGGCCAGTAAAATCCGGCTCGGTATGCTTTGGCCACAATGGTTCGAGAGGACGCATGGTGACCATAGGTCCCCGAGTGAATATCATTGAGGATCATTCGGCCTTCTTTTGGCATGATGCATTTCTGGCTGACTCCAGTTACACTTTCTCTAAACAACTGTCCTCTTAGCACTGTAAAAGCTTTGGATCGTCGGACGATCTGTCGGGCCTCTTCTTCATCCTCTGGAAGTTCTTTCCTAAGAATGTATGCAATGTATGGCACTATCCAGTCGGGAGTGACGACCAAAACCTCCATGATCAAGTCGACCACGGCTGGGACTTCGACTTCGGTCGGATCTGCGGCACTCTTAGGCTGTAGGGGCTGTTGAGTGAATGGATCTTCCTGGACTGAAGGCGAGTGAATATGTTCCAAAAACACATTGCTGGGAATAGTCTCTCTCTTGGATCCTATCTTTGCCAATTCATCTGCAGCTTGATTTTTCAGTCGAGGTATATGGTGAAGCTCCAACCCCTCAAACTTCTTTTCCAACTTTCTTACTGCGTTGCAATAACCAGTCATAGTCGAGCTCCTGACATCCCACTCTTTCATTACTTGATTAACCACCAAATCTGAGTCACCATAGTCCATGAGGCGACGGACGCCGAGTGAAATGGTCATACGCAACCTGTTGGGGATATAACTACTGAGTATAAACCGCCCAGGAGGGGCCGGGTTATGCTCATCCGTATTGAAGCCCATGAATACAAGGAATATGGCTCTTTACTACAGAGACTTAGAGGCCCAGAGCCCAAGGGCGGATTAGGGTCCATAGACATAAACCACCATGAGATATGTAACTTGTGTTGTAAGATAGGGAAAGGTAGAAACCGAGCCGGACACGTGTATGAGCCGGCCTCGGTATTATGTAAACTGCCGGGTGTCAACCTGTGTATATAAAGGGACGACCCGGCGGCGGTTCAGGGACAAGAAGCAACAACTCGAGAGACAGGCAAAGCGGGTTCGCTCCCTGATCATCGAGACCTCATCAATTCCACCACAACTGGATTGTAGGCTTTTACCTTCACCACAAGGGGCCGAACTAGTATAAACTCCCCGTGTCCTTTGTCCGGTTTAACCCCTTTAAGCTAATCTCATTGCGATGGCTCCATGACTAAGTCCTCTCACTAGGACATCTAACGTGTTAATTCCACGACAGTTGGTGCCCACCGCGGGGCTATCGCACGATGGTTTCGAGTTTTTGAAGGGCAACTTTGAAGGACTCAAGGGATACACGGTTGGCCAGATGACCAAGAGTCGTCGCGGCAAGCTCTACATCGACGACGCAGGCTGGGGCCCCCAGGCCGGCTCAATCGAGTATGGGTACCGGGTCCCCTTTGGAGGAATTCACGTTTTCATCGGCAAGATCGGCAAACCGGGCCCTGAGCCGGACATCTGCGCCGACCTCGTCGAGACAGCTCAGCGTGCAAGTCCTGCCCGGGTTGAGCCTGCCATGAAGGGTGCGTTCGTAGGATTCATCCATGGTGCGGAATCTGAACCAGTGTCCGATGGTGAGACGGTCGTTTATTCTGATGGCGAATCATCCACCGGCGAGACTGAGTCGCTGTACCAACTACAAGATGGCCGGTTCGGGGGCTGTTCCGATGGCGACAGTATTCCAGACCCTTTTGAACCGCCAAACTGGGTTGCAATCTTCATGGCCGGTATGCAGCCCACATTGCAATCTTCAACTACAGCAGCGATGACTTCCGGATCAGTAGCCGGGGTAGGAGGCCCCGCGCGCCGACCGGCTCAAGTTCTGTCTGGTTTATTGGATGCCTGGACGACATTGTTGACCACATCAGTCACCTCGTAGACCCAAGATCGCCATAATGCGGAGGTCACAAAGCTGCAGGATCAGATAACTCAGGCCAAGGAGGACTTGGCGGCTGAGGAAACCAAGATGGCTGATGAGCGGGCCGCTTTACATGCCCAGTCACAGCAGATTCAGGCAGAGAATTACCGGCTCATGCTAGATCAGAACGCTTCGAACGACGTGTTGAGGAGGAGGCACCGATCTCGTCTGCCGCCGGTTTATGAAGCAATGAATCTCTTCAACACGCCAGGAGCAGGACCCAGTAATCCAGCAGCAATAAACCGGACTGAAGCGCCTAGGACAGGAGTGCCAGATCAGTCACGGGTGACGGACCCGCCTCGACAAACAGATAACCCGCCGCAATACATACTGACCTCGCCAGGTCACTTCTCCACCCCTTTGGATAATATGATTGCAGCGGCGTCTCGATTGGCAGCTATTCCAATGGAGGGCGAGTCTCCAGCGGCGGTTGAGACGCGGCAGGCTAGGGATCTCCTTCAAACCGCTACGGTGCAGCAGCAGGCCTATTCATATAGCCGAGACAGAATCCATTCAACCCCTCGCCCGAGCAAGAGTTACAGCAGGCACATTGATGAACCGGCTGTGTCAAGCAGTGCACAGAACCGTGACGCCCCCCAGGGGCCTAATCCGGCGCGCGGTGGTGCAAATGCTCAGGATGTGGTGGATAATGGTACAGCGCGTCGGGAGGCCGAGTTAGCGGCGCAGTACGCGAATCATCAGCCTACTCCGGTTCGACCGACAACGTCAGTGGAACGAGGGCTTGCTTTCAGCTCTTGGGGGGTGCCATGTCTCACCCCGGCTCTACGCAATGTGCAATTACCCAAGGATTTCAAGGGTCCACGTAAGGTGCCTAATTACACTGCCGATTTACCCCCCCCC
>NC_041383.1:416879383-416921921 GCF_002162155.2 Triticum dicoccoides
ATGTCAATGGAGATGCTGGATGTGGATGAAGCGGCGTGTGTGAAGTACTTCACCATGATGTTGGATGGAACAGCTCGCACTTGGTTAAAGAGTCTGCCCATTAATTCCGTCAGTTCATGGGCCGAGTTAAAGGCCCGGTTTATAGCAAACTTCAAGGACACATGCAAGCAACCCATGTCAATTGTGGATCTGGCCGCTTGTGTCCAAGGAGAAGGCGAATCAACAACTCATTTGGTACGCCGGGTTTCAAAAATCCTGCATTCGTCGGACCGCATCAATGCTGATTTGGCAATCATAACATTAGAAGGCAATTGCCGGTTTAAGCCGCTGAAGTAGAAATTGGGACGGCTCAAGCGTCACTGCAATGACATGGGAACCCTTATGGAAGCTTTGGTTAAGTATGCCGATTCTGATAGTACCAAGGATCCCGAGTCTGACGATGAGAAGCCGGAGAAGGGAAAGAAGAACGGCGGTGCGAAAGGACAACAACATAACCAGGTGGGCCATGGGAATAACAATAAGCGTAAAGCGGACAATAATTCTGATTTTGTGGCTAACACCAGCTTACAGAGTAATGGTCAGCGTCATAAGGGTAAACCGCACCCGTGGAGTGGAGGATCAGGTATGAATCTGGAGCGCCTGTTAAATCAGCCTTTCCCAAAGCACGGGACACAGGAGAAGCTAGCTACGCATCTCTTGAAGGATTGCTTTATTATGCGAGAGTTCAAAAACTTAAATCTCTTCCAGTATGATCATGGACCGTCCGGTGGTTCAGGACCCGGGTTTCACAGGCCGGGTTATGGTGGAGGTAACTCCGGTTCAGGGTTTCAAGGTAATCAAGGTGGACAGGGCAATCAAGGCAGTTAGGGCAACCAAGGTGGTTATAATCAACAGGGAAATCAGCAACAGCAACAGTCGGGTTATCAGAGTCACCCGAAACAGTTGAATAGTGGACAGTATCATGTCTTCACTACTAGCCTGTGCAAGCGCGATCAGAAGCTTCATAAAAGGGCAGTGAATTCTGTTGAACCAGCGGTGCCCCGTTATTTGTGCTGGTCTGAACAGCCTATTGTGTGGAGTCGAGAAGATCATCCGCCCCGGGTTGATAATCCTGGTCATCTGGCGTTGGTGGTAGCACCACAAGTTGGAGGTTATAAGTTCACCAAGGTGCTCATGGATGGAGGGAGCAGTTATGAAACCTTCCAGCGTATGGGGTTGACGGATAAGAATCTTAAACCATCGAACACCGTTTTTCACGGAGTGGTGCCTGGTAAATCAGCCTACCCAGTCGGTAAGATAGCTCTGGAGGTTGCTTTTGGAGATGATCATGATTCAAGGTCAGAAACATTGACTTTTGAAGTGGTGAAAATCAGGAGTCCGTACCATGCCCTGTTTGGACGGCCGGCTTATGCTAAGTTCATGGCAAAGCCGTGTTATGTTTATCTGCAGCTCAAGATGCCGGGTCATAAGGGGACCATCACATTGCACGGAAGCCGAAAGGTTGCTTTGGAATGTGAGGAAGGTGATGCGGCTTATGCTGAGTCGGTTTGTGCAACAGAGGAGTTAAAATTCTATAAAGACAATGTTGATCCGGCGGATATGACTTCTTTGAAGAAACCCACTACAGAGCATGATCCGGCTTTGAAGTTTAAATCGGCTGATGAAACTAAGTTGGTTGATTTTGTTCTTGGCGATTCACCCAAGCAGTTCAGCATCAGCGCTAACTTGGATCTAAAATAGGAAAGCGCGCTCATCGAGTTCATCCGTGAGAACCGGGACATCTTTGCATGGAAACCTTCTGACATGCCAGGTGTACTGAGGGAACTCGCTGAGCACACTCTGAATATCGATCCCAAGTTTAAGCCGGTCAAGCAGTTTCTCCGCCGCTTCAATGAAGAGAGACACAAGGCCATTAGTGAGGAGGTAGCCCGACTCTTGGCAGCAGGGTTTATTGTGGAGGTTTTTCACCCTGAGTGGTTGGCTAACCCAGTGCTGGTACTCAAGAAGAATGGCACTTGGCGTATGTGTGTAGATTACACAAATTTAAACAAGGCTTGTCCAGCTGATCCCTTTGCCCTCCCCCGTATTGATCAAATCATTGATGCTATGGTGGGTTATGAGCAGTTGAGTTTTCTGGATGCTTATTCGGGCTATCATCAGATCAAAATGGCAGTTAAGGACCAGGAGAAAACGGCTTTTGTAACTCCTTTTGGAGCCTTCTGCTATGTATATATGCCTTTTGGGCTCAAGAGTGCCCATGCGACTTATCAGCGGTGTGTGCAGAATTGCGTTCATAATCAGATTGGGCGCAATGTTCATGCTCATGTAGATGATATCATGGTGAAATCCAGGAAGGCGGAGACACTAGTATCTGATTTGAAGGAGACCTTTGATAATCTCCGGGTTTATCAGATGATGCTTAATCCGGCCAAGTGCGTTTTTGGTGTACCGGCAGGCATGCTCTTGGGTTTTCTAGTGTCTAACAGGGGCATTGAAGCTAATCCGGAAAAGATCAAGGCTATTATGTCCCTGGCTAAACCGGCGTGTATCAATGATGTTCAACGACTGGCGGGTCGTATTGCAGCGCTAAGCCGGTTTATCATCCGGTTGGGAGAGAAGGCGATCCCTCCATATCAGATGATGAAGAAGACAGACAGCTTTGTCTCGAGTGATGCTGCTAATGCAGCATTTGAGGATCTGAAGAAGCAGTTAGCCGAACTGCCCGTTCTTGCTGCCCCCATTGATAAGGAACCATTGCTGTTGTATGCGGGCTGTCAGTGTGGCTATTGTGGTAGAGCGCAAGGAAGCTTGTAAGGAGTATCCGGTTCAATGGCCGGTTTATTATATCAGTGAGGTTTTTATCGAGTCCAAGCAGAGATATCCGCATTGGCAGAAGTTGGTGTATGGAGTGTTTATGGCGAGCCGGAAGCTTAAGCAATACTTTTAGGGCCATCCCATTACTGTGGCCAGTTCCGCTCCTTTGGGAGATATCATTCAGAACAGGGAGGCGGCTGGCCGGGTTGCTAAGTGGGCTATCGAGCTTGGACCTCATGGGGTAAAATATATGCCTCGCACAACTATCGAGTCCCAAGGGCTCGTGGATTTCATCAATGACTGGACAGAGTCGCAGGCGCCGGAGGATAAATCGGATAACACGTACTGGACTATTCACTTTGATGGATCCAGAAAATTGGATGGCTCGGGGGCCGGAGTGGTTCTTACTTCCCCTCAAGGTGACAAATTTTGTTATGTTCTCCGTTTGATGTTTCCCTGTACTAACAATGCAGCTGAGTACGAGGCCTTACTCCACGGTCTTCGGATGGCTAAGGAGATGAATTTAATCTGGGTACGTTGCTTCGGCAACTCCGATTTAGTGGCTCAGCAAGTGTCTGGTACTTGGGATTCTAAGGATCCACTCATGGTGGCTTATCGGCGTGAGGTGGATATCATTGGCGGTCACTTCAAGGGTTACCAGGTCGAGCACATTGATCGGTGCAAGAATGAAGCAGCGGACGCTTTAAGACGGCTCAGATCCCAGCATAAACCGGTGTCGCCCAATGTTTTTCTTGACGTTCTGCATAATCCGTCGGTCAAAATACCAACGGAGGAGGAACTGGCTATTCCTGACCCGGAGGCTCAATTGGTGGAGGTTCTTCATGCTATCCCTAATTGGACAGTGCCATACCTGGCGTATATGACCCGGGGCGAGGTACCCGAGGACGAAGTTCTAGCCAGACAGATAATCCGGCGGTCCAAGTCCATAACTATTGTCAATGGCGAGTTACATCATTGCAGTGTCTCACGGGCGTTTCAGCGTTGCATTTCTCCTAAAGAAGGCTGTGAGATCTTGCGTGAAATCCACGAAGGAGATTGTGGTCATCATGCCGGTTCGAAATCCTTGGTGGCTAAGGCTTTCCGACACGGTTTTTACTGGGTAACAGCTCATGCTGATGCAGAGGATCTGGTCAGAAAGTGTGATGGCTGTCAGAAGTTTTCACGCCGAGCTCATGTTCCGGCCCAGGAATTGAGGATGATTCCAATCACCTGGCCGTTTGCAACTTGGGGGCTGGATATGGTTGGGCCTTTTAAGAGGTCCAAGGATAAAAAGACCCACCTTCTAGTGGTTGTTGATAAATTCACCAAGTGGGTGGAGGCAGAGCCAGTAAGCAAGTGTGATGCGACCATGACAACCCACAAGTGTAGGGGATCGCAACAGCTTTCGAGGGTAGAGTATTCAACCAAAATTTATTGATTCGACACAAGGGGAGCCAAAGAATATTCTTAAGTATTAGCAGTTGAGTTGTCAATTCAACCACACCTGGATAACTTAGTATCTGCATCAAAGTATTTAGTAGCAAAGTAGTATGATAGTAATGGTAACAGTGGCAAAAGTAAAGATAGCAGTTTTGTAGTAATTGTAACAGTAGCAACGGAAAAGTAAATAAGCGAAGCACAATATGTGAAAAGCTCGTAGACATTGGATCAGTGATGGATAATTATGTCGGATGTGATTCCTCATGTAATAGCTATAACATAGGGTGACATAGAACTAGCTCCAGTTCATCAATGTAATGTAGGCATGTATTCCGAATATAGTCATACGTGCTTATGGAAAAGAACTTGCATGACATCTTTTGTCCTACCCTCCCGTGGCAGCGGGGTCCTAGTGGAAACTAAGGGATATTAATTCCTCCTTTTAATAGAGTACCGTACCAAAGCATTAACACATAGTGAATACATGAACTCCTCAAACTACGGTCATCACCGAGAAGTATCCCAATTATTTTCACTTCGGGGTTATCGGATCATAACACATAATAGGTGACTATAGACTTGCAAGATAGGATCAAGAACTCACATATATTCATGAAAACATAATAGGTTCAGATCTGAAATCATGGCACTCGGGCCCTAGTGACAAGCATTAAGCATAGCAAAGTCATAGCAACACCAATCTAAGAACATAGTGGATACTAGGGATCAAACCCTAACAAAACTAACTTGATTACATGGTAAATCTCATCCAACCCATCACCATCCAGCAAGCCTACGATGGCACGACGGTGAGCAACATGAAATTGGTGATGGAGGATGGTTGATAATGACGACGGCGACGAATCCCCCTCTCTGGAGCCCCGAACGGACTCCAGATCAGCCCTCCCAAGAGAGATTAGGGCTTGGCAGCGGCTCCGTATCGTAAAACGCGATGAAACTTTTCTCTCTGATTTTTTTCTTCGCCAAACAGAATATATGGAGTTGGAATTGAGGTCGGTGGAGCATCAGGGGGCCCAGAGACAGGGGGCACCCTCGTGGATAGGGTGTGGGCCCCCTGGCCTTGATTCTTTCGCTAGTATTTTTTATATTTTCCAAAAGTTATCTCCGTGGATTTTCAGGTCATTCTGAGAACTTTTGTTTTCTGCACAATAAACAACACCATGGTAGTTCTGCTGAAAATAGTGTCAGTCCGGGTTAGTTTCATTCAAATCATGCAAATTAGAGTCCAAAATAAGGGCAAAAGTGTTTGGAAAAGTAGATACCTTGGAGACGTATCAACTCCCCCAAGCTTAAACCTTTGCTTGTCCTCAAGCGTTCAGTTGATAAACTGAAAGTGATAAAGAAAATTTTTACAAACTCTATTTGCTCTTGTTGTTGTAAATATGTAAAGCCAGCATTCAAGTTTTCAGCAAAGATTATGAACTAACCATACTCACAATAACACAGGTCTCACATTTACTCATATCAATGGCATAATCAGCGAGCGAGCAATAATAATAAAACTTGGATGACAACACTTTCTCAAAACAATCATAATATGATATAACAAGATGGTATCTCGCTAGCCCTTTCTGAGACCGCAAAACATAAATGCAGAGCACCTTTGAAAATCAAGGACTGACTAAATGTTGTAATTCATGGTAAAAGAGATCTAGTCAAGTCATACCCAATATAAACTAATAGTAATGAATGCAAATGACAGTGTGCTCTCCAGCGGGTGCTTTTTAATAAGAGGGATGATGACTCAACATAAAAGTAAATAGATAGGCCCTTCGCAGAGGGAAGCAGGGATTTGTAGAGGTGCCAGAGCTCGATTTTAAAATAGAGATGAATAACCTTTTGAGCGGCATACTTTCACTGTCAACGCAACAACTATGAGATGGCGATATCTTCCATACTACATGCATTATAGGCGGTTCCCAAATAGAATGGTAAAAGTTTATACCCCCCCCACCACCAACAAGCATCAATCCATGGCTTGCTCAAAACAACGAGTGCCTCCAACTAACAACACCCCTATGGGAGTTTTGTTTAATTATTTTGATTTGCTTTGATCTTTTTGATCATGGGACTTGGCATCCCGGTTACCGCCATTTTCTCGTGAGTGAGGAGCGGAGTCTACTCCTCTTGAGAATAACCCACCTAGCATGGAAGATACATATAGCCCTAGTTGAAACTTGAGCTGCTCGAGCATACAAAACAGAATTTCATTTGAAGGTTTGGAGTTTGACACATACAAATTTACTTGGAACGTCAGGTAGATACCGCATATAGGAAGGTATGGTGGACTCATATGGAATAACTTTGGGGTTTAAGGAGTTTGGATGCACAAGCAGTATTCCCGCTTAGTACAGGTGAAGGCTAGCGGAAGACTGGGAAGCAGCCAACTGAGAGAGCGACAACAGTCATGAACATGCATTAAAATTAATTTACACCAAGTACGAGCATGAGTAGGATATAATCTACCATGAACATAAATATCATGAAGGCTATGTTGATTTGTTTCAACTACATGCGTGAACATGTGCCAAGTCAAGTCACTCAATTCATTCAAAGGAGGATACCACCCATCATACCACATCATAATCATTTTAATAGCATGTTGGCACATAAGGTAAACCATTATAACTCATAGCTAATTAAGCATGGCACAAGCAACTATAATCTCTAAATGTCATTACAAATATGTTTACTTCATAATAGGCTGAATCAGGAACAATGAACTCATCATATTTAGAAAAACAAAAGAGATCGAGTTCATACCAGCTTCTCTCATCTCAATCAGTCCATCATATATCATCATTATTGCCTTTCACTTGCACAACCGAACGATGTGTATAATAATAATAGTGCACGTGCATTGGACTAAGCTGGAATATGCAAGCATTCAACTCAAGAGAGAAGACAAAGTAATATGGGCTCTAAGTTAAATAAACAATCATGCATATGAGAGCCACTAAACATTTTCAATATGGTCTTCTACTCTCGACCCCCAAAGGAACGAAAAGAAATAAAACTATTTACACAAGAAAGCTCCCAACAAGTAAAAGAAGAACGAGAAATCTTTTTGTGTTTTAATTTTAATTACTACTACAAGCATGGAAATTAAACTAACTAATTTTTTGGCTTTTCTTAAAGTTTATCAAACACACAAGAAGAAAGCTAGAAAAAGAAATTAAACTAGCATGGATAATACAATGAAAGAGTATGAGCACCGACAACTAGAATAGTGTGTGAACATGAATGTAAAGTCGGTGAGAAATACGTACTCCCCCAAGCTTAGGCTTTTGGCCTAAGTTGGTCTATTGCCAAGGATAGCTTGGCTGATATCTGAAGTTATAACCGGGGTCGTACTAAGATGCAGCAACCAATGCATCCTGAGCTGCGGCATGTTGGTGATCCGCCTCCGCTCTCCCCTCGTGTTCAGCTGCCTAAAATCCTCAAATAATCCATAAAAAATCATACTAAATTTACAGGGCATTTGGAGCACTTTTATTTTCGGGATATTTTTTATTGCACGGATAATTCAGAAAACAGACAGATCATACTATTTTTGCTTTATTTATTCTAAATAACAGAAAGTAAAAAGTGGGTACAGAAGGTTGTGCCTTCTAATTTCATCCATCTCATGATCATCAAAATGAATCCACTAACAAGGTTGATCAAGTCTTGTTAAGAAACTCATTCCAAATAACACGGAACCAGAGAAATTCCGAATAACACTAAGTTACCTCAACGGGGATATGAACATCCCCAACAATAAGAATATCATACTTTTTCTTGACAGTAGGAAGAGGAAATTCAAAACCTCCAATAATGATAGTTGGAACTTTTCCAATAGAATTGATGCTATGAACTTGAGATTGTTTCCTCAGAAAGTGTACCGTATGCTCATTACCATTAACATGAAAAGTGGCATTGCCTTTGTTGCAATCTATAACAGCCCCTGCAGTATTCAAAATGGGTCTACCAAGGATAATTGACATACTATCATCCTCGGGAATATCAAGAATAACAAAGTCCGTTAAGATAATGACATTTGCAACCACAACAGACATATCCTCACAAATACCGACAGGTATAGCAGTTGATTTATCAGCCATTTGCAAAGATATTTCAGTAGGTGTCAACTTATTCAATTCGAGTCTACGATATAAAGAGAGAGGCATAACACTAACACCGGCTCCAAGATCACATAAAGCAGTTTTAACATAATTTCTTTTAATGGAGCATGGTATAGTGGGTACCCCTGGATCTCCAAGTTTCTTTGGTATTCCACCCTTAAAAGTATAATTAGCAAGCATGGTGGAAATTTCAGCTTCCAGTATCTTTCTTTTATTTGTAATGATATCCTTCATATACTTAGCATAAGGATTTAATTTAAGCATATCAGTCAAGCGCATACGTAAGAAGATAGGTCTAATCATTTCAGCAAAGCGCTCAAATCCTCATCATCCTTTGTCTTGGATGGTTTAGGAGGAAAGGGCATGGGTTTCTGAACCCATGGTTCTCTTTCTTTACCGTGCTTCCTAGCAACAAAGTCCCTTTTATCATAACATTGATTCTTTGATTGTGGGTTATCAAGATCAACAACAGGTTCAATCTCTACTTCATTATTATTGCTAGGTTGAGCATCAACATGAACATTATCATTAACATTATCACTAGGTTCATGTTCATCACCTGATTGTGTTCCAGCATCAGAAATAGAAGTATCATTGGGATTCTCAGGTGTGTCTACAACAGGTTCACTAGAAGCATGCAAAGTCCTATCGTTTTTCTTTTTCTTCTTTTTGGAAGAACTAGGTGCCTCTAAATTATTTCTCTGAGAATCTTGCTCGATTCTCTTAGGGTGGCCTTCAGGATACAAAGGTTCCTGAGTCATTCTACTAGTTCTAGTAGCCACTCTAATAGCAAAGTCATGTTTATTATTTAATTCATCAAGCAAATCACTTTGAGCTTTAAGTACTTGCTCAGCTTGAGTGGTAACCATAGAAGCATATTTGCTAATGAGTTTAAGTTCACCTTCAAGTCTAGCCATATAATCACTCAAGCGTCCTATTTCAAAAGCATTATTCTTTAATTCTCTACCAACATAAGCATTAAAACTTTCTTGCCTAGCCATAAAGTCATCAAATTCATCTAAGCATGGGCTATGAAATTTAGTAGACGGGATTTCAACTTTATCATATCTATAGAGAGAATTTACCTTTACTACCTGTGTTGGGTTATCAAGACAATGTGGTTCTTCAACAGGCGGTATATTAAGACCATGTATTTCTTCAATAGGAGGTAAATTCTTAACATCTTCAGCTTTAATACCTTTTTCTTTCATTGATTTCTTTGCCTCTTGCATATCTTCCAGACTGAGAAATAGAACGCCCCTCTTCTTCGGAGTGGGTTTACGAATAGGCTCAGGAGTTGGCTCAGGGATTGCCTCAGGAATTGGCTCAGGAAGAGTCCAATTATTTTCATTAGTCAACATATTATTCAATAGTAATTCAGCTTGGTCGACTGTTCTTTCCCTGAAAACACAACCAGCACAACTATCCAAGTAGTCCTTGGAAGCATCGGTTAGTCCATTATAAAAGATATCAAGTATTTCATTTTTCTTAAGAGGATGATCAGGCAAAGCATTAAGTAATCGAAGAAGCCTCCCCCAAGCTTGTGGCAGACTCTCTTCTTTGATTTGCACAAAATTGTATATTTCCCGCAAGGCAGCTTGTTTCTTATGAGCAGGGAAATATTTAGCAGAGAAGTAATAAATCACATCCTGGGGACTACGCACACAACCAGGATCAAGAGAATTAAACCAAGTCTTAGCATCACCCTTTAATGAGAACGGAAATATCTTAAGGATATAATAATAGCGAGACTTCTCACCATTAGTAAACAGGATGGCTATATCATTTAGCTTGGTAAGATGTGCCACAACAGTTTCAGATTCAAGGCCATAAAAAGGATCAAATTCAACCAAAGTAATAATCTCAGGATCAATAGAGAATTCATAATCCTTATCAGTAACGCAGATAGGTGAAGTAGCAAAAGCGGGGTCAGGTTTCATTCTAGCATTAAGAGATTGATGCTTCCATTTAGCTAATAACTTCTTAAGATCATATCTATCTTTGCAAGCAAAGATAGCTCTAGCAGCTTCTTCATCCATAACATAACCCTCAGGAACAACAGGCAATTCATAATCAGGGGGAGAACTTTTATCATCACTATCATCAATAATAGCATCTTCAATAATTTTATTCTCTCTAACCCTAGCAAGTTGTTCATCAAGAAATTCACCTAATAGCAAAGTAGTATCACGCACAGAAGTAGTTTCATCATAATTATCATGCATAGCAGAAGTGGCATCATCAATAACATGCGACATATCAGAATTCATAGGAGTATCAGGTTTAGGTGTCACAAGCTTACTCAAAACAGAAGGAGAATCTAGTGCAGAGCTAGATGGCAGTTCCTTACCTGCCCTCGTAGTTGAGGGAAAAATCTTAGTTCTTTCGTCTTTCAAGTTCCTCATAGTGATCAACAGATATAAATCCCAAGTGACTCAAAGAATAGAGCTATGCTCCCCGGCAACGGCGCCATAAATTAGTCTTGATAACCCACAAGTGTAGGGGATCGCAACAGCTTTTGGGGGTAGAGTATTCAACCCAAATTTTTTGATTCGACACAAGGGGAGCCAAAGAATATTCTTAAGTATTAGCAGTTGAGTTGTCAATTCAACCACACCTGGATAACTTAGTATCTGTAGCAAAGTATTTAGTAGCAAAGTAGTATGATAGTAATGGTAACAGTGGCAAAAGTAAAGATAGCAGTTTTGTAGTAATTGTAACAGTAGCAATGGAAAAGTAAATAAGCGAAGCACAATATGTGAAAAGCTCGTAGACATTGGATCAGTGATGGATAATTATGTTGGATGTGATTCCTCATGTAATATCTATAACATAGGGTGACACAGAACTAGCTCCAGTTCATCAATGTAATGTAGGCATGTATTCCAAATATAGTCATACGTGCTTATGGAAAAGAACTTGCATGACATCTTTTGTCCTACCCTCCCGTGGCAGCAGGGTCCTAGTGGAAACTAAGGGATATTAAGGCCTCCTTTTAATAGAGTACCCGACCAAAGCATTAACACACAGTGAATACATGAACTCCTCAAACTACGGTCATCACCGAGAAGTATCCCGATTAATGTCACTTTGGGGTTGTCGGATCATAACACATAATAGGTGACTATAGACTTGCAAGATAGGATCAAGAACTCACATATATTCATGAAAACATAATAGGTTCAGATCGGAAATCATGGCACTCGGGCCCTAGTGACAAGCATTAAGCATAGCAATGGCATAGCAACATCAATCTCAGAACATAGTGGATACTAGGGATCAAACCCTAACAAAACTAACTTGATTACATGGTAAATATCATCCAACCCATCACTGTCCAGCAAGCCTACAATGGAATTGCTCTCGCACGGCGGTGAGCATCATGAAATTGGTGATGGAGGATGGTTGATGATGACGACGGTGACGAATTCCCCTCTCCGGAGCCCCGAACGGACTCCCGATCAGCCCTCCCGAGAGAGATTAGGGCTTGGCGGCGGCTCCGTATCGTAAAACGCGATGAAACTTTTCTCTCTGATTTTTCTCTCCGCGAAACGGAATATATGGAGTTGGAATTGAGGTCAGTGGAGCATCAGGGGGCCCATGAGACAGGGGGGCACGCCCAGGGGGGAGGGTGCGCCCCCACCCTCGTGGACAGGGTGTGGGCCCCCTGGCCTTGATTCTCTCGCCAGTATTTTTTATATTTTCCAAAAGTTATCTCCGTGGATTTTCAGGTCATTCCGAGAACTTTTGTTTTCTGCACAATAAACAACACCATGGCAGTTCTGCTGAAAACAGTGTCAGTCTGGGTTAGTTTCATTCAGATCATGCAAATTTGAGTCCAAAACAAGGGCAAAAGTGTTTGGAAAAGTAGATACGTTGGAGACGTATCAGGCCACGGCGGTTCATTTCATGAGAAAGGTGATTTTTCCGCTTTGGTTTTCCACACAGCATTATAATAGATAATGGCACGAATCTCTCCAAGGGTGCTATGGAAGAGTTATGTCAATGGAGCACATCCGGCTTGATGTGTCCTCAGTGGCTCACCCTCGGTCTAATGGTCAAGCGGAGAGAGCTAATTAAGATCCTGAAGGGTATCAATCCCCGGCTTATGGTCCCTTTGCAGAGGACATCGGGTTGTTGGGTGGAAGAGTTTCCTTCCGTTTTATGGAGCATTACCACCACCCCAATATATCTACGGGTTACACACCCTTCTTCATGGTTTATGGAGCGGAAGCAGTTCTCCCAAGTGATATTCGCCATGACTTGCCCCGAGTGGCAGCTTATGTTGAAGCGGACAGTGAAAGAGCATGCCAAGATGCATTGGACCTGTTAGATGAAAAACGGGATATTGCGACAACTCGTTCGGTGATTTATCAGCAAGACCTGCGGCGTTATCACAGCCACCGGATTAAAACCAGAGCTTTTCAGGAAGGCGACTTAGTGCTCCGGCTTATCCAAGATCAGACGGACATGCACAAGTTATCCCCACCTTGGGAAGGGCCCTTTGTGGTCAGCCAGAATCTGAACAATGGGTCATACTACCTCATCGATGTTCGAGAGCACAAAGACTCACGCAAGTCGGAGGAGACCCGCCAGCCGTGGAATATTGCTCATCTTCGGCCTTACTATACCTGAGCCATAGGCTCCTATCATGTATATATTTTTGACAATGTACATACTATGATCAATAAATAAACCAGCATCCTTGCTAAAGAGGGGCCTCTGCCGTTTCGTCTTATATATCTTCTTGGTTATATGGGGGCTTATGCTTATAAAGCGGAGTTCTGATTATCAATTGAACCAGCTTATAAAGCCACAACAAAGCTTGGGGGATTCACACCCAAGGGACCAAAGAGCGTCTGTTGCCACACACAACTCAAACATAGGTACCCACTGAGCATAGCTCACAATGTTACCTGGGGGCTCTTTGTGCACAACAACAAAGAGTTTTAAAGGACCCTTGTAATAGGCTATCAAGCCAGGCTTGGAAGCCAGGTGTATTCACCTAAAACCTCAGGTTAACCTGCCTTCATCAAGTAATCCACTCCGTCCAGGTAATCCTGGTATGACCCGCCGAACGTTTGACAAGTCAATCTGATACAGACCCTGAACTTGTCGAAGTTAAAACGACGATTGGTTAATGTGAGGCCCATCTTAAAAGGCTTTGTAAAATGGTTTAACTCGGTGGCCTGGCAGCCCATGAAAAGCCTCGAATTTGGGCCTGGCAGCCCTTGAAAAGCCTCGACTACAAGTTTTCATTTGCTTTTGTTTGTCGAAGTTTTTCTCCTTTGATAAGGTTTTGAGGTAAACCGGCGTCTATTGACCCGGCCAGACTATAAGTCATCAATATAACCCGGTGTTTGTTAACCTGGTGTGGCTTTCAATTATCAGTTGTTAGTACACAACCAATTATAAACCAGTGTTTGTTAACTCGGTCTGGCATTGACTATAAGTCGCCAGGATGATCATCCGGTGTTTATCATAGCCCAGCATGGCTTATTATAAACCAGCACAACATGATGGGAGTTCTCACCACTCCAAATTTGGGTTATCACCCTTACTACAAGAAAGTTGGTAAAGCGACAATGTGATTCAATATCACAGGTATGATATGTTTCATATTTCATTATCTTTACGGCCTTGGTTATAAACCCTGGCTTTATATTGGGTATCATAACCCGACCGGCGGTAAACTGCCAGGGCAATTTTAAGTTTATCATATGCAGAAACAGGATTGCATAAAACTGCTAATGAGCATAAAGTTGACATAGCACTATCTGGACAGATTAAAAGTATCATGCAAAGTGGCTATGCACGATGGCATAACAGACCAAGTGTTTCAAACTAGCCTATTACAAGGCAGCAGGCGCCCAAAAGAATAATTGTTTATTTCTGATATCTCGGCATGAAAAGTTAAACCGGCCCCTAGATTATGACTCTTCTTCAGGTTGATGTGAAGGTTGCGGATCATCTTGCGCCGGTTCACCCTCCGCCTCCCCATCCAATGGCTGGAAGTCAATGGTTGCCTAGTCAATCCTAGATAAAGCTCGGAAGACGGCTTCATCACTTATAAGGTCGGACGGTTCAACATCAGGGGCATAAGTATGCTTACGGATTGGCGGGATAAGATTTTCCGCTTCATAAACCGACGCATCAATCCGTTTGTTGTCTGCGTCATAAATCGACAGGTGGAAAGACAAATCAGTCTCTTCGGCCAGTTTACTTGCAAGCGGGCGCATCTCCTTTGTCAAAGCTCTAAGGGCATCATTGTCAAATTCTGATACATCTTCTTTTTGGCTGGGATAACCATTCCCAATGTCTTTCAGATCAAGATCAGCTATCTAGGCCTTAGCCCGAGTTAGTGCACCGGCCCTTGCCGCAGATCTCTTCACCTCTTCTAGCTGGGCAGACGTCATGGATAACTTGGCCAATGTGTCTTTGATGAAAGTTGGGGGCGGTTTATTGTACGAAGCTGTGCATATGACCCATTGAGCGCCGGTATATAACTGCTCTATCAAGGTATAGGCATCCTTCAGTTTTTTGCGCATGTCTGAACTGAGATGGGCAACACGGCTGCCTACAATGGTTACAATATTATTGTTAAACCGGCGATTTCAAGGATGATCAAGTACAGTCCAGGAAGAGGGTACTTACCAAAAATAGCAGAGGTCATAGCGTTGACTTGCCATTTTAAGCCAGTCAGTTCTTCTATCACCGGTTTAAGGGCCGCTTCAACATCCTTCACCCGCTTTAGCAATGTTGCTTTTTCAGCCTCCCAATCTACTCGTTCGCCTTTGAAGCCATCCTTTAATTGTTCCATGGCTGTTAAAGCACCCTTCAGCTCTTCTTTGGCCTTTGAAGTTTCGGCTTGCTGGGACTTGATGTTTTCTTGGAGGTCGGCAATTTAGGAATCTTTTTTGGTCAAGTCAGCCTGCAAAAGACAGATAATAAGAATACTTTTTTCAAAGTCCCAAGCACATAAAAAATTATACACTTGCCACTTGTGGGCTAATGAGGATTGCTTTTTTTTTCAACTGATATTTTAAGTCCCAAGCACACAACAAGTTATGTACTTGGCACTTGGGGGCTAACACATATCAAATCAATTCAAGGTTATCAAGTTTCTCTCAACAAACCGGATCATGTTAATGATTGAAAGGAATTTTGGAAACTACATTACAGAAGATATACCGGTTCATCCTGAAGGTATAAACCGGTCTATAAGGGCTATACAAGCAAATTTCAATTTTATCCTACTACAAGTCCCGGTTCACATTCACATTGATGAACCGGCCCTTGGGGGCTACTGGAGTTGATACTTGAAGAAGGCTATAAGGAAAAAGAAGTTATGCAAAGAAACAGATATTTACCTCATATCGCTCTTTCATCAGACCTACTAAACCGGCTTCATAATCGTGGCTGGTATAAAGACGGTTTAGATATCCAGAGTGGATGTCTTGAGCATTGAGGTGGGCATATCTTGATACATCTATTTTCCATTTGCCTTTGTCCACAACAAAAAATTATTCCTTGGCACTATGCTTTGATAAAGCGACAGGGTTGCCAGGAGCAGTTTGGCCAAAGCCGATAATTACAACATCATCTGTGGTGCCATCAACAGTCTTGTCTGGGATTGGCGGTTTAGCAGATGTTCTTGCTGGGCTTGGTGGATCGGCAGCTGGTCTCGGCGGATCAGCAGACTGACTCGTTGGATTTATTTCCGCCGGTTCAAAAAAGGTATCCTGACCTTGAGGTACCGGGTCATCCAGAGTAATATCGGCATTCTGATCAAGAGCCTCTGAGGACCTCTCCGGTTCACTGGCTGGATTATCATCAGCTGGTGTAGTCAGCTTGGCTTTCTTGCTAAGTCTGGCTGTGGCACTAAAAAGAATAAACGCAGAGGTTAGTACAATAAACCAGTGCAAGGCATAAAAATTAAGTATAGTATGCTTACCCAGGAACGGTCTTGAGTGGAGGCATCTGTGTGGTTGATGAATCGATGGAGGATGAATGGGAGGTTCCTTGATAATTCGAATCAGACGGATTAAGAGGATATCAGAAGTAACCCATCTTGGGATAAGGTGTATTAAAAGAACAAGAGACCTCTTGACGGTGTTTGCGAACCGGAGAATATGGTAAACCGGAGGAGGTAACTTGTTGGCCGCTATGCCGAGTGGTGTGGCGAGCTTCATGCTGTTGTGTCTTCAAAGAAAAATGCGGATCCAAATAAGCAAGAGGGTGTGAGCGTTTTACTTTCCGGACTGCTCGACGGAGTTTTGGTACTGGCACTGATTTGAGTCGAAGGATAGAACAATTACCTCTACATCACCAGTGTGGCTAGCTTCCGCATCATCCTGATAATAATCATTGTTAATGAGGTGTATGAAAAAAGAACCAAGAGAGTCAAGTTCTACCTCTGACTCCGGGTCATCAAGCTCTTCATCATTGGGCAGATCAGAAGCTTCGGTGGTTTTCTTCTTTGCTGGCCTTTTTGTAATCCTGGTCTTGATGCGAGGGGCCCTCGCCGATTTATCCTGTGATTTCCTCTTCCAGAACGGATCATCGCCCTGCGCAGATGGATAACAAGTTATAAAGGAATGATTAAGGAGGGGTGGATTAAAGCAAAAATAAGACAATTCTTACAGCTGGCGGTTTGTTGGACTCATAGAAGGGGCTAAGCCCTACTCTGCTACATGCAACCACCGGTTCATCAAGCATTTTCTTGACAACTTCGATGACTACATCATCTGTGAGCTGGATGTCAATATGACGCTGAGGATCTTTTAGCTCCCCTGTGTATTGACACATTAAACCGGGGCGTCATCTTAAAGGCAAAATGCTCCAAGACACCCAGCATCGAACGAAATCAATGCCTGTCAGACCATTGGCCACAAAAGCTCTTGGTAGCTGAGGGGCATATTTTGATTGTTCCTTGGCAGTTAGTCGCTGAGGAACTGGATGAGTTTTGGTAAGCCAGTATGCACGATAACTCGACAGAGGATTTTCATTGTCTGGAGCTGTATTGCGGCAGTAAAACCAAGTCTGATTCCAGTCCTTGGGGTGTCTATGATGTTTGGCGTGAGGGAAATCAATATCCTTTCTCTTCTGGATTGAAACGCCCCCGAGTTCAGTGTTGGGCCCGTCCGTAAATTCAGTACGGTGGTTTAAGTAAAAGAAATCCCAGAATAGTTCCACAGTGGGTTCCTCCTGCAGATAGACTTCGCAAAATACTTGGAAATTGCATATATTGGACACGGAGTTTGGTCCAATATCTTGAGGGCGGATCTGGAAGCTAGCAAGCACATCACGAAAGAATTTTGATCCGGGTGGGCTGAACCCTCGATTCAGATGATCAGTAAATACAATTACTTCTCCATTCTGGGGTTCAGGAGGATTTTCTGAACCGGGGACTCTCCAGTGGATGGTTTCTTGGCTCGCTAAAGCGATAGTCAAAACGTACCCAGTCAGTTGCCCTTCAGTAACCCAGGAGGGGACCCAATTGCAAGCATAGAACTGTTTCTCCATTTCAATGACAAGCTGGAAAAACGATAATTGCCGGTTTAAAGATTCGTGACTAATGCATATAAACCGGCCTAAAGACAGAGGGAAGAAAAAATTGTAGCATATATGCATGATAAAGCGGATTGCTTAACATTAAGGTTGAGTTGGAGGTTTAAGAGAGGGCTAATGGTACCTGGCGGATTATCATTTTCTAAGAAGTTAAACCGCCTACAATGGTGTGGGAGTTATAGATCTGATAAAATTCCTAAGTATTGCACAAACAGGTTTTACAAGTTGTAACTATAATTTTGGATCTACCACGATCTTTAAAAGGAGAAAAATTTAGAAGCCCTAAGCAGTATCAGCGGAACAACTAAAGGCTAGATGGGATCTCTTTACTGATAAAACAGATGCTATGATGAAGAAAAACGAGTTCTAGCTACGGCTGCACAGGAGGAATATCAAGATTTATCTAGTTCTTATGTGGCCGCAAGGTACAACAATTAACATTGACGAACACTGAAGAACACCGAAGAACAGTGAAACCCTAATGGT
Source organism: Triticum dicoccoides (assembly GCF_002162155.2). NCBI lineage: Eukaryota > Viridiplantae > Streptophyta > Magnoliopsida > Poales > Poaceae > Triticum > Triticum dicoccoides. The sequence goes on from NC_041383.1 coordinate 416,897,839, forward strand.
AGATCTGAGGTGAGGAATAAGAAACCTTACAGAGGTTGAAGGAGTAGTAGAGAGGCGTCGTGTTTCTCTGGTCAGGTCAGGTTGATGCAGCGACCGTTATTGGTGCAGAGGCAAAGGTCAACGGCGGCGGTTGCGCTCGAGCACTGAGGCAATGTGAGGAAGTCGACGAGGCAAAAGGGCACGAAGGGGAAAAGGAAAAATGACCTTCGGTCCTATTTATAAGGCGAAAGGATAAGTTACAGGCACGGGAATCGAGGAACCCAAAAAATGGATATGTGATACAGCTGTCGCTTTGGTTTTCGGAGGTTCATTAATAAAAGGGAAATATTTACAGGTTTTAATAAGCAGGTGATGTCACGGCGATTTATTACAATCTTGGAAGATGACATCATGGCGGTTTACAAGATTCATATGGAGCTGACATCATGGCAGTTTACAAGGATCATACGAAGATGTCCCAGGAGTTTTTCTAAGTATTGAAGATTGACATGAACAGGTTCAAATCAATCTGGGGCCTAATGTTGGGGATATAACTACTGAGTATAAACCGCCTAAGAGGGGCCAGGTTATGCTCATCCGTAGTGAAGCCCATGAAGACAAGGAATATGGCGCTTTACTACAAAGACTTAGAGGCCCAGAGCCCAAGGGCGGATTAGGGTCCATAGACATAAACCGCCATGAGATATGTAACTTGTGTTGTAAGATAGGGAAAGGTAGAAACCGAGCCGGACACGTGTATGAGCCGGCCTCGGTATTCTGTAAACCGCTGGGCGTCAACCTGTGTATATAAAGGAACGACCCGACGGCGGTTCAGGGACAAGAAACAACAACTCGAGAGACAGGCAAAGCGGATTCGCTCCCTGATCATCGAGACCTCATCAATTCCACCAAAACTGGATCGTAGGCTTTTACCTTCACCGCAAGGGGCCGAACTAGTATAAACTCCCTGTGTGCTTTGTCCGGTTTAACCCCTTTAAGCTAATCTCGTTGCGATGGCTCCACGACTAAGTCCTCTCACTAGGACATCTAACTTGTTAATTCCACAACACAACCCGTACAAAAGTGCTTCATATTCAGCGTCATTGTTGGAGGAATCAAAATGAATCTGGAGAACATATCTAAGCTTGTCCCCACGGGGGATACCAATACTCCCCAGCACCAGAACCATTCAGCATCTTGGAGCCATCGAAGAACATGGTCCAGTGCTCCGAGTGAACTTGAGTCGGCAGTTTCTGCTCAATCCACTCGGCAAGGAAATCTGCAATTTCTTGGGACTTGATAGCTTTCTTTGCCTCAAACTTGATATCCAATGGAAGGAGTTCAATCGCCCATTTTGCCACTCGACCAGTTGCATCTCTGTTATTTAGAATTTCAGATAATGGTGCATCGCTGACGACTGAAATGGAGTGATCAGAGAAATAGTGTGCAACCTTCTTCATGGTCATGTAGATTCCATAAACAAGCTTCTGATAATGCGGATATCTCTGCTTGGATGGAGTCAAAACTTTAAAAAGATAATACACCGGGCGCTGAACTTTATAGGCTTTTCCTTTTTTTTCCGCTCAACCGTGAGTATTGTACTCACAACTTGTCTAGTGGTTGCAATGTAAAGCAGTAAAGGCTCTTTGCTGATTGGTGCAGCAAGCACCGGCTGGGTGGAAAGCAGGGTTTTGAGCTCTGCAATCGTTGCGTCAGCTTCATCAGTCCACTCGAATTTATCAGACTTCTTCATCAATCAGTAAAGAGGTAAGACCTTTTCACCGAGACAAGAAATGAGTCGACTCAAGGCGGCCAAACAACCAATAAGATTCTGAACGTCATGCACACGCACAGGGCGTTTCATTTGGAGGATGGCACCGACTTTCTCTGGGTTCGCGTCGATCCCCCATCGGAAACGAGGAAACCGAGTAGCTTTCCACCTGGGACTCCGAATGTGCACTTCGACGGATTAAGCTTGATATCATACCTTCTTAGGTTGGCAAAGGTTTCTGCGAGGTCGGTCAGCAGGTCGGAATCCTTACGCGACTTGACCACAATGTCATCCATATATGCTTTGACATTCCGACTGGTTTGAGTGAGCAGGCACTTCTGAATCATCCTCATGAATGTGGCGCCAGCATTTTTGAGACCAAATGGCATGGTGACATAGCAAAATCTCCCGAATGGGGTGATGAAAGCCGTTTTTATTTTATCGGGACCATACAGTCGGACCTGATGATACCCAAAATATGCATCTAGAAAAGACAAGCGCTCACACCTCGCAGTCGAGTCGATAATCTGATCGATGCGGGGGAGAGGGAAATGATCTTTCGGGCAGGCCCGATTGATATGCTTGAAATCGATACACATACAAAGTGAATCATCCTTCTTAGGGACCATGACCACATTGGCAAGCCACTCGGAGTGGTAGATCTCTCGGATGAACTCCGCTGCTAGGAGCCGAGCCACTTCCTCGCCAATTGCCTTTCTCTTCTGTACGGCGGACCATCGAAGATGCTCTTTGACAGGTTTTTCCTTCGGATCGACTCGCAAACGGTGCTCAGCCAGTCCCCTGGGAACACCCAGCATGTCAGAGGGTTTCCATGCAAAGATGTCCCAGTTCTCATGGAGGAACTGGATGAGTGCTTCTTCCTATTTGCTGTCGAGTGTTGTTGAGATATGAGTCGGTGCAGCATTGGGATCGGTCGGGTGAATATGAATCGGCTTTGTTTCTCCAGACGACTGAAATGCAGAATCTGTGACAGGCTTCTTAGCTCGGAGCAAATCACTCAGATCTGCATTCTTCTGATACTCTTGGAGTTCAACTGCTGCCATTTGTGCATCGACAATTTTAGAACCCTTCTGGAAGCATTCTTGTGCCTTCTGCCGATTACCAGTGACTGTGATCAGTCCTCTAGGGCCAGGCATCTTCATCTTGAGGTGCACGTAACATGGACGAGCCATAAAACGTGCATAAGCAGGCCTACCCAGAATAGCATGATAAGTACTCTGGAAATCCACTACTTCAAATGCCAACTTTTCCTTGCGGTAATTCTTGGAATCACCGAAAAACACGTCAAGGGTGATTTGGCCGAGTGATTCGGCTTTCTTTCCAGGGATAACACCATGAAAACTCATATTGCTTTTGCTAAGCTTGGACATCGGAATGCCCATACCCTTTAAGGTTTCAACATAAAGGATATTCATGCCGCTACCACCATCCATTAGCACTTTGGTCAGTCGAGTGCCTTCAACCACTAGGTCGACCACCAAAGCTTGCCTCCCAGGAGTGGCTATACATGCCGGGTGATCATACTGGTCGAATGTGATGGCTGTTTGTGACCATTTCAGGTATGTGGTCGTCGTTGCCGGAGTAACCATATTTACTTCTCCGTTGATAACTTTCAATCGACTTTTGCTCTCAACATCAGCAAAAATCACCAGGGGGGAATTGACCTTAGGATAACCATCATCTTCCTCTTCATCCTCGTCCTTGTCTGACTCCTTTTCCTTCTCACTGGGTTGTTTCTCTCGGAATTGCTGGATCAGGAGTCGACATTGCCGAGTGGTGTGCTTAGGATAAATCAGATTACCCTCTTCATCCTTCTTCGTATGAATGTGACATGGTAAATCCAACACATCATTTCCCACTTGATCTTTTACCTTCTTAGGGGTCCAGGGCCCCTTGGGTTTCCCTTTAAACTTTCCTTGAACTACTGCTGCAATTTCACCAGGCGCTGCAGGTTCAGCCTTACGTTTCTGTTTTTGATTGGAATTGCCTCCATAGGCGTCCTGGACGACTGATTTACTCTTTCCACTATGGAGTCGATCCTCTTCTTCTCCGTTAGCGTACCGAGTGGCTATTTCCATCATCCGAGTCAGGGACATATCTCCAGTCCACCGAACTTCAGGACCAGCTCTCGATATTTAATGCCTTCCTTGAAGGCACACACACACACTGCTTGGTGCTCAGATACATTTTCCACTATGTGATGCAAAGTGGTCCACCTCTGAATGTAATCCCTTAGAGTCTCACTCGGTTTTTGCATGCAATGCTACAATTCTATTAATCCTGCTGGCCGCTTGCAAGTACCCTCAAAAGTTATGACAAATACTCGGGCAAGCTCCTCCCAACTGAATATACTGCCAGGAGCTAACTGAGTCAACCATGCTCTGGCTGACCCTTCCAACATCAGAGGAAGATGCTTCATGGCTACTTCATCATTACCGCCACCAATCTGCACAGCCACTCGGTAATACTCAAGCCAAGTTTCAGGCTTGGACTCTCTAGTGAACTTGCTGAGTCCAGTCACAATCTGAAGTTGGGAGGAATCACTACAGCCCTGATGGCTCTGCTAAAACATTCGGGACCCGAAACATGAACTCTGCTGCTAGTCGAACGATCTCTGTCAGGGTCCTCCATGTGCGCTCTGTTCCGGTCGACTAGACCTTGAACAAGAATAGATCTCGCATCAAATCCTGGCTCTCTTGGGTCGACCCGTACTCTGCGCTCGCCACTGTGAAGGTGTCTGTCATCATATTGCCAAGGCACATATGATCCGCTCCTCGGAGGAGGGGTGGGCACTCGACGACGGTCGTCACGGCCGAGTCGGTGATCATACTGCCCATGATTCCTATACTGATCCTCCTGATGCCCATGACCTTCATGCCGCAGGGGCGATCTTGGGCTGTGGGCCGACTGAACTGTATCCGCCACCATGGATCCGCTATGAATCCTATTCCGCAACTGAGACACTATTGTGTTCTGTTCTCCTACTGCCCGGAGTAAGGCCCGGATCTGCATCAAACCTCTGCCAGCCTCCGACTGGGAAGGCTGAATTGACTCTGCTATCCGGGCCACAACTGTGAGATTTTGAATCAGAGTGCGGTATACCTTAGGTTGAGGCGGAAAAAGCTATCGTCGACTGGACTCGGGGATCCGCTCTCGAGCACGCTCATTAAGTGCATGCTATAGGTTCTCCAGTCGAGTGCGCTCAGCCAAATTGGCCAGGCGAACTCCTTCCAAGGCCCGAGCCTTGGGGGTTTCTCCAATGATGGGCGTGTGGAGTGCATCCATGTTGCGGCGACGAAGTTCTTCTCTCTGCTGTGAAGAGAGAGGTTCAGAACGGTACTCCTCGTGAATGCGCGACGGATCGCCGCCACCATCACCGCCGTCATCGTGGCGGAAGCCAGGCGGACTACACGGTCCGTCGACCATCAAAACTTCAGCCGAAGGGTCGCCGCTATCGCACTCGGATGCGATCTCGATGGAGCCAATCGACGGGCCGAACAGGCCGTAGAGAGTTTCGTCAGGCTCGATTGCCGCGACTTGATGGGTGGCCAAATGTCGAGCCACCGCATGTTTCACCCACCGCTGAAGCCCTGACCGACCAGATCGCTTGTGATGGCGAACAGCGGGGGGAGAAGACACCGTGGGAGCCGATCGATACTGGGTCGATGGCTGCCAGAGAAGGACGCCGCGTACACACGCGCGAAAGTGCGTCGCCGCACGGACGGGGAGCGCCTCGATGTCAAGGGGAGCTTCCTGAAGCCAGGCGGAGTTGTCGGCGATGAAGACGAGCGCGTCGAGATGGATCTCGCGGCCCTCTGCCAATCCACCACCGGAAACCATGATGATAGGGATTGGAAAAATCGTAACTTCACCAACAAGTCGCTAAGACACCTACCCCAACGTGGGCGCCAACTGTCATGGTCAAAAGACTGACAGTATAAAGGGATGTAGGTATGGAGAGGCAAGATCTCAGCTATGGTGAAGTTGTACACACAGGATTTACGAGTTCAGGCCCTTCACAGCGGAAGTAAAATCCCTACATCTTAGTGCCCGGAGGCGGTCGATTGGATTATGTGCGTGTGGTGTTACAGGGGGTGCGAACCCTTGTGCCAGAGGAGGGGGGTGGCTTATATAGAGTGCGCCAGGACCCCAGCCATCCTCCATTACAAGGGGTTCAATGTACATACAGACGGGGCATTACTGATAAGGCCAGCCATAAGTGATATTAATGATCTCAAAGACTACGGAGTGAACGCCTGACCATTGCAGTGCTGAGCGACTCCTGGTCTTCAGTTGGTCGAGTGGTTTCTTGTATGGTCGAGTGACATCAGGAAGGAGAATTATCCGAATGGTTCGTTGGTCGAGTTGATTGCACTCGACATCTTTACTAGGTACTCCTTGTTGTCTCTTGAGCTTCTTTGCTTCTAGGGTAGTGACCTTCGGTAGGGCGTATAGGTCAGGCCTATGACCCTACCCTAGGTCTGTATCCTTATCACCACTTGCATGCGTCTTTTTGCAAAAACCGTGTGTGGTACATGATGGCGTGACCCCCCAATCCCTAGTACCCATCCCCATCGTTCGTTAACCCCCTCCCAATTGGCACCCTTTCCCTACCCTTCGCCCCATCGCGGGAGGGAGGTGCATCCACTAGTACTCAAGGCGGGCACGGTGCACGTCACCATGAATGGTCACCAAATCCATTGAATTTGAGAGAGGCAATTGTCATTCTCGTATCCTACCTGGAGGAGGAGGCACATGAGTTCGGGTGACGGCACCATGTTTTTCTGCACCGTTAGTACCAAAATCCATGAAACCGGCTAACTTGGGTACGAGGTACACAAGGCAATCCCAGAGTGATGCTCCTGGTTGTATCTCTACGCAGCCCTCACAGGGGCCTTACCGCTGGAGCCAACACCACCCACGGCCTTCGATGGTGCATGTATGCCATGTTTCTCTGTGCCGTCATAGGCTCCATTTTCGTTGTAGGACACTTCGTCGGCCGCTAACAAGGACCCCGAGGCAGAGCTCTCATCCATGCCTCGTGGTGACCCTACTGGAGTCGGATTGCATGCACGAGCACCAAGACCAGTACATGGGCCTTCGTGCAGGGATCATGCGGGCCAGTGTGAGCAGCACCATCGCGTGTGTACTCTTCTCGTGACAATTGCATGGCAGATTCCAGCGACCGACACAATAGTGGTCGTGGTGGACTCTAGTGATCGCACACACATGCACACGCGCCACGAGCATGGCGGCGCCCATGAAGGATATATGCCCTAGATGCAATAATAAAGTTATTATTTATTTCCTTATTTCATGATAAATGTTTATTATTCATGTTAGAGTTGTATTAACCGAAAACATAATACATGTGTGAATACATAGACAATATAGTGTCACTAGTATGCTTCTACTTGACTAGCTCGTTGATCAAAGATGGTTAAGGTTTCCTAACCATAGACATGAGTTGTTATTTGATAAACAGGATCACATCATTAGGAGAATGATGTGATTGACTTGACCCATTCAGTTAGTTTAGCACTTAATCGTTTTAGTTTACTGCTATTGCTTTCTTCATAACATATACATGTTCCTACGACTATGAGATTATGCAACTCCTGATTACCGGAGGAACACTTTGTGTGCTACCAAACATCACAACGTAACTGGGTGATTATAAAGGTGCTCTACAGGTGTCTCCGACAGTACTTGTTGAGTTGGCATAGATCGAGATTAGGATTTGTCACTCCGATTGTCGGAGAGGTATCTCTGGGCCCTCTCGGCATCACTATAAGCCTTGCAAGCAATGCGACTAATGAGTTAGTTACGGGATGATGCATTATGGAACGAGTAAAGAGACTTGCCAGTAACGAGATTGAACTAGGTATTGAGATACCGATGATCGAATCTCGGGCAAGTAACATACCGATGACAAAGGGAACAACGTATGTTGTTATGCAGTTTGGCCGATAAAGATCTTCGTAGAATATGTAGGAGCCAATATGAGCATCCAGGTTCCACTATTGGTTATTGACCGGAGATGTGTCTCGGTCATGTCTACATAGTTCTCGAACCCATAGGGTCCACATGCTTAACATTCGGTGATGATCAGTATTATGAGTTTATGTGTTTTGATGTACCGAAGGTAGTTCGGAGTCCCGGATATGATCACATACATGACGAGGAGTCTTGAAATGGTCGAGACATAAAGATTGATATATTGGATTTTTGGACTTCAGAAGTGTTCCGGGCAAGTTTGGGCATATACCGGAGTACTGGGGGCTTACCGAAACCCCCCGGGGAGTGTAATGGGCCTATTGGGCCTTAGTGGAGAAGAGGAGGGGCGGCCAAGGCAGGGCCGCGTGCCCCTTCCCCTCTAGTCTGAATTGGACAAGGAGGGGGGGCGGCGCCCCCCTTTTCTTCCCCCTCTCTCCTCCTTCCCCCTTCTCCTACTCATACTAGGAAAGGAGGAGTCCTACTCCCGGTGGGAGTAGGACTCTCCCCTTGGCGCGCCCTCCTTCTAGCCGCCCGCCTCCCCCTAGCTCCTTTATATATGGGGGCGGGGGGCACCCCAAGACACACAAGTTGATCATTGATCTTTAGCCGTGTGCGGTGCCCCCCCCCCTCCACCATAATCCACCTCCGTCATATCATAGCGGTGCTTAGGCGAAGCCCTGCGTCGGTAGCTTCATCAACACCGTTATCACGCCGTCATGCTGAAGGAACTCTCCCTTGAAGCTCTACTAGATCGTGAGTTTGTGGGACATCACCGAGCTGAACGTGTGCAGATCGTGGAGGTGCCGTACGTTTGCTACTAGGATCGGTCGATCATCAAGATGTATGACTACATCAACCGCGTTGTCATAACGCTTCCGCTTATGGTCTACGAGGGTACATGGATGACACTCTCCCCTCTCGTTGCTATGCATCACCATGATCTTACGTGTGCGTAGGAATTTTTTTGAAATTACTATGTTTCCCAACAGTCGCATCCGAGCCAGGTTTATGCATAGATGTTATATGCACGAGTAGAACACAAGTGAGTTGTGGGCGATACAAGTCATACTGCTTACCAGCATGTCATACTTTGATTCGGCAGTATTGTTGGATGAAGCGGCCTGGACCAGCATTACACGCACGCTTACGCGAGACTGGTTCTACCGACGTGCTTTGCACATAGGTGGCTGGCGGGTGTCAGTTTCTCCAAATTTAGTTGAATCGAGTGTGGCTACGCCCGGTCCTTGTTGAAGGTTAAAACAACACTAACTTGATGAAATATCGTTGTGGTTTTGATGTGTAGGTAAGAACGGTTCTTGCTCAGCCCGTAGCAGCCACGTAAAACTTGCAATAACAAAGTACAAGACGTCTAACTGGTTTTTGCAGGGCATGTTGTGATGTGATATGGTCAAGACATGATGCTAAATTTTATTGTATGAGATGATCATGTTTTGTTACCGAGTTATCGTCAACTGGCAGGAGCCATATGGTTGTCGCTTTATTGTATGCAATGCAATCGCCCTGTAATTGCTTTACTTTATCACTAGGCGGTAGCGATAGTCGTAGAAGCAATAGTTGGCGAGACGACAATGATGCTACGATGGAGATCAAGGTGTCGCGCCGGTGACGATGGTGATCATGATGGTGCTTTAGAGATGGAGATAAAAGGCACAAGATGATGATGGCCATATCATATCACTTATATTAATTGCATGTGATGTTTATCTTTTATGCATCTTATTTTGCTTTGATTGGTGGTAGCATTATAAGATGATCTCTCACTAAATTTCAAGGTATAAGTGTTCTCCCTGAGTATGCACCGTTGCCAAAGTTCGTCGTGCCGAGACACCACGTGATGATCGGGTGTGATAAGCTCTACGTTTCACATACAACGGGTTCAAGCCAATTTTGCACACATAGAAATACTTGGGTTAAACTTGACGAGCCTAGCATATATAGATATGGCCTCGGAACACTGAGACTGAAAGGTCGAGCATGAATCATATAGTAGATATGATCAACATAGTGATGTTCACCATTGAAAACTACTCCATTTCACGTGATGATCGGAACTTGTTTAGTTGATTTGGATCATGTAATCACTTAGATGATTAAAGGGATGTCTGTCTAAGTGGGAGTTCTTAAGTAATTTGATTAATTGAACTTTAATTTATCATGAACTTAGTACCTGATAGTATTTTGCTTGTCTATGTTGTTGTAGATAGATGGCCCGTGCTATTGTTCCGTTGAATTTCAATGCGTTCCTTGAGAAAGCTAAGTTGAAAGATGATGGTAGCAATTACACGGACTGGGTCCGTAACTTGAGGATTATCCTCATTGTTGCACAGAAGAGTTATGTCCTGGAAGCACCGCTAGGTGCAAGACCCGCTGCAGGAGCAACGCCGGACGTTGTGAACGTCTGGTAGAGCAAAGCTGATGACTACTCGATAGTTTAGTGTGCCATGCTTTACGGATTAGAACCGGGACTTCAACGACGTTTTGAACGTCATGGAGCATATGATATGTTCCAGGAGTTGAAGTTAATATTTGAAGCAAATGCCCGGATTGAGAGATATGAAGTCTCCAATAAGTTCTATAGCTGCAAGATGGAGGAGAATAGTTCTGTCAGTGAACATATACTCAAAATGTCTGGGTATAATAATCACTTGATTCAAGTGGGAGTTAATCTTCCTGATGATAGTGTCATTGACATAATTCTCCAATCACTGCCACCAAGCTACTGTTGGGGAACGTAGTAATTTCAAAAAATTTCCTACGCACACGCAAGATCATGGTGATAATATAGCAACGAGGGGAGAGTGTTGTCTACGTACCCTTGTAGACCGAAGCGGAAGCTTTGACGCAACGTAGAGGAAGTAGTCGTACGTCCTCCGGTTCAACCGATCCAAGTACCGTTACTCCGGCACCTCCGAGTTCTTGACACGCGTACAGCTCGATGACGCACCCTCGATCTCCGATCCAGCAGAGGCGCCGAGGGGGAGTTCCGTCAGCACGATGGCGTGGTGATGATCTTGATGTTCTCCTGTTGCAGGGCTTCGCCTAAGCACCGCTACAATATGACCGAGGTGTAATATCGTGGAGGGGGGCACCGCACACGGCTAAGGAACGATCAATGATCAACTTGTGTTCTAGGGTGCCCCCTTACCCCCGTATATAAAGGAGGGAGGGAGGAGGTGGCCGGCCCTAGGGGGGGCGCGCCATGAGGAGGGGGAAACCTACTCCAAGTAGGTTTCCCTCTCTTTTCCTTATCTTATTTGGATGGGGAAGGAAAGAGTACTAGTATTAGGAAGTAGTACTAGTAGTAGTAATAGGAAGAGGGGGAAGGAGAAAGGAAAGGGGGGGCCGGCCCCCCTCCCCAATTCGGATTGGGCTTGGGGGGCGCGCCCCCTCCCTTGCTCCTTCTCTCTTCCTCCTACATGGGCCCAATAAGGCCCATATACCTCCCGGGGGTTTCCGGTAACCTCCCGGGGCTCCAAACTTCTCCGGAACCTTTCCGGTGTCCAAATATATTCGTCCAATATATCAATCTTTATGTCTCGACCATTTCGAGACTCCTCGTCATGTCCGTAATCATTTCCGGGACTCCGAACAACCTTCGGTACATCAAAATACATAAACTCATAATATAACTGTCATCGAAACCTTAAGCGTGCGGACCCTACGGTTCGAGAACGATGTAGACATGACTGAGACACATCTCTGGTCAATAACCAATAGCGGGACCTGGATGCCCATATTGGTTCCTACATATTCTACGAAGATCTTTATCGGTCAAACCGCATAACAACATACGTTGTTCCCTTTGTCATCGGTATGTTACTTGTCCGAGATTCGATCATCGGTATCCAATACCTAGTTCAATCTCGTTATCGACAAGTCTCTTTACTCGTTCTGTAATACTTCATCTTATAACTAACTCATTAGTTACATGCTTGCAAGGCTTAGGTGATGAGTATTGCCGAGAGGGCCCAGAGATACCTCTCCGGCAATCGGAGTGACAAAACCTAATCTCGAATTATGCTAACTCAACATGTACCTTCGGAGACACCTGTAGTACTCCTTTATAATCACCCAGTTATGTTGTGATGTTTGGTAGTACCCAAAGTCTTCCTCCGGTAAACGGGAGTTACACAATTCTCATAGTTACAGGAACATGTATAAGTCATGAAGGAAGCAATAGCAGAATACTAAACGATCAAGTGCTAAGCTAACGGGATGGGTCATGTCAATCACCTCATTCTCCTAATGATGTGATCCCATTAATCAAATGACAACACATGTCAATGGTTAGGTAACATAACCATCTTTGATTAATGAGCTAGTCAAGTAGAGGCATACTAGTGACTATATGTTTGTCTATGTATTCACACATGTATCATGTTTCCGGTTAATACAATTCTAGCATGAATAATAAACATTTATCATGATATGAGGAAATAAATAATAACTTTATTATTGCCTCTAGGGCATATTTCCTTCAGTCTCCCACTTGCACTAGAGTCAATAATCTAGATTACATAGTAATGATTCTAACACCCATGGAGTCTTGGTGCTGATCATGTTTTGCTCGTGAGAGAGGCTTAGTCAACGGGTCTGCAACATTCAGATCCGTATGTATCTTGCAAATCTCTATGTCTCCCACTTGGACTTGGTCCCGAATGGAATTGAAGCGTCTCTTGATGTGCTTGGTCCTCTTGTGAAATCTGGATTCCTTTGCCAAGGCAATTGCACCAGTATTGTCACAGAAGATCTTCATTGGTCCCGATGCACTAGGTATGACACCTAGATCGGAAATGAACTCCTTCATCCAGACTCCTTCATTTGCTGCTTCAGAAGCAGCTATGTACTCTGCTTCACATGTAGATCCTGCCACGACGCTTTGTTTAGAACTGCACCAACTTACAGCTCCACCGTTTAATAAAAACACGTATCCGGTCTGCGATTTAGAATCGTCCGGATCAGTGTCAAAGCTTGCATCGACGTAACCATTTACGACTAGCTCTTTGTCACCTCCATATACAAGAAACATATCCTTAGTCCTTTTCAGGTATTTCAGGATGTTCTTGACCGCTGTCCAGTGATCCACTCCTGGATTACTTTGGTACCTACCTGCCAAGCTTATTGCTAAGCATACGTCAGGTCTGGTACACAGCATTGCATACATGATAGAGCCTATGGCTGAAGCATAGGGAACATCTTTCATTTTCTCTCTATCTTCTGCTATGGTCGGGCATTGAGTTTGACTCAACTTCACACCTTGTAGCATAGGCAAGAATCCTTTCTTTGCCTGATCCATTTTGAACTTTTTCAAAATTTTGTCAAGGTATGTACTTTGTGAAAGTCCTATTAAGCGTCTTGATCTATCTCTATAGATCTTGATGCCCAATATGTAAGCAGCTTCACCGAGGTCTTTCATAGAAAAACTTTTATTCAAGTATCCCTTTATGCTATCCAGAAATTCTATATCATTTCCAATTAATAATATGTCATCAACATATAAAACTAGAAATGCTACAGAGCTCCCACTCACTTTCTTGTAAATACAGGCTTCTCCAAAAGTCTGTATAAAACCATATGCTTTGATCACACTATCAAAACGTTTATTCCAACTCCGAGATGCTTGCACCAGTCCATAAATGGAACGTTGGAGCTTGCACACTTTGTCAGCACCTTTTGGATCAACAAAAACCTTCAGGTTGCATCATATACAACTCTTCTTCTAGAAATCCATTCAAGAATGCAGTCTTGACATCCATTTGCCAAATTTCATAATCATGAAATGCAGCAATAGCCAACATGATTCGGACAGACTTAAGCATCGCTACGGGTGAGAAAGTCTCATCGTAGTCAACCCCTTGAACTTGTCGAAAACCTTTTGCAACAAGTCGAGCTTTGTAGACAGTAACATTACCATCAGCGTCAGTCTTCTTCTTAAAGATCCATTTATTCTCAATGGCTTGCCGATCATCGGGCAAGTCAACCAAAGTCCATACTTTGTTTTCATACATGGATCCTATCTCAGATTTCATGGCCTCTAGCCATTTTGCGGAATCTGGGCTCATCATCGCTTCCTCATAGTTCGTAGGTTCATCATGGTCTAGTAACATGACTTCCAGAATAGGATTTCCGTACCACTCTGGTGCGGATCTTACTCTGGTAGACCTACGAGGTTCAGTAGAAACTTGATCTGAAGTTTCATGATCAATATCATTAGCTTCCTCACTAGTTGGTGTAGTTGTCACAGGAACCGGTTCTTGTGATGAACTACTTTCCAATAAGGGAGTAGATACAGTTATCTCATCAAGTTCTATTTTCCTCCCACTCACTTCTTTCGAGAGAAACTCCTTCTCTAGAAAGGATCCGATTTTAGCAACGAAAATCTTGCCTTCAGATCTGTGATAGAAGGTGTACCCAATTGTCTCCTTTGGGTATCCTATGAAGACACATTTCTCCGATTTGGGTTTGAGCTTATCTGGTTTAAGTTTCTTCACATAAGCATCGCAGCCCCAAACTTTGAGAAACGACAACTTTGGTTTCTTGCCAAACCACAGTTCATAAGGCGTCGTCTCAACGGATTTTGATGGTGCCCTATTTAACGTGAATGCGGCCGTCTCTAAAGCATAACCCCAAAACGATAGCGGTAAATCAGTAAGAGACATCATAGATCGCACCATATCAAGTAAAGTACGATTATGACGTTCGGACACACCATTTCGCTGTGGTGTTCCAGGTGGCGTGAGTTGCGAAACTATTCCACATTGTTTCAAATGTAAACCAAACTCGTAACTCAAATATTCTCCTCCATGATCAGATCGTAGAAACTTTATTTTCTTGTTACGATGATTTTCTACTTCACTCTGAAATTCTTTGAACTTTTCAAATGTTTCAGACTTGTGCTTCATCAAGTAGATATACCCATATCTGCTCAAATCATCTGTGAATGTGAGGAAATAACGATATCTGCCACGAGCCTCAACATTCATCGGACCACATACATCTGTATGTATGATTTCCAACAAATCTGTTGCTCTCTCCATAGATCCGGAGAACAGTGTTTTGGTCATCTTGCCCATGAGGCACGGTTCGCAAGTACCAAGTGATTCATAATCAAGTGATTCCAGAAGTCCATCAGTATGGAGTTTCTTCATGCGTTTTACACCGATATGACCTAAACGGCAGTGCCACAAATATGTTGCACTATCATTATCAACTCTGTATCTTTTGGCTTCAACATTATGAATATGTGTATCACTACTATCGAGATTTAATAAAAAATAGACCACTCTTCAAGGGTGCATGACCATAAAAGATATTACTCATATAAATAGAACAACCATTATTCTCTGATTTAAATGAATAACCGTCTCGCATCAAACAAGATCCAGATATAATGTTCATGCTCAACACAGGCACCAAATAACAATTATTCAGGTCTAAAACTAATCCAGATGGTAGATGTAGAGGTAGCGTGCCGACCGCGATCACATCGACTTTGGAACCATTTCCCACGCGCATCGTCACCTCGTCCTTAGCTAATCTTCGCTTAATCCGTAGTCCCTGTTTCGAGTTGCAAATGTTAGCAACAGAACCAGTATCAAATACCCAGGTGCTACTGCGAGCATTAGTAAGGTACACATCAATAACATGTATATCACATATACCTTTGTTCACTTTGCCATCCTTCTTATCCGCCAAATACTTGGGGCAGTTCCGCTTCCAGTGTCCAGTCTGCTTGCAGTAGAAGCACTCAGTTTCAGGCTTAGGTCCAGACTTGGGTTTCTTCACTTGAGCAGCAACTTGTTTGCCGTTCCTTTTGAAGTTCCCCTTCTTCTTCCCTTTGCCCCTTTTCTTGAAACCAGTGGTCTTGTTGACCATCAACACTTGATGCTCCTTTTTGATTTCTACCTCCGCGGCTTTCAGCATCGCGAAGAGCTCGGGAATAGTCTTGTTCATCCCTTGCATATTATAGTTCATCACAAAGCTCTTGTAGCTTGGTGGCAGTGATTGGAGAATTCTGTCAATGACGCTATCATCCGGAAGATTAACTCCCAGTTGAATCAAGTGATTATTATACCCAGACATTTTGAGTATATGCTCACTGACAGAACTGTTCTCCTCCATCTTGCAGATGTAGAACTTATTGGAGACTTCATATCTCTCAATCCGGGCATTTGCTTGAAATATTAACTTCAACTCCTGGAACATCTCATATGCCCCATGACGTTCAAAACGTTGTTGAAGACCCGGTTCTAAGCCGTAAAGCATGGCACACTGAACTATAGAGTAGTCATCAGCTTTGCTCTGCCAGACGTTCTTAACGTCGTCAGTTGCATCAGCAGCAGGCCTGGCACCCAGCGGTGCTTCCAGGACGTAACTCTTCTGTGCAGCAATGAGGATAATCCTCAGGTTACGGACCCAGTCCGTGTAATTGCTACCATCATCTTTCAATTTTGTTTTCTCAAGGAACGCATTAAAATTCAACGGAACAACAGCACGAGCCATCTATCTACAAACAAACATAGACAAGCAAAATACTATCAGGTACTAAGTTCATGATAAATTTAAGTTCAATTAATCATATTACTAAAGAACTCCCACTTAGACAGACATCTCTCTAGTCATCTAAGTGATTACGTGATCCAAATCAACTAAACCATGTCCGATCATCACGTGAGATGGAGTAGTTTCAATGGTGAACATCTCTATGTTGATCATATCTACTATATGATTCACGCTTGACCTTTCGGTCCCCGTGTTCCGAGGCCATATCTGTATATGCTAGGCTCGTCAAGTATAACCTGAGTATTCCGCGTGTGCAACTGTTTTGCACCCGTTGTATTTGAACGTAGAGCCTATCACACCCGATCATCACGTGGTGTCTCAGCACGAAGAACTTTCGCAACGGTGCATACTCAGGGAGAACACTTCTTGATAATTAGTGAGAGATCATCTTAAAATGCTACCGTCAATCAAAGCAAGATAAGATGCATAAAGGATAAACATCACATGCAATCAATATAAGTGATATGATATGGCCATCATCATCTTGTGCTTGTGATCTCCATCTTCGAAGCACCGTCGTGATCACCATCGTCACCGGCGCGACACCTTGATCTCCATCGTAGCATCGTTGTCGTTACGCCATCTATTGCTTCTACGACTATCGCTACCGCTTAGTGATAAAGTAAAGCAATTACAGGGCGTTTGCATTTCATACAATAAAGCGACAACCATATGGCTCCTGCCAGTTGCCGATAACTCCGGTTACAAAACATGATCATCTCATACAATAAAATATAGCATCATGTCTTGGCCATATCACATCACAACATGCCCTGCAAAAACAAGTTAGACGTCCTCTACTTTGTTGTTGCAAATTTTACGTGGCTGCTACGGGCTTAAGCAAGAACCAATCTCACCTACGCATCAAAACCACAACGACAGTTTGTCAAATAGACACCGTTTTAACCTTCACAAGGACCGGGCGTAGCCACACTCGGTTCAACTAAAGTGAGAGAGACAGACACCCGCCAGCCACCTTTAAGCACGAGTGCTCGTAACGGTGAAACCAGTCTCGCGTAAGCGTACGCATAATGTCGGTCCGGGCCGCTTCATCTCACAATACCGCTGAACCAAAGTATGACATGCTGGTAGGCAGTATGACTTATATCGTCCACAACTCACTTGTGTTCTACTCGTGCAAATAACATCAACGCATAAAACCTAGGCTCGGATGCCACTGTTGGGGAACGTAGTAATTTCAAAAAATTTCCTACGCACACGCAAGATCATGGTGATGATATAGCAACGAGGGGAGAGTGTTGTCTATGTACCCTTGTAGACCGAAGCGGAAGCTTCGACGCAACGTAGAGGAAGTAGTCGTACGTCCTCCGGTTCAACCGATCCAAGTACTGTTACTCCAGCACCTCCGAGTTCTTGACACGCGTACAGCTCGATGACGCACCCTCGATCTCCGATCCAGCAGAGGCGCCGAGGGGGAGTTCCGTCAGCACGACGGCGTTGTGACGATCTTGATGTTCTCCTGTTGCAGGGCTTCGCCTAAGCACCGCTACAATATGACCGAGGTGTAATATCGTGGAGGGGGGCACCGCACACGGCTAAGGAACGATCAATGATCAACTTGTGTTCTAGGGTGCCCCCTTACCCCCGTATATAAAGGAGGGAGGGAGGAGGTGGCCGGCCCTAGGGGGGGCGCGCCATGAGGAGGGGGAAACCTACTCCAAGTAGGTTTCCCTCTCTTTTCCTTATCTTATTTGGATGGGGAAGGAAAGAGTACTAGTATTAGGAAGTAGTACTAGTAGTAGTAATAGGAAGAGGGGGAAGGAGAAAGGAAAGGGGGGGCCGGCCCCCCTCCCCAATTCGGATTGGGCTTGGGGGGCGCCCCCCTCCCTTGCTCCTTCTCTCTTCCTCCTACATGGGCCCAATAAGGCCCATATACCTCCCGGGGGTTTCCGGTAACCTCCCGGGGCTCCAAACTTCTCCGGAACCTTTCCGGTGTCCAAATATATTCGTCCAATATCTCAATCTTTATTTCTCGACCATTTCGAGACTCCTCGTCATGTCCGTAATCATATCCGGGACTCCGAACAACCTTCGGTACATCAAAATACATAAACTCATAATATAACTGTCATCGAAACCTTAAGCGTGCGGACCCTACGGTTCGAGAACGATGTAGACATGACTGAGACACATCTCTGGCCAATAACCAATAGCGGGACCTGGATGCCCATATTGGTTCCTACATATTCTACGAAGATCTTTATCGGTCAAACTGCATAACAACATACGTTGTTCCCTTTGTCATCGGTATGTTACTTGTCCGAGATTCGATCGTCGGTATCCAATACCTAGTTCAATCTCGTTATCGACAAGTCTCTTTACTCGTTCTATAATACTTCATCTTATAACTAACTCATTAGTTACATGCTTGCAAGGCTTAGGTGATGAGTATTGCCGAGAGGGCCCAGAGATACCTCTCCGACAATCGGAGTGACAAAACCTAATCTCGAATTATGCTAACTCAACATGTACCTTCGGAGACACCTATAGTACTCCTTTATAATCACCCAGTTATGTTGTGACGTTTGGTAGTACCCAAAGTGTTCCTCCGGTAAACGGGAGTTACACAATTCTCATAGTTACAGGAACATGTATAAGTCATGAAGGAAGCAATAGCAGAATACTAAACGATCAAGTGCTAAGCTAACGGGATGGGTCATGTCAATCACCTCATTCTCCTAATGATGTGATCCCATTAATCAAATGACAACACATGTCAATGGTTAGGAAACATAACCATCTTTGATTAATGAGCTAGTCAAGTAGAGGCATACTAGTGACTATATGTTTGTCTATGTATTCACACATGTATCATGTTTTCGGTTAATACAATTCTAGCATGAATAATAAACATTTATCATGATATGAGGAAATAAATAATAACTTTATTATTGCCTCTAGGGCATATTTCCTTCAGCTACAAGAGCTTCGTACTGAACTATAATATGCTAGGGATGGAAAAGACAATTCCCGAGCTCTTCGCGATGCTAAAGGCTGCGGAGGTAGAAATCAAGAAGGAGCATCAAGTGTTGATGGTCAACCACCAGTTTCAGGAAAAAGGGTAAAGGGAAGAAGAAGGGGAACTTCAAGAAGAACAGCAAACAAGTTGCTGGTCAGGAGAAGAAGCCCAAGTCTGGACCTAAGCCTGAGACTGAGCGCTTCTACTACAAAGGGACTGGTCACTGGAAGCGGAACTGCCCCAAGTGTTTGGCGGATAAGAAGGATGGCAAGGTGAACAAAGGTATATGTGATATACATGTTATTGATGTGTACCTTACTAAAGCTCGCAGTAGCACCTGGGTATTTGATACTAATTTTGTTGCTAACATTTGCAACTCGAAACAGGGACTACGGGTTAAGCGAAGATTGGCGAAGGACGAGGTGGTGATGCGCGTGGGAAATGGTTCCAAAGTCAATGCGATCGCGGTCGGCACGCTACCTCTACATCTACCTTCGGGATTAGTATTAGACCTGAATAATTGTTATTTGGTGCCAGCATTAAGCATGAACATTATATCTGGATCTTGTTTGATGCGAGACGGTTATTCATTTAAATCTGAGAATAATGGTTGTTCTATTTATATGAGTAATATCTTTTATGGTCATGCACCCTTGAAGAGTGGTCTATTTTTGTTGAATCTCGATTGTAGTGATACACATATTCATAATGTTGAAGCCAAAAGATGCAGAGTTGATAATGATAGTGCAACTTATTTGTGGCACTGCCATTTAGGTCATATTGGTGTAAAGCGCATGAAGAAACTCCATACTGATGGACTTTTGGAATCACTTGATACTTGCGAACCATGCCTCAAGGGCAAGATGACTAAAACGCCGTTCTCCGGAACAATGGAGTGAGCAACAGATTTGTTGGAAATCATACATACTGATGTATGTGGTCCGATGAATATTGAGGCTCGCGGCGGGTATCGTTATTTTTTCACCTTCACAAATGATTTGAGCAGATATGAGTATATCTACTTAATGAAACATAAGGCTGAAACATTTGAAAAGTTCAAAGAATTTCAGAGTGAAGTGGAAAATCATCGTAACAAGAAAATAAAGTTTCTACGATCTGATCGTGGAGGAGAATATTTGAGTTACGAGTTTGGTCTTCATTTGAAATAATGAGGAATAGTTTCGCAACTCACGCCACCCGGAACACCACAACGTAATGGTGTGTCCAAACATCGTAATCGCACTTTATTAGATATGATGCGATCTATGATGTCTCTTACTGATTTACCGCTATCATTTTGGGGTTATACTCTAGAGACGACTACATTCACATTAAATAGTGCACCATCTACATCCGTTGAGACGATGCCTTATGAACTGTGGTTTGGCAAGAAACTAAAGTTGTCATTTCTTAAAGTTTGGGGTTGCAATGCTTATGTGAAAAAGCTTCAACCTGACAAGCTTGAACCCAAATCAAAGAAATGTGTCTTCATAGGATACCCAAAGGAGACTGTTGGGTACACCTTGTATCACAGATCCGAAGGCAAGACATTTGTTGCTAAAAATGGATCCTTTCTAGAGAAGGAGTTTCTCTCGAGAGAAGTGAGTGGGAGGAAAGTAGAACTTGATGAGGTAACTGTACCTGCTCCCTTATTGGAAAGTAGTTCATCACAGAAACCGGTTTCTGTGACACCTACACCAATTAGTGAGGAAGTTAATGATATTTATCAAGAAACTTCAAATCAAGTTACTACCGAGCCTCATAGGTTAACCAGAATAAGATCCATGCCAGAGTGGTACAGTAATCCTATTCTGGAGGTCATGTTACTTGATCATGGCAAACCTACGAACTATGAGGAAGCGATGATGAGCCCAGATTCCGCAAAATGGCTTGAGGCCATGAAATCTGAGATGGGATCCATGTATGAGAACAAAGTGTGGACTTTGGTTGACTTGCCCGATGATTGGCAGGCCATCGAGAATAAATGGATCTTCAAGAAGAAGACTGACGCTGACGTTAATGTTACTGTCTACAAAGCTCGACTTGTTGCGAAAGGTTTTCGACAAGTTCAAGGGGTTCGAAAGTGCGTTACGTCGACTATAGTGGGGTGTATAGGCAATTTTTATGAATTCTTCACTGAGGAATTTCAGGGTGAGGAAATTCCTAAACGAAGAACTACTTGCAGCGGAATCAGTACTCAGGTATAAGCATAACAGAGCAACAGCATAGTCATCATGATGAAATGAAAGACAAACACAGAGTATAGAAAGCGTAAACACAGGATAAGCAGGATGAAGATAAACAGAGTGAAGAAATAGGATTGAGGAATTAGAGAAAGTCTTTAGTCAAAGTCTTCAAATAGTAATGATCAGGTACAACAACACATAATTGAGTAAATGAAAGGGTTGAGGAAATAGAACCAGTTGGCTTGGTGAAGAAAATGATTTGGTAGACCAGTTCAAACTGCAATGATAGTTGTACGTCTGGTTGGAGCGGCTGAGTATTTAAACTCAAGGACACATAGTTCCGGACACATAGTCCTCACCGTATTCTCCTTTAGCTGAGATAACATATACCTCGCCCAACAGTAGTGGTAAGTCTTCACAGGTGACTTTCAAACCTTCACAGACTTGGTCACTCAGCAATCCACAATTCCTCTTGGATGCTCAGACCATGACGCCTAACCGTCTAGAGGATACACTGTCCTTAAAGGTAACAAGCGTCGATTCCACACAGGAACAATCTCTTCAGTGATGCTCAATCACTTTAGGGTTTGTAGGTTTGGGTTTGGGATTTGGGTTTTCCTCACTCGATGATTTTTTCTCAAAGTCCTCGGAGGAATGGGATGCTCTCAAATGAAGTGCCAGTTTCTCTCGGAGCAGCCAGCCGGCTAGTGGTTGTAGGGGGGCGGCTATTTATAGCCTAGGGAGCAGCCCGACATGATAAGACATAAATGCCCTTGTCTGATATGACCGTTAGGTGGTAGGATATTTTGGGACAGCTGGCGCGCGGCACAACAACGGTCGGATTTGAGGTTTGAATTCTGCAGGGCTATCATTTTCCTCACTATGTAGGCAATTCGCACTGGCAAATTCCTAACTCCTCAGTCAGAACAAATTCCTCAGAGACTAGAAGATCTTTGTCTCTGTCACCGAAGAAATTGACTGAACTGCTATGAGATTTCCAGTGGCTTCACTCGAAGGATTGGGTAGGTGTAGGATTTTGAGATGAGCATCATTTGGAAATTAGTTTCCTTAGTATTACCTCGACCCCCTTTTACAATACAGTGTTTCCTATGACTCAAGAAGAAGAAAATGAAACTACGAAAACAAAAGTCTTCACGCCTCATATTCCTCATATGAATATCAAGTCTTCAAGGTCACATCAATTTCTTCACTTTCAAAGTCGTCAGCCGAAGACATTCATTTTTAGGGATCAACTTTCACTGTAAATATCAAACTCCGCATTGACTTATAGAGCCTATGTACACTCACAAACATATTAGTCCCTTAACCTATAAGTCTTCAATACACCAAAATCACTAAGGGGCACTAGATGCACTTACATGGTTGACTACGATGAGACTTTCTCACCCGTAGCGATGCTTAAGTCTGTCCGAATCATGTTAGGAATTGCCGCATTTTATGATTATGAAATTTGGCAAATGGATGTCAAAACTGCATTCCTAAATGGATTTCTAGAAGAAGAGTTGTATATGATGTAACCAGAAGGTTTTGTCGATCCAAAAGGTGCTAACAAAGTGTGCAAGCTCCAGCGATCCATTTATGGACTAGTGCAAGCCTCTCGGAGTTGGAATAAACATTTTGATAGTGTGATCAAAGCATATGGTTTTATCAAGACTTTTGGAGAAGCCTGTATTTACAAGAAAGTGAGTGGGAGCTCTGTAGCATTTCTAATACTATATGTAGATGACATATTATTGATTGGAAATGATATAGAATTTCTAGATAGCATAAAAGGATACTTGAATAAAAACTTTTCAATGAAAGACCTCGGTGAAGCTGCTTATATATTGGTGTAACATCCCAAATTTTCAATTTGGAATGTTATACATAGATCATCATGTGCATATCATATTTTATTGCATTTTTGCCTTGATCCTAGAAATTTTTCGCAACTCAAGGACCCACGAAGAGAGTTGGGGATTTCGTTATTTTCATATTTGAGTTTTCTCGAATTTGGAAGTAGGATAATTTGATTTTATTTATTTTATCTTAAATTATTTTGATCATAAAAATATGAGAGAGGGAATAAAATGACTTTCTCAAAATAAAGAAATAATGAGGATTTAATAAAAAAATCAAATAAGATTTATTTTGGAGTTTTTGCTATTTTATTTGAATTTAGGAAAAATTGCACGATTCTCAAAAATGCATTTTAGGACCAAAAAATGTTCATCTTGTTCTAAATATTTTATTTGGACGATGAAAATTTATTTTTGTATTTTTAGATTTTTATTTAATTTTTCTAGATTTTTTTTCAGTTCGGCGAAATTATTTAAAAAAAACTCTCCGTGCCCGACTGGGCCGAAGCCCAGCCAAGCCAGGCTGGCCCACCCGCGCCACCGCCTTCCCTGCGCCGCCGCCGCAGAGTCCGGCTTGGACTCCGCCTCCCCGCCGCCGCCGCTTGCCCCTTCCCCAAGCCGCACCACCCCCTCCCCTTTAAATACCCAACCCGGGGCCCCCCTGGAGCCCCGAGCCGAAGCCGCCGCCGCCGCACTCCCCGCCGCCG
>NC_041383.1:416922344-416930380 GCF_002162155.2 Triticum dicoccoides
CCTCGCCGGAGGACCCCGCCGGAGGTACCGCCGCCGCAGCCGCCACCGTTTTTTTAAGAAAACCACTTCGGTTTTTGTAAGAAAAAACCCTAGATTTTTTTTATTTTATTAGATCGGTTTAATCGGCTTATTTATTTAACGAGCGTTCGCTCGTTCGTTCGTTTTAACGGACGTATCCGTCGTTTATATCCAGATAACGAACGTTCGTTCATTAATTTGTTTGTCGTTTTTCTTTTTCTCGGATTTATTTCCGTGATTTTTCTGATCGCGATTTCAGATCCGATTTTTGTTTTAGTTTATCTTTTCGCTCGTTTATCGGAATCAGGCGATTCAAGCGCCTAGAGTTTCATCTCGAAACCCTCTTTCCGAATAATCTACCCAAACCAGTTTTGTTTTTGTAAAATTTGACTTAGGTCCAGATTAGTAAATGAAGCTTGTTTCTTTCGCCATTTGAGTTTTGTTTCTTCGTTCAATTTGATTCTTTTTGCAAACCGGAGTTCTTAAGTTGAACTTTCTGGTTAGATCTCTTATTTGAGTTTTTCCCGTGCATTAGATGAGTACTTATTGTATGCTTGTTTGCTTGTTTGCTTGCGATAGAGTACCCGGATTGCGCCGCTTGCTACTTTGAATCCCTAGGTTTCGCGGATCATCAGCAAGGCAAGTAACACTTCGATCATACCTCCCTATTACCCAGTTTTATTGCATTAGTTCAATCCTCAAACAATTGCATGATTAGGATCTGATTAATATGTGGGTTTTGGGAAGTAGATGAGGTAATACCTATTACCTGCTTTATTATCAAACCCTTGGGAGTTACTTCTACGTTTGCTTATTATGCCATGCTATGCTAGTAGATGTGGATTGGGTGAGTGAATTTCCATGAGAGATGTGAGATTGTTAATTAATGGTTTATTTAAGGTGGCAACTTTAATACACATCTGGGTGGATTGAGGTACCTGGGTATTCCAGGATTGCCTGTTTGTTTTTGGACCGCCACCCAGGCTCAAAGGGATCATAAGATTATTTCATGCTAGAAACTTCCGTGTGCAGCCACATGCTATTATGGGCTCTAGCATAGTTGACTAAGTCGTGCGAACTCTTATAGTGGTAGACTAGCAGATGTACGGGATGTAGGTTGGTACGGTCTACTCATCGTAAGGTGCTAGCGCTTCTGAAACACTATGTCTCGGTTATCCATTTCTCAAACACCATGAAGTGCGAGAATCCCAATGGAGGAGATCGAGTCTTGTGGTGAAAAGTGCGCAACCTCTGCAGAGTGTACAAACTAATCATGATTAGCCGTGTCCCTGGTTATGGATGTTTTGAGTATCTAGTACTTGGATTATCATGTGAATCTTATCATGTTACTCTAATTAATACTGTTGGGTTTGTTTAATGATGATGTTACTTAATTGGGATTCAGAATGCTGTCAACCATTCTCAATGTTTAACAACCACCATGATAGCTAAATAAATTTATTCCTTTGCAGTAGGGAAAAACTGGCTTTATGCAAAAACTGTAACCATAGAGCTTTCCACCAGCCATATATGCATGTAGTGTAGCTTTATTCTTTCATTACTCTCTATGTGTTACTTTGCCAGCATATTCCATGTGCTGGCCCGTTTTCGGGCTGCAACATTCCTGTTGCAGACTTTTCAGACGACAAGTAAGATGCTTTAGGATCGTGGTTCTATACTCAGTGATGCCGTTGGTGTTGATGGACTCACTTATCTTTGAAGCCTTCCGCTGTTATCGTTATTAGATGGCCTTAAGCCATATTTATTGTAATAAGTTCTCTTTGGAGACATTCAATGTAATAAGTGTGTGATTGCTACTCTGTTATAAATCCTTCAAGTACTGTGCGAGTCAGCATTACTGATCCAGGGATGACACTGATACACAGAGATTAGACTGTTTGAGGTCTGGTCGCTACAAGATGGTATCAGAGCACACGCTGACTGTAGGACACGACCACTAAGCAAAAGCCATAGATCACTACTCTCTCTTCTCATTTCTAACTCCTCATCTTTTCTACTCTTCTAGGATGGCGGATGCAAGGAACAAGTTCATGCAACCGGACGAAGATACACCTTTGGGATGACATCTGAAGGAAGTTACCAAGTACCTGAAGATCGGAGTACCAAGCTTCACCGGAACCTACAATGCCACTCTACCTGAAGAGGAGCGCTGGATGATTCAAGTTCAAGTGCCAGGAAGGACGTTCATGCCAGTCACTGAGCCCATAGAGTTTTCCTTTGATGCACCAACCTGGAGTTTAGGAAAGAGCATGGCAGCCCACATCACCATGGGACGTATTGGAGAAGTTTACCACAAGGAGCTTAAGGATACTACCTACCAGATTTGTGGGCACCGAGATGAGCAATGGGAGATGGTCAACACCAGGAAAGACAGATCAATTGCAACTTTCATCCAGGAGTTAAACCAGCACATTCGATGCCAGGAGAACCAGATGTGTGCAGGCATGATGGATCTGAAGAAGGCCATGACCAAGATCACGGAACTGGAGGAAGAACTCAAGTCTACACGTGATGGATATGAGGAGGAAATAGCAACGCTAGTCGAGAAGAATGATGATCTGAAGAAGAAGCTAAGGGTATTCATGGGATTTCCAACAACTGGAGAAGACGAACTCCTGAGAACTACATCATCATCGACGACACCGACTCAGACCCAGATGATAGTGATGATGACTATGTTGATGAAGCTGGAGTAGATATCATGGAGTCTTCATCGGAGCAGTTTTTCTAGTAGACCACCATAACAGTAGTAGAATTTCCCCCATGTATCTAGTATAGTTCGAGCACTTTTGTAACGATAGATAGACTGTTGTATGCCCTTGCTTGTTTGAATGAAGTGTTTTTGATTGCTAATTGTCTCATGTGCATATGGGTAGTGTTTTCCCTCTAGACCTCATTCTATTCTATATTCTCATCTTTTCTAAACCCCAGATGCCTCCGAGACGCGACAATGGTTTTGCTTTCCGACCGGAGCTCACTCAGTTGATCCAGCAATAGAATGCATTGATGCAGATACTAGTCCAGAATCAGAATCTGGGGAACAACAACAACACCAACCCACCACCGCCACCACCTGTTGACCACTTAACCCGTTTTCTTAGGCTGAATCCGCCGGTGTTTTCCAGTAGCACCGAGCTGATTGTTGCAAATGATTGGCTTCGCAAGACAGCCAGGGAGTTGACCACTGCAGGATGCACAGATGTGGAGAAGGTGCAATTTGCCGCACATCAGCTTGAGGGACCCGCGACATCATGGTGGGAGAATTTCACAGCCACTTATCCAGTAGACACTGTCACATGGGATCAGTTTCAGCAGGCTTTTCGTACTGCTCATGTTTCAGCAGCAGCTATGGCCATGAAGAAGCGTGAGTTTCGCAACTTGTGCTAGGGAGGACGTATAGTTGGCCAGTATGTGGATGACTTTAGTAAGCTAGCACGTTATGCCCCAGATGAGTTGCTACAGATGCAGCTAAGCAAGAGAAGTTTCTGGAAGGTCTGAATGATGAGCTGAGCATGCAGTTGATGGTAGCAAGTTTCAACAACTACCAGGAGTTGGTAGATCGTGCTCTCATGATTGAAGGGAAGCAGCAGCAGATTGAAAATCGCAAAAGGAAGTATGGACAAGGGAAATACAATTCTGGAGCTCAGCAGAAGCCACGTTTTACCCCGAAGTCGGGAGGACAGTTCCAGCATACACATGGAGGAGGTAGCTCACACAACCATAATAGTTCCAAGAGTGGTAACGGGAATGGATGTAGTAGTAGCCAGAACCGTACCAACCCCTCAACACCAGCCAAGAGAGATCTGAGTCAAGTCACTTGCTTTAAATGCCAGAAGACCAGACATTACGCTAATGAATGTCCTGAAGGCCAGAATGGGAATGGAAATGGAAGCTCTGGGAAGAAGCCAAACCCGTTCAATAGAGGACAGGTGAACCACGTTAGCTTGGAGGAGGTTGAAGCCCAACCCGATGCAGTAATAGGTAAGTTTTTGGTTAAGTCATTTACTGCACTCGTTCTTTTTTATACTGGTGCATCGCATTCATACATATCAAGGGGATTTGTGGATAAATATAAATTGCCAACCCAAGCCCTCAAGACAACCATGTTAGTAACCTTGCCAGGAGCAGAGTATATGGCCAGGCTATGGTGTGATCGGTTACCATTAAGGATTGGTAACTACGTGTTCCCCTCAGACCTAATAGTTTTGGAATCACGAGGATTGGATGTGATATTAGGCATGGATTTGTTATCAAAGTATGGTAGGAACATTGAATGTGCCAGTAAGACAATTCTACTTACAACCCCAGAAGGGAAGAGGATCAAGTATGTATCCAGACATGAGCCGAAGAGGATGCACGTAAATTCCTTATCAGGAGTTGTGCAGGAGGAAGTACCAGTAGTGAAGGATTTTCCTGATGTATTTCCAGAAGAGTTGCCAGGCATGCCACCTGATAGAGACATTGAGTTTTTGATTGAACTTTTGCCAGGCACAGGGCCGATATCCAAGAGACCGTACAGGATGCCAGCAAAAGATTTGGAGGAGATTAAAAGTCAGATTAAGGAGTTACTGGATAGAGGTTACATTCGCCCAAGTTCTTCACCTTGGGGATCACCAGTACTTCTAGTGGAGAATAAGGACGGATTGTTAAGGATGGTTGTTGATTATCGAGGATTGAATGCAGTAACCATCAAGAACAAGTACCCACTGCCGATGATCAATGATCTGTTTGACCGACTGCAAGGAGCAAAGGTATTTTCCAAGATCGATTTGCGATCAGGATACCATCAGCTGAAGATTCGAGAGCAGGATATACCCAAGACGGCTTTTACCACTAGGTATGGGCTGTACGAGTATACCGTTATGTCATTTGTCTGACTAACGCACCTGCCTATTTCATGAACATGATGAACAAAGTATTTATGGAGTTCCTGGATAAGTTTGTCGTGGTGTTCATTGATGATATTTTGGTCTACTCAAAGAACGAAGAGGAGCATAAGCAGCATTTGTGTTTGGTATTGGAGAAGCTTAGGGAACACCAGTTATACGCCAAGTTCAACAAATGTGAGTTTTGGTTGAAAGAAGTTGGGTTCCTCGGACATGTGATATCCGGAGAAGGAATAGCAGTAGACCCCATGAAGGTTGTTACCGTGACAAATTGGGAAGCACCCACGACAGTCGGAGAGATCAGGAGTTTTCTTGGACTGGCAGGATACTACCGGAGATTCATTGAGAATTTTTCAAGGATTGCAAAGCCCATGACGGAGTTGCTGAAGAAGGATACCAAGTTCAATTGGACTGAAGAATTGAAGGAACGTCTAGTCACCTCACCAGTGTTAATTCTGCCAGATCAGACCAACGATTATGAGGTATATTGCGATGCTTCACGTCGAGGACTTGGAGCAGTGCTTATGCAGGAAGGAAGAGTTGTCTCGTATGTGTCAGGACAGCTTAAACCTCATGAGTTAAATTATGCCACACATGATTTGGAGTTAGCAGCCATAGTGCATGCATTGAAGACATGGAGACATTTTCTTATCGGAAATCATTGTGAGGTGTACACAGATCACAAGAGTCTGAAGTACATTTTCACGCAAAAGGAGTTGAATCTCAGGCAAAGGAGATGGTTGGATCTCATCAAGGATTATGATATGAGATGGCGGTATCACCCCGGAAAGGCTAACGTAGTTGCCGACGCGTTGAGCCGTAAGAGCCATGTCAATACACTCATGACCGCAGGACTGCCAAAGGAGTTAGCCGAGGACTTTTGCGAACTATGTTTGGAGATAGTACCGAGAGGCTATGTAGCAACGTTAGAAATTCAATGGACTTTGATGGATAAGATCAGAGAAGCTCAGAAGACCGACAAGGAAATAGCTGAGATAAAGGAGAAGTTGAGCAAAGGAAAGGCCAAGGGATTTCGTGAGGATGAGCACGATACCTTATGGTTTGAAGACCGTGTTTATGTGCCTAATGACCCAGAGATACGAAAGTTGATTTTGCAAGAGGCCCATGATTCACCGTATTCAATTCACCCAGGAAATACCAAGATGTACTTGGATTTAAAGGAGACTTTTTGGTGGACCGGAATGAAGAAGGATATTGTGGAGTATGTAGCAGTTTGTGATGTATGTTAGAGAGTAAAGGCAGAGCATCGGAAGCTAGCAGGGTTGTTGCAACCATTGCCGATACCCGAACGGAAGTGGGATAAGCTAGGCATGGATTTTATCACAGGATTTCCCAGGACTCGTTTAGTCTATGACTCGATTTGGGTTGTAGTAGATCGTTTGACGAAGGTAGCTCATTTCATTCCAGTAAAGACAACTTACACCAGTGCCAAGTTGGCCAAGATATACATGACCAGGATCGTATGTCTGCATGGAGTTCCATGGAGCATTGTATCAGATAGAGGAACCCAGTTCACCTCAAAGTTCTGGAATCAGTTGCACGAAACCTTGGGTACCAGGCTAGAGTTCAGTACCACTTTTCATCCGCAGACAGATGGACAGACCGAGAGAGTCAATCAGATTTTGGAGGATATGCTGAGAGCTTGTGTGCTAGATTATGGATCTAGCTGGGATGACAATTTGCCATATGCAGAGTTCTCTTACAACAACAGTTATCAATCCAGTTTGAAGATGGCCCCTTTCGAAGCCTTATATGGAAGGAGGTGCAGAACCCCGTTGTCTTGGGATGAAGTTGGAGACCGTCAGTTGTTTGGACCGGATTTGATTAAGGAATCTGAACAGAAAGTGAAGTTGATTCGCGACAGGCTCAAGGTAGCCCAGTCCAGGCAGAAAAGCTATGCAGATGCAAAACGCAAGGAGACAGTTTACGAAGTCGGAGATAGAGTCTATCTTCGTGTATCTCCACTTCGAGGAGTCAAGCGTTTTGGTGTTAAAGGAAAGTTAGCGCCACATTTTGTGGGACCATATAAAGTTTTGGAACGTATGGGAGAGGTTGCCTACAAGTTGGAATTGCCTAAGGGATTGTCAGGAGTTCACGACATGTTCCACGTTTCCCAGTTGAAGAAGTGCCACTCAGAGATGGCTAATATACCACTGAGAGATACAGTGCCACTAGAGGCGATTCAGTTGGACAGTGATTTGACCTATGAGGAGAAACCAGTTAAGATTCTTGAGTATGCCAGCCGAGTCACCCGCAGCAAGGTTATCAAGTTTTGTAAAGTTTAGTGGAGCCAGCACACTGAGGATGAAGCCACCTGGGAGCGAGAGGAAGATTTGCTGAAGGACCACCCTCACCTATTTTCTAGCCAAACCGAATCTCGAGGGCGAGATTCATCTTAAGGGGGGTAGGTTTGTAACATCCCAAATTTTCAATTTGGATTGTTATACATAGATCATCATGTGCATATCATATTTTATTGCATTTTTGCCTTGATCCTAGAAATTTTTCGCAACTCAAGGACCCACGGAGAGAGTTGGGGATTTCGTTATTTTCATATTTGAGTTTTCTCGAATTTGGAAGTAGGATCATTTGATTTTATTTATTTTATCTTCAATTATTTTGATCATAAAAATATGAGAGAGGGAATAAAATGACTTTCCTAAAATAAAGAAATAATGTGGATTTAATTAAAAAATCAAATAAGATTTATTTTGGAGTTTTTGCTATTTTATTTGAATTTAGGAAAAATTGCACGATTCTCAAAAATGCATTTTAGGACCAAAAAAATGTTCATCTTGTTCTAAATATTTTATTTGGACGATGAAAATTTATTTTGGTATTTTTAGATTTTTATTTAAATTTTCTAGATTTTTTTCAGTTTGGCGAAATTATTTAAAAAAACTCCCCGCGCAAGACTGGGTCGAAGCCCAGCCAAGCCAGGCCGGCCCGCCCGCGCCGCCGCCGCAGAGTCTGGCTTGGACTCCGCCTCCCCGTCGCCGCCGCTTGCCCCTTCCCCAAGTCGCACCACCCCCCTCCCCTTTAAATACCCACCCTGGGGCCCCCCTGGAGCCCCGAGCCGAAGCCGCCGCC
>NC_041383.1:416930661-416959957 GCF_002162155.2 Triticum dicoccoides
GAACCACCCCACCCCGACGCCCCCGCCCAGCCCCGCCGGAGCCGCCCCGCCTCGCCGGAGGACCCCGCCGGAGGTACCGCCGCCGCCGACGACGACGTTTTTTTTAAGAAAACCACTTCGGTTTTTTAAGAAAAAACCCTAGATTTTTTTTATTTTATTAGATCTGTTTAATCGGTTTATTTATTTAACGAGCTTTCGCTTGTTCGTTCGTTTTAAAGGACGTATCCGTCGTTTAGATCCAGATAACGAACGTTCGTTCGTTAATCTGTTTGTCATTTTTCTTTTTCTCGGATTTATTTCCGCGATTTTTCTGATCGCGATTTCAGATCCGATTTTCGTTTTAGTTTATCTTTTCGCTCGTTTATCGGAATCAGGCGATTCAAGCGCCTAGAGTTTCATCTCGAAACCCTCTTTCCGAATAACTTACCCAAACCAGTTTTGTTTCTTTAAAATTTGACTTAGGTGCAGATTAGTAAACGAAGCTTGTTTCTTTCGCTGTTTGAGTTTTGTTTCTTCGTTCGATTTGATTCTTTTTGCAAACCAGAGTTCTTAAGTTGAACTTTCTGGTTAGATCTCTTATTTGAGTTTTTCCCGTGCATTAGATGAGTACTGATTGTATGCTTGTTTGCTTGTTTGCTTGCGATAGAGTACCCGGATTGCACCGCTTGCTACTTCGAATCCCTAGGTTTCGCGGATCATCAGCAAGGCAAGTAACACTTTGATCATACCTCCCTATTACCCAGTTTTATTGCATTAGTTCAATCCTCAAACAATTGCATGATTAGGATCTGATTAATATGTGGGTTTCGGGAAGTAGATGAGGTAGTACATATTACCTGTTTTATTATCAAACCCTTGGGAGTTGCTTCTACATTTGCTTATTATGCCATGTTATGCTAGTAGACGTGGATTGGGTGAGTGAATTTCCATGACTGATGTGAGATTGTTAATTAATGGTTTATTTAAGGTGTCAACTTTAATACACATTTTGGTGGATTGAGGTACCTGGGTATTCCAGGATTGCCTGTTTGTTTTTGGACCGCCACCCAGGCTCAAAGGGATCATAAGATTATTTCATGCTAGAAAATTTTGTGTGCAGCCACATGCTATTATGGGCTCTAGCATAGTTGACTAAGTCGTGCGAACTCTTATAGTGGTAGACTAGCAGATGTAGGGGATGTACATTGGTAGGTCTACCCATCGTAAGGTGCTAGCGCTTCTGAAAGACTATGTCTCGGTCATCCGTTTCTCAAACACCATGAAGTGCGAGAATCCCAACGGAGGAGATCGAGTCTTGTGGGGAAAATGCGCAACCTCTGCAGAGTGTACAAACTAATCATGATTAGCCGTGTCCCCGGTTATGGACGTTTTGAGTATCTAGTACTTGGATTATCATGTGAATCTCATATTGTTACTCTAATTAATACTGTTGGGTTTGTTTAATGATGATGTTACTTAATTGGGATTGAGAATGCTGTCAACCATTCTCAATGTTTAACAACCACCATGATAGCTAAATAAATTTATTCCTTTGCAGTAGGGAAAAACTAGCTTTATGCAAAAACTGTAACCATAGAGCTTTCCACCAGCCATATATGCATGTAGTATAGCTTTATTCTTTCGTTACGCTCTATGTGTTACTTTGCCAGCATATTCCATGTGCTGACCCATTTTCGGGCTGCAACATTCATGTTGCAGACTTTTCAAACGACGAGTAAGATGCTTTAGGATCGTGGTTCTATACTCAGTGATGCCTTTGGAGTTGATGGACTCACTTATCTTCCAAGCCTTCCGCTGTTATCGTTATTAGATGGCCTTAAGCCATATTTATTGTAATAAGTTCTCTTTGGAGACATTTGATGTAATAAGTGTGTGATTGCTACTCTGTTATAAATCCTTCAAGTATTGTGCATGTCAACATTACTGATCCAGGGATGACATTGATGCACAGAGATTAGACTGTTTGAGGTCTGGTCGCTACAATTGGGCATCAAGATCTATAGAGATAGATAAAGATGCTTAATTGGACTTTCACAAAGCACATACCTTGATAAAGTTTTGAAAAAGTTCAAAATGGATCAAGCAAAGAAAGGGTTCTTGCCTGTGTTACAAGGTGTGAAGTTGAGTTAGACTCAATGCCCGACCAATGCAGAAGATAGAGGGAAAATAAAAAATGTTCCCTATGCTTCAGTCATAGGCTCTATCATGTATGCAATGTTGTGTTCCAGACCTGATGTGTGCCTTGCTATTAGTTTAGCAGGGATGTACAAAAGTAATCCACGAGTGGGTCACTGGACGGCGGTCAAGAACATCCTGAAATACCTGACAAGGACTAAGCATATGTTTCTCGTTTATGGAGGTGACAAAGAGCTCGTCATAAATGGTTACGTCGATGCAAGCTTTGACACTAATCCGGACGAATCTAAATCGCAAACCAGATACGTGTTTATATTGAACGGTGGAGCTGTCAGTTGGTGCGGTTCTAAACAAAGCGTTGTGGCGGGATCTACGTTTAAAGTGGAGTACATAGTTGCTTCGGAAGCAGCAAATGAAGGAGTCTGGATGAAGGAGTTCATATCCGATCTAGGTGTCATACCTAGTGCATCGGGTCCAATGAAATCTTTTGTGACCATACTGGTGCAATTGCCTTGGCAAAGGAATCCAGATTTCACAAGAGAGCCAAGCACATCAAGAGACGCTTCAATTCCATCTGTGACCAAGTCCAGGTGGGAGACATAGAGATTTGCAAGATACATACGGATCTGAATGTTGCAGACCCATTGACTAAGCCTCTCTCACGAGCAAAACATGATCAGCACCAAGAATCCATGGCTGTGAGAATCATTACTTTGTAATCTAGAGAATTGACTCTAGTGTAAGTGGGAGACGAAAGGAAATATGCCCTAGAGGCAATAATAAAGTTATTATTTATTTCCTTATTTCAAGATAAATGTTTACTATTCATGCTAGAATTGTATTAACCATAAACATAATACATGTGTGAATACATAGACAATATAGTGTCACTAGTATGCCTCTACTTAACTAGCTCGTTGATCGAAGATGGTTAAGGTTTCCTAACCATAGACATGAGTTGTTATTTGATAAACGGGATCACATCATTAGGAGAATGATGTGATTGACTTGACCCATTCCGTTAGCGTAGCACTTGATCATTTTAGTTTACTGCTATTGCTTTCTTCATAACATATACATGTTCCTACGACTATGAGATTATGCAACTCTCGATTACCGGAGGAACACTTTGTGTGCTACCAAATTTCACAACATAACTGGGTGATTATAAAGGTGCTCTACAGGTGTCTCCGATGGTACTTGTTGAGTTGGCATAGATCGAGATTAGGGTTTGTCACTCTGATTGTTGGAGAGGTATCTCTGGGCCCTCTCGGTAATGCACATCACTATAAGCCTTCCAAGCAATGTGACTAATGAGTTATTTACGGGATGATGCATTACAGAACGAGTAAAGAGACTTGCCGGTAACGAGATTGAACTAGGTATTGAGATACCGACGATCGAATCTCGGGCAAGTAACATACCAATGACAAAGGGAACAACGTATGTTGTTATGCGGTTTGACCGATAAAGATCTTCGTAGAATATGTAGGAGCCAATATGAGCATCCAGGTTCCTCTATTGGTTATTGACCGGAGATGTGTCTTGGTCATGTCTACATAGTTCTCTAACCCATAGGGTTTGCACGCTTAACGTTCGGTGACAATCGGTATTATGAGTTTATGTGTTTTGATGTACCGAAGGTAGTTTGGAGTCCCGGATATGAACGGACATGGCGAGGAGTCTCGAAATAGTCGAGACTAAAGATCGATATATTGGATGACTATGTTTGGACTTCGTAAGTGTTCCGGGCAAGTTCGGGCATATACCGGAGTACCGGGGGTTACCGGAACCCCCCGGGGAGTGTAATGGGCCTATTGGGCCTTAGTGGAGAAGAGGAGGGGCGGCCAAGGCAGGGCTGCATGCCCCCTTCCCCTCTAGTCTGAATTGGACAAGGAGGGGGGCGGTGCCCCCTTTCCTTCGCCCCTCTCTCCTCGTTCCCCCTTCTCCTACTCCTACTAGGAAAGGAGGAGTCCTACTCCTGGTGGGAGTAGGACTCCCCCCTTGGCGCACCCTCCTCCTGGCCAGCTGCCTTCCCCTTAGCTCCTTTATATATGGGGGCGGGGGGACACCCCAAGACACACAAGTTGATCATTGATCTTTAGCCGTGTGCGGTGCCCGCCTCAACCATAATCCACCTCAGTCATATCGTAGCGGTGCTTAGGAGAAGCCCTGCATCGGTAGCTTCATCAACACCGTCATCATGCCGTCGTGTTGACGGAACTCTCCCTCGAAGCTCTACTGGATCGTGAGTTCGTGGGATGTCACCGAGATGAACGTGTGCAGATCGCGGAGGTGTCGTACGTTCGGTACTATGATCGGTTGATCGTCAAGACGTACGACTAAATCAACCGCGTTGTCATAACGCTTCCGCTTACGGTCTACGAGGGTACGTGGACGACACTCTCCCCTGTCATTGATATGCATCACCATGATCTTGCATGTACGTAGGATTTTTTTTGAAATTACTATGTTCCCCAACATCCCACCCTAACGATGACCACGACGGGCATGACTGTTGCCTTGTCGGCCTTGACTCATCATTATTACAATACCACCCTAACACCAACGTCATGTGTAGCCGCGCCTCCACGTTGAACTGGAACTTCCTCCTCATTTCCAACTGGTGAAATGCCCTAGAGAAAATAATATTTGTATTATTATATTTCCATATTCATGATTAAGAGTTTATATTATATGCTAAAACTGCTAGGATCCTGGATTACGCGATTTAGTGGAAAACTCATATGCACGTGTGGAATGATAAATGGTAAATTAAACATTCCTAGTCTCGCCTCTAAGACTAGATCAAGTGTTGTTGGTGATCAGGTTTTCTGGATCTTAGGATATCATTGAGTGTAACGATGGTCCTAAAACAACATTGAGATTATGATGTTGGAAGAACAATCATAATGAATCGACCCAATCTTGTTTGTTATGAATTGAGTTAATATCGTCTGCACTCACTTGTAATAACACAGAGTGTTAACGTGTGATATTGCTCCTTACACCATGAGAGTATCGTGGTAATTTCTTACCATACGATGGGCTTTGGGGTTGCTCAAACGTCACATGTAACACAGTGATCATAACGACAACTTATAGGTTCATCGAAAAGTTTGACAAGTGTCGGATAGCTTGAGAGTGGGATTTGATCCTCCGACGATGGAAATATATTCTTAGGGCCCTCTCAGTGTGATGGCATCAATCATCGTCTAACCAAACACACATGACTTTGTCACGGGGATGCTAGAACATAATAACAAGAAAGAAGAACAAAACTAAGGGTTTCGCTATAGTGAGCATGGTGATGACTCAGGAGGATACCGATGCATCCCTGGTTTTGTGAAGTATCGTGAAGCAAAGGAAACATTACATGATAACCAAAGGTTCACTCGAATATCATTTGTGTACTCACAGGGACCAATATGGACATCCACGGTCCCGTTGCTGGTCATTGAACGAACGGTTTTGTCCATTTCTGTGAGTTACCAAACCTACAGGGTCACAAGCTTAAGGAAATCACGATATACTGAGTGTTAGTAGGCCGGGAGTCATGAGAATATATTTTTGGAATTATTTCATGAATACTCGTAATAGTTTCGAGAGGATCGAGAAGGGTTTCGATGATTATCGGGTAATACCGGCTTTTACCGATAAATTATATATAGGTGGAATAAGTTTTTGGAGATGTTAAAATATATGTAATATGGTCTAGAAGTAGTTATAAAATTTTATATTTAATTTAAATATCAACGGGCCTAAAAAGTCCAAGAGGTGGAAGGCAACTTGGGCCAAAAAGGCTCAAGTGGGAAAGTGCCTCCCTTACCTAAGGAAGGGGGCCGAATTGAAGTGTGTGGGGGGGGGGGAGTCCAACTCCTGCTCCCTTGGCCGGCAGGGACTTTCCCTCCCCTTGTGGCACCCCTCCTCTCCCCTCCAACGTATGTATACTAGAGGATTTCCACCCTTTGGACATGCAAGTTTTGGAACATCGTCTAGTTCTTCTAGTTCTAGTTCCGGTTGGTCCTAGTTGATTAATTAAAGCTAAGCTAATCCTCTTGTACTCATAATTAGAAGCCCTATGTGGTTCTAATCTCCTCCTTCTAATTCTCTAGCAACGATTATCTCTAGATGGCGAAGCGCTATCGAGTCATGAAGGCTGCACACTTGCAACCAAGTAGAGAGGTCGTGCTTTCGGTCTTCGGTCTGAAGGACTGTTTATGGCTGTATGAGGGATGGTTGATCAACGGTTTGAGGGACTCCAAGTATGATGTACACCGACATTTTCTTCTTCCGCTTCAACTCGGTGATGGTAATGGTTGTGATCCCAACCCGTTATGCATCTTCATATTGATCTTGGGCGATCGTAGGTGCGATTTTTTTTGTTTTCTATTACGTTTCACAATAGTGGCATCATGAGCGGTTTTATAAGTAGATGCAGGTTGCGATCTAGATCGCAGGCGATTGTGAGTGTTGATGTTCTTGCTATGCTTCCTTTGAGTGTTCCTTTGGTTCAATTCATCGACAACATGGTGTCGTCAAGGTTCTGACAATAGATCGACCCTAGTTGTTGACGTTCTGCTAACAGTTCCTTGAGCTTCACCATAGTTGAGAATACTGAAACATCGCATACACAAGAGGGTGCCGAAGATGGATGACCTTTGAGGGTTTCACGCGTATTGATGATCTTCTAGGGGTTCACTATAGTTTAATTAAGACTCTTGTTTCCCACACCCCAAAACTTAATCTAGCATGAAGAATCATTGCCTAAATTATGGACGTAGGTAGCTAGTATTACTTGTTAAAACTGGTTAACGATGTAACTATTTTTTTGCCAAAACCGATTAGAGGACATCTAACTTGGTTTTTGCAAGGTATGCATATGATGTGGTATAGCCTTCGTCATGATAATGAGTTTATGTAAGAGATGGTTATATGTTGTAATGTTAAGTGGCTTGCGCGTCATGACATGATCGCCAGAGCCATAAGATTTCCACGTTAATGTAAAATTCATAGGGATAGCCTACAAGTTACAGGTAACAATGACAAACATACACAGAGGACTAATACTTCTCCAACGTATCTATAAGTTTTGATTATTCCATGCTTTTATAGTAT
The DNA here is from genome assembly GCF_002162155.2 of Triticum dicoccoides. NCBI lineage: Eukaryota > Viridiplantae > Streptophyta > Magnoliopsida > Poales > Poaceae > Triticum > Triticum dicoccoides. The sequence continues at coordinate 416,937,916 of NC_041383.1, forward strand.
CAATCTTGGGTATTTTATATGCAATTATATACATTTTTTGGGACTAACGTATTAACTTAGTGCCAAGTGTCAGTTGCTGTTTTTTGTTTGTTTTTGGTTTTTCCAGAAAATCAGTACCAAACAAAGTCCAAATGCCACAAAACTTTTTGATGATGTTTTTTGGACAAGAGAAAATCTAGAAGGGTTGAGAGGAGACCATGCGTGCAATGAGGAGACGGCGAGGCACTTGGGCACGCCCACGGGGTAGGTGCACCCAAGTACCTTCTGGACCCCTCGTGGCTCCATCTGTCCTAATTCCACCTCTATAAATTCTCTAAAATTTGAAAACCAACAAAGAGCCACCCAAAATACTTTTTTCGCCACCGCAAGTTTCTGTTCTTCGGAGATCCCATCTGGAGGTCGTTTCCGGTACTCTGTCGGAGGGGGAATCAATCACGGAGGGCCTCTACATCAACCTTGCTGCCCTTCCGATGATATACGAGTAGTTTACCACAGACCTATAGGTCCATAGCTAGTAGCTAGATGGCTTCTTCTTTCTCTTTGATCTTCAATACAATATTCTCCTTGATGTTCTTGGAGATCTATTTGATGTAATCTTCTTTTGCGGTGTGTTAGTTGGGATCCGATAAATTGTGGGTTTATGATCAGATTATCCATGAATATTATATGAGTATTTTTCTAAATTCTTATATGCATTATTATTATAGCTTTTTATTTCTCTCTGATCTATCTGTTTGGTTTGGCCAACTAGATTTATTTATCTTGCAATGGGAGATGTGCTTTGTAATGGGTTCAATCTTGCGGTGATCTATATCCTAGTGACAGAAAGGGACAAGACACATATTTGTATTGTTGACATTAAGGGAAAAACAATAGGGTTTACTCATATTGGTTGGGTTTACTTTGTCTACATCATGTCATCTTGCTTAAGGCATTGCTCTGTTCTTTATGAACTTAATACTCTAGATGCAAGTTGGATAGCGGTCGATGTGTGGAGTAATAGTAGTAGATGAAGGTAGGAGTCGGTCTACTTGTCTCAGACATGATGCCTATATACATGATCATTGCCTTGGATGTTGTCATAACTATGCGCTTTTCTATCAATTGCCCAATAGTAATTTTTTTACCCACCGTATGCTTTTGTTCGAGAGAGAAGCCTCTAGTGAAAACTATGGCCCCAAGGTCTACCTTTATCATATATAAAATCCAAAAAAATACCTTGCTGCAATTTATTTACCGCTATTTCATTTCGTATTTTTGTTTATTTATCTACCATTATCACACTTGATCCTTGCAATTAACCGCTGAGGGGATTGACAACCCCCTTGATCACGTTGAATGCAAGTATTGGTTCTTTTGTGCGTAGGTGATGTTCACGAGGTCTTGCATGGTTTCCTACCAGATTGATAACCTTGGTTCTTAACTAAGGGAAATACTTATCTCTACTATACTGCATCATCCTCTCCTCTTCAAGGAAATCCCATTGCAGCCCACAAGTAGCAAGGACCCCGACGAGGAGAAGGTGTACTTGGTGTGGGACGAGGAGCTATAATTTTGTGCCACGACAGAATTTTTGAATTTGATGCCACGATAATGTTTTCTGAAATGGTCTCCACGGCAACGTTCCTCAAATAAACGCCACGACAACATTTTTCAAATGGGTGCCACGACAATAAAATATTGGTCGGCATGACGCTTCAACTAGAGATTGAAGATGATCACAGAGGTTCCCGGCGCCCAGGGTTATACCATATCATGCTTTTATGAACTGCCTAAGATGTTTATCCCTTTGTTGTTTGCACCCTTGATTGCTCAGTAGTCAATTAGTAGGGTGATCTCTCATAGTAATATCAAGTTAAAAGGTGCTCTTCCCAGTGTTGCACCGTATATAACATGTAGCCTTCCGGAGTGCATCATGTCCACATGAGTACAAACGGGACGTGAGGTGTGATACTTCTCCAACATATCTATAACTTTTGATTGTTCCATGCTATTATATTATCAGTCTTGGATGTTTTATGCATTATTATGCTATTTTATATCATTTTTTGGACTAACCTATTAACCTAGTGCCAAGTGCTAGTTGGTGTTTTTCCCTTGTTTTTGCCTTTACAGAAAATCAATACCAAATGGAGTCCAGACGGAACAAAACTTTTTGACGATTTTTCTTGGACCACAAGACACCCTGGAAGCTTCGGGAGGAGGCCCAAAGAGCCACGGGGCCATGACAAGCTCACAGGACGTGCACTAGGGGGGAGGGCGCACCCCCCCAATCTTGTGGGCCTCCTATGGCTCCTCTAACCCTTATTCTTATTCTACAATACTCAAATACTCCCCATAGACCAGAGGGCACACAAAAAATACTTTTTCGTTGCCGCAAGTTTCTGTCCTTGTGAGATCCCATCTGGAGGCCTTTTTTGGTACTCTACCAGAGGGGGATTCGACCATAGAGGGCTTCTACATCAACCTTGCTGGTCCTCCGACGATGTGTGAGTAGTTTACCACAGACCTATAGGACCATAGCTAGCAGCTAGATGGCTTATTTTCTCTCTTCGATCTTCAATACAATGTTCTCCTCGATGTTCTTGGAGATCTATTTGATGTAATCTTCTTTTGTGGTGCGGTTGTTGAGATCCAATGAATTGTGGGTTTATGATCAGATTATTTATGAATATTATTTGAGTCTTCTCTAAACTCTTTTATGCATGATTAAGATATCTTTATATTTCTCTCTGATCTATTGATTTAGTTTGGCCAACTAGATTGATTTTTCTTGCAATGGGAGAGGTGCTTTGTAATGGGTTCAATCTTGCGGTGCTTGTTCCCAGTGACAAAAAGGGACATGACACATATTTGTATTGTTGCCATTATGGATAAAAAGATGGGGTTTATTCGTATTGATTGGATCTATCCCTCTACATCATGTCATCTTGCTTAAGGTGTTACTCTGTTCTTCTTAACTTAATACACAAGATGCATGCTGGATAGCGGTCGATGTGTGGAGTAATGGTAGTAGATGTTGGCAGGAGTCGGTCTGCTTGTTACGGATGTGATGCCTATATTCATGATCATTTCTTTAGATATCATCATAATTATTTGCTTTTCTATCAATTGCTCAATATTAATTTGTGTACCCATCGTATGCTTTCGTTCAAGAGAGAAGCCTCTAGTGAAAACTATGGCCCTGGGGGTCTATTTTCATCATATTATTTTTCATTTCTATAAAACCAAAAAAACGCAAAAATACATTACTGCAATTTATTTACCTTTATTTATTTTGCACACTTACTTATCTTTTATATCTATCTCTATCAGATCTCATCCTTGCAAGTTACCGTGAAGGGATTGACAATCCCTTTATCGTGTTAGGTGCAAGTATTTGTTTGTTTGTGTAGGTGCAACCATTGGTGACTTGTGTGTCCTTCCTACTGGATTGATACCTTGGTTCTTAACTGAGGGAAATGCTTATCTCTACTTTGTTGCATCACCCTTCCCTTTTCAAGGGAAAAACCAACGCAAGCTCAAGAAGTAGCAGGAAGAATTTCTGGCACCGTTGCCTTGGAGGATCTACAAGAAGTAGCACCAAGTACCTATTACAAAATTTCATCTCTTGCATTTACATTATTTGCCATTTGCCTCCCATTTGCCTCTCCCTCACTTCTAAAATGTTTTCAGAAAAATACAAACATATTTGCCTTTTTCCGTATGCCTTTTTGCTTACTTGCTATCTTTGCTTGTGTTGTCATGTACCTTTTATTTGCTTGCATCTTTGCTTGCTAAAAATATATTGATATGGATCCACGTAAAGTTTTCTATAAGGATCATATTTGATCCATATGTGCTAGTGCTGAAACCCCAACTAGTTTAGTTGAGGGAAAATCATTAGATGAGCATGCTCATTTTGTGCGTCACCGTTTGTCTCAAAAAGGGGGACTGTTATTGAATCAAATAAATTGTTTGCCATGCTATGTTTGGAATATATGTGAAATTTATGATTTTACTTGTTGCTCGGAGAACCCTAGAAAACAACTTCCCTACCTATGTGAGTTTAATGATAATGAAATCCTATCTTCTTATGCCAGAGGTGTTTATATTTACTATGGTATCGAACAAATTGAAGGATTTGTTGCTTTTAAGGGTGCTTATGAAGTTGCTTCTTTGATTGAAAAGTATGGTATTACTCTCTACAAATCTGAAAATTTTGACCTACTTAAATATTGCTATGAAACCTATGCTTCTAATGCCTATGTTAACGAATTTATTGAGAGAATGTCCGCTGCTTTGGGAGAAAATAATGATATGTGTGAATCTATAGATATTTATGATTCTGTTGATTTGATTGAAATATCCCCCCTTGATGAACATGATGCTTGCTATTCTTATGGCCGTGAGGCCAATATTAATTATACTTTTGGAGATGAACTTACTATAGTTCCTTATGTTAAACATGAAATTATTGCTATTGCACCAACACTTGATAGCTCCTTGAATAAAAAGCATGATTGCAATGATGTTATTACAAATTCTACTAATGAGAATTGTGCTAATAATATGCAAAACCTCAAGCTTGGGGGTGCTAATTTTAATATGTCCAGTACTTATTGCAAGGATCGTGATGGTTGTGATTCTTCTTATGATCTTGAAAATTTATTTAAGACTCACGATGAATATGTTTGCGATAATATTGAAAGTGGGTTTGGAAGAGTGTCAACTTTAGGTAAAAATAATCCCACATATTCATAGAGTGTTCAATCTTATGAAATGTTGATAAAAGTGGGTTTCGAGAGGTCATGACTTTAGTTGTTGTTAATCCCACTACCTTGGAAGATTATAAAACTTTTATGCATGTGGATCATGGAGATAAAATTTTATATGATAGTTATATTGTTGAATTTGATTATGATTCTACATGTAATTATTATGAGAGAGGAAAGTATGGTTGTAGAAATTTTCATGTTACTAAATTACCTCTTGTTATGTTGAGATTGCTATTGTTTCTTTCTTCATCCTTGCATATGCTACATATTTGCTACCTTGATAATTTTGCCTACAAAATGCCTATGCATAGGAAGTATGTTAAACTTAAATGTGTTTGTCGTAAGTTTTATCTTTGTGCTTCAAATCTTGTCTTTCATGTGAGCGTCATTGAACTCCCAAAGCCTATCTTAATGGCTATAAAGAAAGAGCTTGTTGGGAGGCAACCCAATTTTTTTTTGCTTTTTTGCTTCTGTTTTTCAATAAATATGCAATTATACTTCTGTTATGATTGTGTTTTAGTGCTTTAATTAGTGTTTGTGCCAAGTAAGACCTTTGGGGTGGTTTGGAAGATTGTTGCTTTAATTCTGTGAGAAAACAGAAACTTTTACGTCTAGTGGCAGAATTGTTAAAAATCACTGGAGCGACAAAAAATTATAATTTTTTACACTTTATTGATATACAAATTGCCAACGTTTTCCTAATGTTTCAGAATTTTTGAAGTTACAAAAGTTTGGTAAAGTCCAAATTACTACAGACTATTCTGTTTTTGACAAATTCTGTTTTCATTGTGTTGTTTGCTTATTTTGATGAATCTATGGGTTGTACCGGGGGGGTATGAACAATGGAAAAGTTAGAATATAGTAGATGCAATACAAATATAAAATTGTAATGAGTTTATAACAATACCTAAAAGTGGTTATTTGCTTTGTTTCACTAACGAATCTCACGAGTTTTCTGTTCAGTTTTGTGTTGTGAAGTTTTCATGTGTTGGGTGAAGTTTCAATGGACTACGGAATAAGGAGTGGTAAGAGCCTAAGCTTGGGATGCCCAAGGCACCCCAAGGTAATAATTTCAAGGACAACCAAGCATCTAAGCTTTGGGATGCCCCGAAAGTCATCCCCTCCTTTGTCTACAATGCATTGGTAAATTACTTGAGGCTATATTTTTACTCACCACATGATATGTGTTTTGCTTGGAGCGTCTTGCATTATATCTGTCTTTGCTTTATTTGATTTTTAGTTTGCCACAATCATCCTTGCTATATACACCTTTTGAGAGGGACACACATTAATCGTGAATTTATTAGAATACTCTATGTGCTTCACTTATATCTTTTGAGCTAGGCTGTTGCTCTAGTGCTTCACTTATATCTTTTTAGAGCACGAAGGTTGTTTTATTTTAAAGAAATTGATGAACTCTCATGATTCACTTATATTATTTTGAGAGTATTATAAATAGTATGGCAATTTTCTTGGGTTATGAATTTAGTCCTAATAAGATGGGTATTCAAGAGGGATGTAATAAAAAGTTTGATGAAGATCATTGAATATATGAGAAGTTTGATTCTTTGCACCTGTTTTGAGATATAAAGATGGTGATATTATAGTCATGCTAGTGAGTAATTGTGGTTTAGTAAGAATGTTTGTGCTAAAGGTTTGTGATTCCCAGAGCATGCATGTATGGTCTCTCATTATGTGATGATATTGGAGCATGATTTATTATTGATTGTCTTCCTGATGAGTGGTGGTCGGGGATGAGTGATGGTCTTTTCCTACCAATCTATCCCTCTAGAAGCATGCGTAGTAGTACTTTGTTTTGAGTGCTAATAAACTTTTTCAATAAGTATGTGAGTTCTTTATTACTAATGTGAGTGCATGGATTGTACAGAATCTCACCCTTCTGCAATTTGCTAGCCTCTTCGATACCGTGCATTTCCCTTTCTCACCTTGATTTGTGGTGCAAACTTTGCCGGTGCATCCAAACCTCGTGATATGATATGCTCTTTCACACATAAGCCACTTTATATCTTCCTCAAAATAGCCACCATACCTACCTATTATGGCATTTCCATAACCATTCTGAGATATATTGCCATGCAACTTCCACCGTTCCATTTTATTATGACACATATCATCATTGTCATATTACTTTGCATGATCATATAGTTGGCATAGTATTTGTGGCTTGGCCACTGTTCATATTTTTTTATACATGTCACATTAGATCATTGCACATCCCGGTACACCGCCGGAGGCATTCATATACAGTCATATTTTTGTTCTAGTATCAAGTTGTAATTCTTGAGTTGTAAGTAAATAAAAGTGTGATGATCATCATTATTAGAGCATTGTCCCATGTGAGGAAAGGATGATGGAGACTATGATTCCCCCAAAAGTCGGGATGAGAATCCAAACTAAAATAAATAAATAAAGAGGCCAAAGAGCCCAGAAAAAGAGAGGCCAAAGAGCCCCAAAAAGGAAAAAGGAGAACAAAATTAAGAGAAAAAGAGATAAGGGACAATGTTACTATCCTTTTTCACACTTGTGGTTCAAAGTAGCACCATGTTCTTGATTATAGAGAGTCTCCTATTTTATCACTTTCATATATTACTAGTGGGAATTTTCCATTGTAGAACTTGGCTTGAATATTACAATGATGGGCTTCCTTAAATGCCCTAGGTCTTCATGAGCAAGCAAGTTGGATGCACACCCACTTAGTTTTCTTTTGAGCTTTCATACACTTATAGCTCTAGTGCATCTGTTGCATGGCAATCCCTACTCCTTGCATTGACATCAATTGATTGGCATCTCCATAGCCCATTGATTAGCCTCATCGATGTGAGACTTTCTCCATTTTTGTCTTCTCAACACAACCTCCAACATCATATTCTATTCCACCCATAGTGCTATACCCATGGCTCACGCTCATGTATTGCGTGAGAGTTGAAAAAGCTGAAGAGTGCTAAAAAGTATGAACCAATTGCTTGGCTTATCATCGGGGTTGTGCATGATAAATACTTTGTGTTAAGAAGATGGAGCATGACAAGACTATATGATTTTGTAGGGATAACTTTCTTTAGCCATTACATTTTGAAAAGACATGATTGCTTTTTAATATGCTTGAAGTATTATTGTTTTTATGTCAATATTAACTTTTTTTTGAATCTTACGGATCTGAATATACATGCAACATAAAGAAAGATTACGTGATAAACATGTTAGGTAGCATTCCTCATCAAAAATATGTTTTTATCATTTACCTACTCGAGGACGAGTAGGAATTAAGTTTGGGGATGCTTGATATGTCTCCAACGTATCTATAGTTATTGATTCTTCCATGCTATTATATTATCAATATTGGATGTTTTATATGCATTATTATGCTATTTTATATCATTTTTTGGGACTAACCTATAAACCTAGTGCCAAGTGCCAGTTGTTGTTTCTTCCTTGTTTTTGCCGTTACAAAAAATCAATACCAAACGGAGTCCAAATGGAATGAAATTTTTTGACGATTTTTCTTGGACCAAAGACACCCTGGAAGTTTCGGGAGGCGGCCAGAAGAGACACGGGGCCATGACAAGCTCTCTAGGCGCGCCCTAGGAGGGCGTGCCCCCAAGCTTGTGGGCCCCCTGTGGCTGCTCTAACCCTTATTCTTCTTCTATAAATACTCAAAAATTCCTCATAGACTAAAGGGCACACCAAAAATACTTTTCCGCTGCCGCAAGTTTCTGTCCTCGTGAGATCCCATCCGGTGGCCTTTTTTGGTACTCTGCCAGAGGGGAATTCGACTACAGAGGTCTTCTACATCAACCTAGCTACCCTTCCGATGATGTGTGAGGAGTTTACCACAGACCTAAGGGTCCATAGCTAGTAGCTAGATGGCTTCTTTTCTCTCTTTGATCTTCAATACAATGTTCTCCTCGATGTTCTTGGAGATCTATTCGATGTAATCTTCTTTTGCGGTGCATTTGTTGAGATGCGATGAATTGTGGGTTTATGATCAGATTATTTATGAGTAACATTTGAGTCTTATCTGAAATGTTTTATGCATGATTAAGATATCTTTGTATTTCTCTCTAATCTATTGATTTGGTTTAGCCTACTAGATTGATTTTTCTTGCAGTGGGAGAGGTGCTTTGTAATGGGTTCAATCTTGCAATGCTTATTCCTAGTGACAGAAAGGGACATGACATGTATTTGTATTGTTGCCATTAAGGATAAAAAGATTGGGTTTGTTCATATTGATTGGATCTATCCCTCTACATCATGTCATCTTGCTTAAGGCGTTACTCCGTTCTTGTTAACTTAATACACTAGATGCATGCTGGGTAGCGGTCAATGTGTGGAGTAATAGTAGTAGATGTAGGAAGGAGTCGGTGTACTTGTCACGGACGTGATGCCTATATTCATGATCATTGCCTTAGATATCCTCATAATTATTCGCTTTTCTATCAACTGCTAAAATTTAACTTGTTTACCCATCGTATGATTTCTTTCAAGAGAGAAGCCTCTAGTGAAAACTATGGCCCTCGGGTCTATTTTTATCATATTATTTTCAGGTCTATAAAACCAAAAACACAAAAATATCTTGCTGCAGTTTATTTACCTTTACTTTATTTTGCACTTCTACTTATCTTTTGTACCTATCTCTATCAGATCTCATCCTTGCAAGTAACCATGTGTGACGCCCCCGATTCAATCGTACACTAACACGCAAATGTGTACGATCAAGATCAGGGACTCACGAGAAGATATCACAACACAACTCTAGACACAAATAAAATAATACAAGCTTTATATTACAAGCCAGGGGCCTTGAGGGCTCAAATACAAGCTCTATACACAAGAGTCAGCGGAAGCAACAATATCTGAGTACAGACATAAGTTAAACAAGGATGCCTTAAGAAGGCTAACACAAAAGCAACAACGATCGAAGAGGCAAGGCCTCCTGCCTGGGACCTCCTAACTACTCCTGTTCGTCGGCGGTCTTCATGTAGCAGCATCCAGCGACGGTGGCATCTGGCTCCAGGGATCCACCATCTGGTTGCATCAACCGGAAAGAAGAAAGAAGGGGGGAAATGGGGTAGCAAAGCAACCGTGAGTACTCATCCAAAGTACTCGCAAGCATCAGATCTATACTAAGTATGCACTGGTATCAAATGGAAGGTTTGTATATGTGGACTGAACTGCAGAATGCCAGAATAGGGGGGAAGACCTAGCCTATCAAAGACTAGCATCTTCATGCAGCTCCGAGCATCTTGCAGCATGTAGAAGAGTAAAGAATAGCAGTTTATAATTAACAAGCATGTTGTAACATTAATGCCCAGAGATCCTTCCTCAACTCCCTGCGAGAAAGCAATCCCGGAGCCACATATCTCAAGTATCCATTTGTAGTTGTATAAGATCAGGATATAAGTCTGAACGTCCATTACCGTGGACACGGTATTCGAATATATAACTTCCTTGCAGGGGTGCACCACGTTACCCAACACGCTCGATCACTCTGGCTGGACACACCTTTCTGGGGTCAACGCCCGCCCTCGGAAGATCAACACATCGTAGCCCGACCTAGGCTCAGCAGAGAGGTCCCCGCCGGCCTACATCCTAAGCACTCCGGGGTCTAGGCCCATCGCCCGTTGCACTCCGGATCGTTGCGTGCAGGGCGATCCAGACCACCTCCACTGGGGCGCCGACCAGGCCGTGCCGCAATGCTGAACTGGACGTCTGACAAAGCTTCGGCTCATACCACGATGCCGAGGCCCATATCTATTCTCGCGTGGTGGTTAGTGAATAAAGGCCAGAGGCCAACTCAGAACAAATACCCAAACCATAGTGTATTATTAGCTTGCGGAGACGAGCAGAGACTCACGATCGAAAGTGACCCCGTCACCCCGTCTCGTGGACTTACGACAAGGCCTCAGAATGCCTGGCCGTGCCACGTCATTATCTTGCGGGTGCTCTCCGGGCCGGCCCGACTTTCACCAAGGTCTCAAGTAATGTCAAGGTAACTGTGTGTCCAGACATCAAGGGGAAAACCCGAGGAATCACCCCCGGAGGATTCCACTCAATGTAATCATCAAGGTGAACGTAAGAGGGACCACCCTCGAGGTTCACACTTGAGGTGTTGAACGACAGAGCCGTATCGGGAATGGTGATAGAGGAAATCACCCTCGATGACCATGACCGAATAGCTACACTACAGAGTTATCATCAGCAGTGCGTTATGAGGGATCACCCTCGGCACTCGATAGTAGCTCTGCAGAGTCGAGCAACAAAAGGGGCGTGGGCTCTGGTCGTCGATCACGTCGATCGAGGCGTCGATGATGAAGCAGGGGCAACAAGGACAAGGTGGGGGTCACTGATGGATCACTAACCAACCTATACTAAGCAGTTTAGGATAAGCAGGTAGGTAACAATAAGCAGGTACAAAAGCAGGCTATGCATCAGAATAGGAGCAAACAATAACAATAGCAAAATCTAATGTAAGCATAAGAGGATAGAAAGGGCGATATCGGGATGATCAAAGGGGGGGCTTGCCTGGTTGCTCAGGCAAGAAGGAGGGTCGTCGTCGACGCAGTCGATCACAGCGACATCGGCAGCCGTCACGGGGTCTAGCAAAGAGAAGAGGGGGGAGAAAACAGTAAATACATAGCGAGCAAGATCATAACAGGACAACAGATAGAGCTAGACGTGTTCTAATGTGGTGCTACACGCTACCGGCGAGGGGGGGAAACATCCAGGAATGTTTTCCTGAAGTTTGGCATTTTCGGGCAAACGAAACGGAGGGGGAAGGTTGCATGTTCGCTATGCTAGGGACGTGTAGCGGACGAACGGACCGCGTGTTCGGATTCGTCTTGAAATTCTGAGCAACTTTCATGTAGAAAACTTTTTCATCCGAGCTACGGATTATTTTCTATGATTTTCTAAAGTTTTAATCATTTTTTGCATTTATTTATTAATTCGAAATAAAGACTAATTTGCTATGTGTACACAGAAGTGTACCCAGCTATTTGCACCAGGGGCTGCAGGTGGGGTCTAGTTGACTGCCAAGTCAGCAGTCAATTGAGATCGTTGACTAGTCAAAGGGCCCTGGGGACCCGCATGTCATTGACTGGGTTATCCCAGTCAGCAGTTTGACTGGTCAAAAGGGACCAGCGGGACCCATGTATCATAGGAACATGTTATAAACAGTCTTATTAGCTTATTTAACTAGATGGGGTCCACCAGTCAGTGTCTATTGGCTAAAATATCTAGGCAATTAGATTAATTAACCTAACTAATTAACAGGGGGGTCCAATGGTTAGTGGGGGTAGTGATAAAGGGGGATTAGCTCCCACTAATTAACAGGGGCCCGGCCTAGTTAGCAGCGGTCTCAGCACGCACGGCTTACAGGGACGCCGACGGCCAGGGTGAGCACCAGCTTGTAGCAGCAGCAGTGCGCAACACTAGCCAGGGGCGGCGAGGACGAGGCCATGGCCATCCGCGGATGGCCGGAGCAGGAGGGCGGGGGGCGCGGCCTCTGGCGTGGACGCGCGCGCACGCGGCCTCGGCCTGGAGCGAAGGGGGGTGGGGGCTGCGGTCGCGGCTGGGGACGAGCGGGATGGACGGCTTGGGGCGGCGGCCTACGGCGAAGAAATCGGAGGGGAGGCAGGGGTTGCGACGAAGGGGCTCATAGCGGAGCACGACGACGAGGTCGGGGAGGCATCGGAGTAGCAGGACGATGGCGAGGTAGCAGCAGGGTCGACAGGAAGAAGACTACGTGGTGGCGTCGATGCAGGCGCGATCTGGGCCGATCCGGCCTCGTAGACGACGTAGGCGATGTAGTGGGACGCAGAGGAGCTCCTGGACTCGACGGCGGGGCACGGGCGGTCGGTGGCCGCGGCTTCAGTGGGGGACGGCCATGGCCATGCGGCTCCGGGCGCGGGCAGCGAAGGGAGAGGGAGCGAGAGGAGAGTGGATCTGGGCGAGGTGGAGGGAAGGAGCCCGAGGGGTCGAGATGGGGCATCCTTATCCCTGCAGCGGCGGGGTTGGCGAGGTGGTCGGGCGGCGACGGCGCCTTGTAGCGACAAGGGCCGGAGGAGCAGTGCACGGGTGGGGGGAGAAGGAGAAGGTGCGATGGGCCGGTTCGGTGAGATGGGCCGAGGCCCGGGGGAGTCAGGGGAGGCATTTTCATTTTATTTTCATTTTGCTTTTCTATTTTCTAATTAGTTTCCTTTTATTTTTAGTTTTACAAAATACAACACTAGTCTCTAAATCAACACTAGTAACTTATGCCACTGCCACAAATAGTTTGAGGTTTTTTTAAAAAATAGCTTAGTATTTTTACAATTTAAAAAAGCAATTAAATTATTGTCTAGGCCATTGTGTTAACTAGCTTAAGGCATTTAAACACTTTAAAAAATGTTGGTTCACCACCATATTTACTTATGGAATATTTCCCACACTTTGAACATTTTATTTTGCATGTTTGAAAAAGTTGAATTTTTGGACTTTAATTTGAATTGAATTTTAATTATGCTTCGGATCAAATGAGGATTAGCAACAGTAAGAATGATGATGTGGCATCATTAGCAGGAGATTACTGTAGCTTAATTATCCAGGCCTCACACCATGAAGGGATTGACAACCCCTTCATCGCGTTGGGTGCAAGTATTTGTTTGTTTGTGTTGGTGCAACCATTGGTGACTTGTGTGTTCGTCCTACTGGATTGATGCCTTGGTTCTTAACTGAAGTAGCAAGGTGTAAGATTGGCGAGGTCAGCCGAGAAAGCAGGTAACACTCGGTTGTCTTGAAGTTCTAGTAGAATCATTGTAAGCTTGGAGCACAAAGCATTGAAAGATGAATAAGAGTCATATGGGGATATGATCGGCAAATGTTTGCCCACCGGTCAAAATTGTCATCGTTAGTGATGTCCACATCAATGGATGAGAACTAGATTTGGATCTTGAATCACTTAAAATCAATTACGTGAGATATTGATTTGAGTGGGAGCACGGTTATGTATTAATTTAGTATAATTAGTAGTGCAAATTAATTATGAACAATGTCTATGTGTAGCTTGCATTATAGTTGTAGAATTATGGCTCACAGTTCCACCTTTGTTGTTGAAATTGATTAGCTATTATTTATGTGGTTGAATCTTTATGATTGAGAGGATCATCCTCTAAAAGTGCCAAAAGGATTTTTTTTCCTACTTCATGCTTACAATACTCTTGCTAATGCCATGGACGATGAGACACATGTCATGTGATCCAAAGGTTAGAATTGCAACACGGTCTCCTTGCTTTTGAGAAACCCGAACTTCAAAATGTTTGGGATAGTTATGTGATATTCTTGGAACCACTGTTCAAAAAATCATCTGATTCAGCGATTTGTCGTCTGATTTTTCGCTACTCGGGGAGTGATTGATAAGATTATGCCTTATCTTCATCCTTTATCATTTGGGACAATTTATCTCTCTGACAAGTGATTTATCGGGAATCTACCGAGAAATTGGGCCTATTTCTAGCACTATGTTTGCAAAAACTATGTTTATTTATGTTTTCTGGACTTTGTTACGCAATATGTACTATTGTCCTATTTTGTTTGTCATTATACAAGGATTCAAAGGCTAGGAATCAATGTAACACTTCTATCCAATAGTTTGTGGTGTTGAATATAGAATATTTTAGTGTTGGGAACCTAGGATTTGCAAAAAATGGCCGATTAATAGTCGGCCAATAAAATCTATTAATCGGACGATTTCTGACTAATCTCTAATTCCCAGCTAACTGAGACGCTAATGATAAGCAATATCCTCAACATTGAACTGGAAATTGTATTAAAAAACAAACAAGGTTAAAAGATATATGATATCTAAAGAAGTTTTTTTTGCAAGTTGTAGTGAAGCGTTCAACTATGTTTAAGACTAAAATATGTAAGATTCAGAAGAGCACTAGTCATGAGTTGATGGTGAGAACTTAAAGAGAAAGAACAAAACCAAAGGATGTAATGAGACTTACATGCCTAGGGAACTTTGGGGCTCATGCCACTCATGAGAAGTAAGATAATTCTTCTATTGAAGTGGGAGAAATATTGAAAGTAAAACTATAAGAAGTTTAGAGGCGGAAGGAAAGGAAGACTGGAATGTCTAGCTCAGGTATGAATGTCATACAAGTTATAAGATGTGGAGAAAGTCGGCCAAGTAAAGTGTAATTCTTGAGAATTGTGGTTAAATTGTTAAACACTAAATTCTTTGGGAATTATGGTTAAAAGTTGATCACAAGGATATCGACTCGATTGCATGTTGTTGCGAATCAATGTAAAAATTACTACGACCTAATAACCAACAAATTAATGAGGTTAAAATATGTGTTGAAAATTTTGTAATAGTTATAATACTTTTACATTAATATATTACCTCTAAATTAATTGTCATAATTCATTTTAGAGTTTTTAACACTCTACCCCATTGCATAGAAGTTGCAAGGAGGTTGTTCATAAGAGA
The DNA here is from genome assembly GCF_002162155.2 of Triticum dicoccoides. Lineage (NCBI taxonomy): Eukaryota > Viridiplantae > Streptophyta > Magnoliopsida > Poales > Poaceae > Triticum > Triticum dicoccoides. The sequence continues at coordinate 416,953,162 of NC_041383.1, forward strand.
ACAGTAGTTGTTCGATGTAATGAACAAAAGGGCCATACTCCTATTGTGAATAGGATGTAAGTTATGAATATTGATAATAGAACTGAACATCCATAACACTGGCTAAATGTCGCAAGACTAAAAGAATACCACATATGTGTGGCACTGCATTTAGTCACATTGGAGAAACCCGCATGGAAAAAATTCCATGGTGATGGATTTTGGAGTCATGTGATTAAAAATTATCATACACTTGCAACTTTCATCCAAGTAGTGAAGTAAACTAAATTACCGCTCACATGCCATAAAGAACGAGCAAAAATAATAATTGGAAATATGAATATTGATGTATGTAGTCCAATAAGTATTGTTGCAAGCAGTGGATTTATCTATCTTCAAGGATGACTCAAGTAGATATTTATATTTACTAATTGAGACATAAATCTAGATCTTTTGAAATGTTTCAAAAGATTTACAGAATGAAGTAGAAATTATTGTAATAAGAAAAGTATGTTTCTACAATTGGATTTCAAAAAGAATATTTGAGTTACAAATTTAGCGAATGTCTGATGAGTTGTGAAAAATATTTTATAGCTTGCACCTTTTTGAAACACTACTAAGTGTAGAGTGTTTTGAGTAGATGTAATCAAACTATGTATGACATGGTGTGATCAAATATGAAATTAAGTATTTCTCCAATATACTTTTTAGTGTAATGCTTTAGAGACTATGTCTTTTACACTGAAAAGAGTGCCATCAAATTTGTTGAAATAAGTGCTACTTTGTAGGTTATCCCAAATGGTTGTGTATTACTCTATCACTACGACGAGGAAAAGTGTTTTGTCACAGAGTATGAAAATTTTGAAGAAAATGTTTTCTGCAAAAGGGTGAGTGGGAGTGTAGTGCAATTCGGCGAGATTACAAAATCTTCGTGATCAAGTCAAAGAAAAGAAATGCTAGAAGTAGTTCTAAAATTTCTTACCGCGACTGGTACATAAGTATATACCTGGTATATAGAGACTTTGGTTGAATGTGCAACTGAACTATATAGGTTGGAAAATTCATACATATCTTCAGGGTATGTAGACGAAATATTGTTGAAACAAACAATGAACCTATAATACACGGAGAAGCGTTGATGGGCCCTAACAGTGGAATTGGCTATACGCCAAAATAATCCGAGATAGTATCCATACACATAATTCAAGTTTAGAACTTGGTAGACCCTCTATAAGACTTAAAGTCTAAAGTGTGGTGATGGATCTATAGATTGACAAATATAAAAATGTTTTATAATGCTTGACTTATTTTTATAGTTTATGACAAGATCCAAGAGTTAATTATGACGAGATTGTCTCATCATAATAATATTTAAAGTCAGTTTGGATTAAACTAGTGATTACTAAATATTTCAGTTATGAGATATAACAAATGAATGTCGAAATGATTCCCATGAGATGGAAATAGACCCAAGGTTGTATATTTGATACAGTATAAGGTAATTTTCTTGATCCAGAGGATGCTAGTAAGTGTGCAAACTTTAATAGATCCAGTAATTATCTAAGCAAGCATAGTGGACTTGGAATCTTTGTTTTGATGAATTGATCAGATAATATGATTTCATTGATAGAAACAAAGACGCTTGTATTTACAAGAAAGTAAGTGGGAGCATGGCAATATTTCTAAGCACTGTGTGCGCTTGACACATTATTGATTGGAAATTATATAAATTTCTTGACAAGGATTAAGATTTTATTGAAAATAGTTTTCCAGTAAAGTAGTTAGGTAATATAGCCCTTGGATTAGACATAATAATATATGGAGATAGTAGTGTCTAATTGGACTTAGCCAAAATACATATTGACAAAGTACTAAAGCAGTTTAGTATGAAAAACATCAAGAAGAGTTTTCTTGTCAAAGTCACATGGAAGGAGTTCTTAGCAAGAATCGGTATCTTGATATACGGATGAGTGAAATGCATGATTTCACTTGTGTTAATTACGTGGTATGTAAATTACTAGATAAGTCCAGTAGTCCAAGTAAGTTGTGAGTAAAGCTACCAGAAATGTCAAATTGTTGATCATAGGACAACAGTGAAAATGTCATTGAGTACTGATGACATGTTTCTCGCATACGGAATACATGCTTAATGTAAGTAGTACATTGATACGTCACCAACGTATCTATAATTTATGAAGTATTCATATTGTTATATTATCATTCTTGGATGTTTTACAATCATTTTATAGCAACTTTATATCATTTTTGGGACTAACCTATTGATATAGTGCCAAGTGCCAATTGCTGTTTTTCGCTTGTGTTTTACATCACAGAAAATCAATACCAAACGGAATCCAAACGCAACGAAACTTTTTGGAGATTTTTTTCTGGACCAGACACCCGGTACCCCCAAAGAGAACCCTAGATCAGAAATTCTGCCGCCACAAGCCTCAGTAGCCACGAAAAACCAATTTAGACCCCGTTCCGGCACCCTGCTGGAGGGGGAGATCATCACCGGAGGCCATCTTCATCATCCCTATGGTCTCCATGATGAGGAGGGAGTAGTCCACCCTCGGGGCTGAGGGTTTGTACCAGTAGCTATGTGTTTAATCTCTCTCTCTCTCTCTCTCTCTCTCTCTTTCTCTCGTGTTCTTGAGTTGACACGATCTTGATGTATCACGGGCTTTGTTAATATAGTTGGATCATATGGTGATTTTTGCTCTCTATCTTGTTGTGATGAATTGAGTTTTCCCTTTGAGATTTCATTTTATAGGAATGAATACTTTTATGGATTTGAGAGCACTTGATATGTGTCTTGCATATGAATACCCGTGGTGACAATGGGGTATTATATTGATTCACTTGATATATGTTTTGGCACTCAAGTCGCGGATTCCCGAGGTAATATTGGGGTAATCTATGCATAGGGGTTGATGCATGTTTTCATCCTTGTTTCTCCGGTAGAAATCATGGGGCACTCTTTGAGGTTCTTTGCGTTGGATCGAGTATTATGAATCTTAAATTGTTTGATGCATATCATATAATCAACTGGATACTTGTGGTGACATTGGAGTACCTAGGTGGCATTAGAGTTGGCTGATGCGTGTCATATGGTGTTATTATAGTACGAACTCTTGGATAGATCGAATGGAAAGAATAACTTTGTGTTATTTTAGTACGAACTCTTGAATAGATCAAACGGAAAGAATAACTTTAAAGAGGTTTCATACCTTATAAAAAATTTCTTCTTATGTTCTCTACTAGATAAGAACTTTGGAGTGATTCTTCATCGCATGTTGAGGGATGGTTATATGATCCAATTAGATTAGCATTGTTGAGAGATTGCTTTAGCGAAAGTACGAACCCTAGGCCTCGTTTTCAAGCATTGCAATACCGTTTGTGCTCACTTTTATCGTTCGCTACCTTGCTATTTTTATTTATTCAGATTATAAAAATATATTTCTACCATCCATATTACACTTTTATCACCATCTCTTTGCCGAACTAGTGCACCTATACAATTGTGACACCCCTGATTTGACCGTACACTAATCATGCACGCAAATGTGTACGCAAGATCAGGGACTCACGGGAAGATATCACAACACAACTCTAGACACAAATTAAAATAATACAAGGTTCATCTTACAAGCCAGGGGCCTCTAGGGCTCGAATACAGAAGCTCAAATACAAACGAGTCAGCGGAAGCAACAATATCTGAGTACAGACATAAGTTAAACAAGTTTTGACTTAAGAAGGCTAGAACAAACATCACTGATCAAAGAGGAAAGGCCTCCTACCTGGGACCTCCTAACTACTCCTGGTCGTCGGCGGTCTCCGCATAGTAGTATCCGTCGGCGGTGGCATCTGGCTCCTGGGATCCACCATCTGGTCGCAGCAACCGGAAAGAATGAAGAAGGGGAAAAGGGGCAGCAAAGCAACCCCGAGTACTCATCCAAAGTACTCACAAGCATCAGATCTATACTAAGTATGCATTGGCATCAAACGAAGGTATGTATCTGTGGACTGAACTACAGAGTGCCGGAATAGAGGGGATGGCCAAGCCTATCAAAGACTAGCATCTTCAAGCAGCTCCAAACATCTTTCAGCATTCAGAAGAGTATAAAATATCAGCTTATAATTAACAAGCATGTTGTAGCATTAACGCCCAGAGATCCTTCCCCGACTCCCTGCGAGAAAGCAACCCCGGAGCCACATCCATCAGAAGTATCAAGTATCCATTTCTAGTTATATAAGATCAGGATACAAGTCGGAACGTCCGTTACCATGGACACGACTATTCGAACAGATAATCTTCCCTGCAGGGGTGCACCACGTTTTCCAACACGCTTGATTACTCTGGCCGGACACACTTTTCTGAGTCAATGCGCGGCCTGAGAAGATCAACATGTCACAACCCCACCTAGACTCAATAGAGAGGTCCCTACCGGTCTACATCCTAAGCACTCTGGGGTCTTGGGCCCATCGCTCGTTGCACTCCGGGTCATTGCGTGCATGGCAGGTCCAGGCTCCACCACTGCAGGATGGTGTCGACCCGGCCGTGCCGCAATGCTAAACTTGACGTCTGACAAAGCTTCGACTGATACTACGATGTCGAGGCCCATAACTATTCCCGCGTGGTGGTTAGTGCGTAAAGGCCAAAGTCCAACTCAGAACAAATACCCAAACCATTAGTGTATTAGTAGCTTGCGGAGACGAGCAGAGACTCCCGATCGATGTGACCCCCTCGCCCCGTCTCGTGGACTTACGGCAAGGGCCCAGGATGCCCGGCCGTGGCATGTAATTATCATGAGGGTGCTCTCCGGGCCCGCCCGACTTTCACAAAGGTCTCAAGTAAAGTCAAGATAACCGTGTGTCCAAACATCAAGGAGGAAACCCCGAGGAATCACCCTCGATGGATTCCACTCAATATAATCATCAAGGTGAACGTAGGAGGAATCACCCTCGAGGTTCACATTTGAGGGGCTGCACGACAGAGTCGTATCAGGAATGGTGAAGAAGGAATCACCCTTGATGACCACGACCGAATAACCACACTACAGAGTTATCATCAGGAGTGCGTTATGAAGTATCACCCTCGGCACTCAATAGTAACTATGTAGAGCCGCACAACTAAGGAGGTGAAGTGATGTGAGGTGTCGGGCTCTGATCGTCGATCACGTTGATCGAGTCATCAATGATGAAGAAGGGGCAACAAGGAGAAGGCGGGGGTCATTTATGGATCACTCACCAACCTATACTAAGCAGTTTAGGATAAGCAGGTAAGGTACAACAACAGGTACAAAATCAGGCTATGCATCAGAATAGGAGCAATCAATTACAGTAGCAAAATCTAATGCAAGCATGAGAGAATGGAATTGGCGATATCGGGATGATCAAAGGGGGGGCTTACCTGGAAGCTCTGCTGAAAGGGAAGAAGGGTGGTCGTCAACGTAGTCGATCACAGGGGCAGTATCAGTCTTGGGGTGTACCGAAGAGAAGAGGGGGGATAATCAGTAAATACAGAGCAAACAAGTGCAATACTATGCATGACAACACAATAAGCGGTGCTGGGGGTGTTCTAACGTAGTGCTACACGATACCGGTGAAGGGGGGAACATCCGGGAAAGTTTTCCCAAAGTTTGGCATTTTCGGACAAATGAAACGGAGGGGGACGGTTCCATATTCGCTATGCTAGGGACGTGTGACAGAAGAACGAAGGGCATATCCGGATTCGTCTTGCCTTTCTGAGCAACTTTCATGTACAAAGTATTTTAATCTGAGCTACGATTTATTTTATATTAATTTTTAAAGTTTTAAACAATTTCTAGAATTATCATAATTAATTAAATGGAAAACACGGGTTTGACATCATCATGACATGACCAGTCAACAGGGCTATTTACTAGGTCAACTGACGCGCGGTCCCGATTGTCATTGCCAGAGATTAACTAACAGGGTTAATTAGTTCAACTAATTGATTAGGTTAATTAAACCGAATTAATTAGGTTAATTAATTAATTTTATTATTATTATTTTTGTTGCTTCTTTTTTATTTCTTTTTAACGGGGGGCTGGGCCCCACGTTTCATACTCACAGGGCCTACTGGGGCGGGCTAACGGGTGCACGGGGCGGGCGTGCGGCCACGGGCGCAAGCACACCCCGCCGGGCGAGCGAAGGGCAGTGGCGGGCCACGGCGGCCTAGCTCGGCCCCGGCAGAGCAGCAACGATGAGAGGCCAGGCGGGGCACGACAACGAGGAGGCGGGCGCGCGTCTAGGGGTCGCGGGCGCGACGACGAGTTGCGGTGGCGGACAACGGGGGCAGGGGCGGCGCGAGCGGCCGGAGTAGCCAGGGCATGGGCGTAGGCCCCGGGCACGGCCGCCGGTGAGTGGAGTCTAGGGGCGGGGCCACGACGGACGGTGCGGCAGGGAGGCAGCGAACAAGGGCTGGCGACGAGGAGCGGGAGGATGCTTCCATGGAGGGGTTGCGGGTGCGGGCGCGCGCGGTCAGCGAGCGGGGGAAAGCGGCGGACGGCGTCGTACGACGGGACAGAGAGGAGAGGAGGGAAGGCGCTCACGGGGCCCCGTAGAGGTGCTAAAGCAAGCTTGGGGAGGCGCCGGGGCGGTGCCACGGCGGGCGGCGCGGTGAGGTGGCGACGTTCGGGGAGGAGGTCGAGGCTTCCGGCGTGGCGATGGGGACGGCGATGCCGGTGCGGTGGGTCGGCGAGGTGGCTCCGGGCGGCGGCTCCGGGCAGCGCCCGACGGTCGTCGGGGTTTGCCCGATCCCGATCTAGATCGGGGGGAGAGGGGGAGGAGC
>NC_041383.1:416960408-417000272 GCF_002162155.2 Triticum dicoccoides
TTATTTATTTGTTTTATTTTAATTTTAAAAAGCAAATAGGTTAAGTAAAATTAGGAGCTTGGCCTAAAACTAGTGATGCAATTATTTACAGAGCCACAAAAAGTTTCGAGATTAATTAAAGTGGTTTGGAAAATTTATAATTTTTAAAAGCAACTAAAATATTGTTATGGCCCTTGTTTTAATCAATTTAGGGCATTAAACCACTTTATAAAAAAGCTGGTTCACCTCAAGAATTAGGTATGTAATATTTGCCACACTTTGAACATTTTAGTTCTGACATTTGAAAACTTTTATTTTTGACTTAATTTTAAATTAGAATTTGAACGGGTTTGGAACACCGTGAGTTTATGAATAGTAATAGTAACCATGGTGATGTGGCATCATTAGCAGAGGTTTACTATAGCTTAATTATCCGGATATCACAATTGTAATGTCCCAATTTTCCTAAATTAGGATGTTATTAGATCGTACATATGCATATCATATTTTCCATGCATTATTTACTCTTCTGCAATATTCTTTTCATCATACAACTAAAGGCAATTTATTGGAGTGGAGATAACATGACTTCTCCCCTCTTTAAAAATGTTCATAATGCTAAGAATATTATTTCCAATTCATTTTATATGTTCTGGTATTTTTATTAGTCTTCAAAATATTTTATTTGACTGTGTTGTTGCTGTTTTGTGTGACCTATTGCATAAAAATAATTTCAAAAATTGCATTAGGTGAGGAACTAGTGTTCCTGTAGTTCATATTAGTAGTGTATATTTTACTGTGTGTCTACGTATTTTTGTTTAGTTTTATTCTGTTGTTTTTATTTTAGGTGTTTAACTGTTGTTAGCCTTGGTTAAAAAAAAGAGAGAAACACCAGCCGTCCAGCGCAGCCAGCCGGCCCACCACACGCAGCCCACCAAACCCCGCACAGCCACGACCCAGCCCAGCCGACCGAATCGGTACGCGCAGCGACCGCACGCCCGATCGCTCGCTCGCCTCAGCCGCTGCCAGCGGGCCCCACCCCGCGCCCCTGTTCATCCCCTCCACCGAGCCGGACACCGCGCGCACGCACGCCGAGGCCGAGCCGGATCGTCCTGCGCCCCTGGTCGACCCCGCGCGCGCTCGAGACCCCGTATGCGGGCAAAAACCCTCGACGAACCCTACCGCAGCCTTCTCCCCCTCGCCACTCGTCCACGCGCAGCCATAGGGCAAAACGGATCTCGCCGGAGGAACTCGAGACCGCCGCCGTTCGTCGCTCCGTTCCGTCGCCGTAAGAGCACCTCCAGCCACACTGCCTGCTTCACTTGTTTCCCCGCTCGAAGCCGCCCTCGGCTGACGTCTTTGTGTTGCCGAAAACGCAGCAGAGGGAGAGGAACAAGCCGGCCGACTTCACCGGAGACTCGCCGTAGTTCACGTCTTCGCCACGGCTGTTTGAGGACGCCCCGTCGTCCTTTAACCCCACCAACGCCTCCGCCACTCAACGCCGCACATGTCCGTCACCTCGCCTTCGCCGGAGACCCACCGGAGGAGCGCCGCCGCCGTCCTCTGCTTCTGGTGAGCACGCACGCGCACATGAGCCTTTGGCCAATCACAAACTGCCACGAGGCACACTGCTACAGGCGCAGCTACAGTGCCGCACAGGATCCAGGAGATTTCTATTTCTTTTGTTTTCACATATTTTCATCCAAAATTCAACTACCTATATCTTTTAGTCCATATATCCAATTTAGGTAATTCTTGTTCCTATGCACTCACAATAACCAGGAGAATATGACAGTACCAATTTTGCACATGTTTGCACTTTTCAAATTTGAATTCGTTCTAATTTGAATCAAACCTTCCGGAGGCCATAACTTTCAAACCATTGATCGAAATCGAGTGTTTCTTCTTGCTTTGTGATCGTAGTGCATTTTAGGTGCTGTTATGCTTCTGTTGTTGAGTTTCAAAACTGATTTTCTTGCTGTTGGTTTTTATTTTGGTTCTATTCGTGTTTCGGTGATTGATTTGTTGATTGTGTGAAACGTGTAGATTGTCCGGAGTGCGACGCGAACTATTGTCGGGAGTGTGACTTTCTGAACCAGAACCAAGGCAAGTTACATGTTGATCATCCTTTACCTATTGTTTCCTATGCATGTAGTTATATCACACTATGAATATATGCATGTATAGGATTACTATATTATTTTGCTATATGTTGTTGAGCTATCTTCCCGTCATTGCAAATCATGGTAGTTGTAGGTTGCTATGCTTTGTAGACGGGGGTGGTTCGTGTATAAATTGAGTTTATGTGAGGATTACATATTTAACTAAATTGAGTAGTAACTAAGGATTTGTGGGCGGAAGTGGTATTTCTTGGTGTTGAGGGAAGGCATCATGGGGTCTTGCACCTTCTCTAAGGCCATGTGCCCATGAGAGTGCACCCTAAGTGGAATGCCGCCCAGGTTCAAAAAGATCAGACAGACTTAGTGACTAGTAGCTTCCATGTGCGGCCACTGGCTATATGGGCTTTGGCTTAGTTGATCAGTTGTTGGAACCCTTGCCCAGACTGTGTCGACAGATGTAGCATATGTAGGTGGGATGTGGCCGTCGGGTGGTTAAGGGAACCTCTTCTGAAAGACTTCGTCTCAATCTTCAGATTGGTTCCAGTGGGTAAAGCGTACTAAACTCTGCAGAGTATTAAAACTAATCATGATTAGCCATGTCCCCGGTTATGGGCAAATTTGAGCCACTATGCCATTATAGTTGTTGGATGATCTTGACAGTTGTGACACTTAATAATTTTTGTGGGCAACTTAATGAAGGGTAGGTTGGAGTTGATTTTGCCAACTCAACCTTGTGTATATAATTGTAGTAATAAAAGAACTAAATAAAAATTTGACTATTAGGTAGTTATGAGGACAAAATCAGCTTTCTGCAAAATAAACCCTCAAGCCTTCCTTTTGTTGTACTATGCATATACATGTAGGTCTGCTATTATTACTCCCGTGTAACTTGCCAATACATTCAAAGTATTGACCTATATGGTTGCAACGTCTCATGTTGCAGGATATTCAGATGAAGAGTAAGGTACCGTTAGGGTCGCGAGTCTGCACTCAGCATCGCCAGTGGGCTATGATGGGACTCATCGTTATTTTCTGCTACTTTCCGCTGTTAGATTGAATAAAGTTAGCCAAGTGCTATGCAGATTGTTTTATTTTCTACATTCTGGATCATACGTTGTAATAAATGATGCACTTTCTATTCTGGTATTCATCTATACCGTGTGTGCTAGTGAGTTCGATCCAGGGACTAGCACGGTAAGCACAGAGACTCAAATCCTTCGAGATTTGGTCGTTACAACAATTCTCCTCCACTACTGATACGAACACGACAATGTCTGGTATATCAAAGAGTGTGGCTGCTATTGAAGTTAAACAAACCGAGTCGAGGAGAAGAGCTTATTCGAGAATGTTGGACGAACTACCAAACGTTCAAATATATTGCACCGTGGTAGAGATGGCAAGAAACGTGAGTTATGTGGACCTGATGTGGCCGGCCTAGCTAGTTGTACGTCAAAACGTGATTACATGAGGTTACGGACCAACAAGAAAAAGATAAATCAAAGTGACACAGGAGTATATTTGAATGAAGCATGCATGAAAAGCTATTCACATGGACTTGTGCGCACAGGAAGGCCTGATGGGTTACATGCCAATCATGAACCGGTACTGGAGGAGATTATTCCTACCTTCCGTACACCACCAGGGAAAATAAGACTAGGTTCTTTCCTAATCTCCATCAAATCAGGAGAGAGATTGTTATTTTAGATAGTTTTTTTCCTGTTTGAATAGATATCCAAGTTGTTGGTGCATGTGTTAGTTGGCATAAAATCAGGTGGAAACATTAGCGTGGCTTTCTAGGAGTCTTGTACGAGAGTCTAGCCAGTTAGGTATTCTAGGGCGGGCGTTATTTTTATGGCATATAAAAGCCAAGCTTCGGCCATGTACGAGGATCAGTTTTTGTTTATCGGTGAGTTATGAAAAAAGTTAGAAAACGTCCATGTCTCGGACGACCCAATTGTGAGTATTTTCTGTGATTTTTCCATCGAGAAAATCCACTAGCGACGGAGGGTTGATCATCATATCGACGCCTACGTGCTGATCCGAGGGGATCGTTATTTTTGTTCGTGTATTTTCGTACACGGGTGAATCTTATTATTGGAGGTTGAGGGACCAGGTGGAAGAACAGTTGAACAAGCATCGCCGTGAAAGATCGGGCCATCTACACGCGCAAATTAGCATCTCGCTAGTCCGTGCCTCATCAAGTGGTATTCAGAGCTAAGGTTAGTCACGATGATTCTGTTGGGAATATCGTCTACGGAGGCGAGTATGGAGGTGTTGAGCAGGAACGTATTGATGGAGGAGGAAGGCATCAGCGAGGTTGTTCTTTTTCACACACGATGCGTCCTGAAGGAACGGTGTGTGAATTTGACGATCGATGAAGGTTCTACGGTCAACATGGTGAGCATCGAGGTGGTGGACAAATTGGGACTGAGTATGGCACCTTTGGAAAGACCGTACATGCTGAAGTGGTTCAAAGGTGAAGTAAAAATTACGCATCGGATTTTGCTAATTTTTGATTTGGGAAAATATTGTTGTGCGGAATATTTTTATGTTTGTCCTGTGCCCATGGTGTCATGCCATATGCTACTTGGAAATCCATGGTACAAGCGCGTCGGAGCTGTTCGGAATGCCAAGAAAAATACTTACTCGCTATCATGGAAGGGCCAACGAGTTTGTTTTATTCCAATGCCAACAGATGTATTTGTTTCAGTTGGAAAAGTCGTTTGCTGAAAAGAAGAGAAGAGCAAGAAGAAATAAAAGAAGAAATCGATGCACCGGTAGAAGGGCTGAACCTTTTGGTGGAGAAGGTGCAAGAGGATGCTGGTGCAAAGGGGCAGCGGTGGAGTGTTTTTAAAACACAGTGTAAGATCAAGAATCGCGCTTGCAAGATGATAATTGATGGTGGCAGCTTTACAAACACCATTAGCAAAGATCTAGTGCAAGCTTTGGGTTTATCCACGTGGCGGCATCCATAGCCGCACCATGTTGAGTGGTTGTACAATTCCGGAAAATTGAAGATCACACACAAGGTACGTGTAACTTTTGCGGTTGGAGCTTATATTGACAAGGTAGACTGTGACGTTATACCAATGGATGCGTGCCAGTTGCTATTGGGAAGGCCGTGGCAGTTTGATCATGATGCAGCGCATGCCGGAAAATCCAACACTTATACATTCATGCATGATGGAAAGAAGCACATATTAAAACCGATGATGGACAATGCAATTAATGTAGACATGCGAGTTCCAGAGGAGGAGTTGCCTTTGAAAGTTATCTCAAAACCGAGGACGGTTTTGTTTCAAGGAAGGAAGGATGATACGAACACGACAATGTCTGGTATATCAAAGAGTGTGGCTTCTATTGAAGTTAAACAAACCGAGTCGACGGAGAAGAGCTTATTCAAGAATGTTGGACGAACTACCAAACGTTCAAATATATTGCACCGTGGTAGAGATGGCAAGAAACATGAGTTATGTGGACCTGATGTGGCCGGCCTAGCTAGTTGTACGTCAAAACGTGATTAGATGAGGTTACGGACCAACAAGAAAAAGATAAATCAAAGTGACACAGGAGTATATTTGAATGAAGCATGCATGAAAAGCTATTCACATGGACTTGTGCGCACAGGAAGGCCTGATGGGTTACATGCCAATCATGAATCGGTACTGGAGGAGATTATTCCTACCTTTCGTACACCACCAGGGAAAATAAGATTAGGTTCTTTCCTAATCTCCATCAAATCAGGAGAGAGATTGTTATTTTAGATAGTTTTTTTTTCCTGTTTGAATAGATATCCAAGTTGTTGGTGCATGTGTTAGTTGGCATAAAATCAGGTGGAAACATTAGCGTGACTTTCTAGGAGTCTTGTACGAGAGTCTAGCCAGTTAGGTATTCTAGGGCGGGCGTTATTTTTATGGCATATAAAAGCCAAGCTTCGGCCATGTACGAGGATCAGTTTTTGTTTATCGGTGAGTTATGAAAAAAGTTAGAAAACGTCCATGTCTCGGACGACCCAATTGTGAGTATTTTCTGTGATTTTTCCATCGAGAAAATCCACTAGCGACGGAGGGTTGATCATCATATCGACGCCTACGTGCTGATCCGAGGGGATCGTTATTTTTGTTCGTGTATTTTCGTACACGGGTGAATCTTATTATTGGAGGTTGAGGGACCAGGTGGAAGAACAGTTGAACAAGCATCGCCGTGAAAGATCGGGCCATCTACACGCGCAAATTAGCATCTCGCTAGTCCATGCCTCATCAACTACAAGAAATCTCATCCCGAGATTTAAGGGTGGAGTAAGGGGGGAAGACTCGAGAAGGACGGAGCTCAACACATGATAGGTAACTGGGGGCTATCTCAGTGAACGTGGCATAGAGGCATCTCTCATGTTGAAATTCAAGAAAGTTATAGAGAGCAAGGTAAGGAGGTGCAATAAGAAGCTTCAACCGGGTAGGCAATTATTCGTTGCCAGAAATAGAGGGTGAATGGGGTTCAGAGCAATGGGAATAAGTATGGCGTCTGATATCATAGTTGACCACTAGGAAGGTGGCTCATGATTTGCGTACGAAGCCAAGTGTGAGGAACAGTTTTGGAGAACAGGGATGTATAGGAGAGTCAGGTTTCGACCCGTGGAAATGTGGGTTATGGGCCCACCATGTTGGTTAAAAAGTAGGAAGGGTGCTGAAATTTTGCACGGTCATGAAAGCAAGTCAGGTCAGAAGATAGACTGTCAATTATGTTGGCAACAATATTGGTACCAAGGGCGAGGGATAAAGAGAACCATTTTCCTGCTCGTTAAGACGAGGCGAACCAATAGGCAAAGTTCTCGTCCATCGGTGGCTACCGGAATGTCATCAACAATAGTAACAAGTTCTTACTGACAGAGTTTGTACACCGAGATGTTTACATAAGCAAGGAATTATCACTACTTGAATATGTTAGGTTACAAGAAAGGTTAAAGAAAACAATCGAAAGGAAAGTGTAGACTCGAATCAGTTATCGGTGTCCTCGAGTGTCTAACAACTCAGAACCCATGGAAAATTGGAAGCAGCGACAAATAATAGTTGATGGAGAACTCATAAGAAGTTATGTAGTTCTGTGATATTCTCGAGATACTAGAGGGTAATACCCGAAGGTAGAACACACTACTGGAATCAGCTTCTTTGCCGTCCGCCGGCAAAGGCACAGATCCCGGACGGAAAAGACCTTTGTCGTCAGCCAGCGGATGGCAAACAGTCCGGTTGAACACGTGCCAGCAAAGGCCTTCTTTGCTGTCCGCTTCGCAGAAACAGACGACAAAGGATTGTGCCGTCCGCCATCCGAGGCCAGCAGACGGCAGCGGTGTGGCGTGAGAGCCATTAGGGGGTTAACGACACTCTTTGCTGTCCGCTGACATACGGCAAAGAGCTTAGCTAGGGCAGCACTGGGAAGCTGCCACGTGGCCAGCTATGCCGTCTGCCAGCAGACGGCATAGATGGCCCTGTTTGCCAGTCCTATTTGGTCACTTTGTCGTCCGCTTGCAGACGCTAAAATGACCAAATAGGCAGCCAGTGTTCCCAGTTTGCTCAGGTGACTGCCACGTGTCCTCTTTGCCGTCTGCTAGCGGACGGCAAAGCTTTTTGTCGTCGGCTAGCGTACGACAAAGAGGCTATACATCCCCTGTTTTTATTTTAATCCAATTAATTAGACATAGTTTCAAACACAGATATACATGCATACATATCCAACATATCCAATAGCATGTCCAACAACATATTTCATCAAATCCAACAACATAGTTCAACAGAGTCCAACATATCCACATATACATAACCACAAACAAGTTTCCAACAACATATCCATATAGACATACATATCCAAACAAGTTTTCATAAACAACAATGAAGCACCAGAAGAATAGTACACTCCATGAATCCAAGCCTTCTTCATGTAAAGCAAATCTACAAATTGGGAAAGATGAAAGTTAGAAGAAGAAGAAGAAGAAGAAGAAGAAGAAGAAGAAGAAGACTAGTTAGAAGAAGAAGACTAGTTAGAAGAAGAAGAAGAAGAAGAGTATTTTTTTCTTCTCTTTCCTTTTCTCCTCTCCTCTTCTTTATCTTCTTCTTCTTCTTCTTCTAACTAAGGTAAGTAAAAATGCCATTTTATTCCTAAGCTAGGTAAAAATGCTAAGTGTAGGTCATTTTAGAGCTAAGCTAGGTAAATAGGTCATTTTGGAGCTTAGTAAGGTTATTATGTCATTTTTGAGGAAAATAAGCTAAGTCTATATCATTTTGGAGATGACAAAGATTATCATGCCATTTTTGACCTAAGTATGCTAAGTATGTCATAAATGAATTGAATAAGCTAAGTATAGCTCATTTTTTATCTAACTTAGGTAATTATGCCATTTAGGAGGAAAATAAGCTAAGCATCCATTTGTAAAGCAAAACATTAGAGAAAACTTACCCTCATCACAACAAATATGATGAAGATTGTAACTAAGGTAACAATTGATCCAATGGCATAATGATACCAAGCCTCATTATCAATGGCATATTTTCTAATCTTCTTAAGCTTTAGGCGCATTGCATCCATCTTCAAGCGCATTGCATTCATCTTCATCTTGTGATCATCAATGACATTGGCAACATACAAATCCAATGTCATCTTCTCTTCTTCAATT
The DNA here is from genome assembly GCF_002162155.2 of Triticum dicoccoides. Classification (NCBI taxonomy): domain Eukaryota; kingdom Viridiplantae; phylum Streptophyta; class Magnoliopsida; order Poales; family Poaceae; genus Triticum; species Triticum dicoccoides. The sequence continues at coordinate 416,969,172 of NC_041383.1, forward strand.
CTTTTAATTTTTTCTTTAAAATAATCATTTTCTTTTTCAACTAAATTTAACTTCTTGACAAGAGGGTCGGTTTCAAATTCCGGTTCAGATACCTCCTAGATTAAAATATCTCTATGTCAACTTGATGGCCATAATTGTCATAAATGTGAAATACAACAAATAGTTATGAAAGAGAATTTACCACATCCGAATCATAAAGCGGGCGAGGGCCGACGGGGACGGACATCAAGACCATGGCACTATGTATAAGAAACAATCATAAAAAGTAAGAAAATTATACATACCAACTATATAAATCATACAAAGTACAACATAAAATTTGAATACCTAATAATCACTATCAGTAATGACGTGCTCATCATCATCATTAATAAATGCATCATCATCATCACTATCGGTAATGACGTGCTCATCATCATCATTAATAAATGCATCATCATGTGGAAGGCCGCCTTTACGTAATCGTTCAAGCATTGACAGGTCATTTGCAGCAGTAACTTCTTCTTCTTCTAGCTCTTCTTGTTCCGGCTCAGGGTTGGATTCACTATCGTTGTCTACTTCAATGTTCTGGGGTGGAGTAGAGCGGTTCTTGAAACGTTTTTTTTGGCAAGACATGTTTCTTGGAAGAATTCTCCTTCGTCATATGTGTCTTGGTTAATGTGAGGTTCATAATCCTCTTCATTGGGGGGAGGTGGTCTAACACATGGCGACACTTCATAAACGACATCCCAACCACTGAGATTTGGATCACTTTGACATGCCCATGGTAGCAAAAACTTGGGTTTCCTATTGAGCCATAATATAGACATCGGGAACATCCAAATGAGTGCTTTGTTTGATTTCGACTAGCCCTATATGTTCATGAGTCCTTCTAGTCTCCCTGGGCTGGAACCAATAACATCTGAAGACTATGACGTTTGGTGGGCTTTCACCATAGAATTGAAGTTCATAAATTGCTTCAACTCTTCCATAATACTCGATACCACCTTCACCGATAGCAGAGACACAACAATTTGTAGACTTTCGGTCAGCCATAGATAGCTCTTTGCCATAGGTACGAAAGCGACACCCGTTTATGTTGTAATTGTCAAATGAACGGACCTTATAGTCAAAACCATTAACAACTTGTCTCAATTCGGCATCCATAATCTCTGAATTAGCCTACAAGTTTAATATGAAAGGATTGTTGCATTAGTCGCAAATTAGCCAAAGAATGAAAGGGTCTAGTGGAAATTACCTTTTTTTGAACCAAGAGATGAAACCGGGATATTCGCCTCCTTGCTTTTCCAGAAGCTCACACTCTTCGACGGAATCCTTTTTAGATCAAATATTTTCAATTTATCAAGACTCGCTCCCCTCTTTAGATTTGCTGCATACCCATCGGAGAACATAAACTGCATTTTCACCCACAAAATAATTTCCTTCATAGCTGGCCTTCCAAGATTGAACCATGCCTTTGGCTTCCTCCAGTTCCGCTTTCCTTTCGGTTCTTGCATGTTTTGTAACGGTCTATCACAGAGCTCCTCTTGATTGTCTCTAGCCTTAGTATTATCCTTTGATTTCCCCTCCATGCCAAAAAATGTACCAAAAATGGCTTCGGCGATATTCTTTTCAGTGTGCATCACATCGATGTTGTGTGGGCAAAGGAGGTCTTTTAAGTAAGGCAGATCCCAGAAGCATGTCTTGTGAGTCCAGGCGTGTTCCTTATTATACCTCTTGAAATACCCTGGACGCTCTGGATCTGGCTCGAGAGCGTTTAACTGATCTAGGGTCTGTTGGCCTATCAACGCAGGTGGTGCAGAGTGTTTGAAAACTCTACCTTTCATGAAGTTCTTCTTGTCTTTCCTGAACTTATGGCGAGGAACTAGAAATTGTCTATGCAAGACGAAGCAACTATACTTGTGCCCCACCGCCAGCCAACGAAACTCAAGAGCTCCCTTGCATGTGGGGCACGGGCGTTGGGGAACGTAGTAATTTCAAAAAAATTCCTACGCACATGCAAGATCATGGTGATGCATAGCAACTAGAGGGGAGAGTGTGTCCACGTACCCTCGTAGACCAAAAGCGGAAGCATTAGCACAACACGGTTGATGTAGCCTTACGTCTTCACGATCCGACCGATCAAGTACCGAACGCACGGCACCTCCGAGTTCAGCACACGTTCAACTCGATGATGTCCCTCGAACTCCGATCCAGCCGAGCTTTGAGGGAGAGTTTCGTCAGCACGACGGCGTGGTGACGATGATGATGTTCCACCGACGCAGGGCTTCGCCTAAGCACGGCTACAATATTATCGAGGTGGATTATGGTGGAGGGTGGCACCGCACACGGCTAAGAGATCCAAGGGATCAATTGTTGTATCTATGGGGTGCCCCCTCCTCTGTATATAAAGTGGGGAGGAGGAGGAGAGGGCCGACCAAGGGGAGAGGCGCGCCCTAGGGGGGGAAATCCTACTCCAAGTAGGTTTGTCCCCCCCTTCCTATTCCAAGAAGGAGAAGGGGGAAGGAGGAGGTGGAGAGAAGGAAGGAGAGGGGGGCCGCCGCCCCCTTCCCTTATCCAATTTGGACAGGGGAAAGGGGGGCCGCGCGCCACCTCCTGGCTGCCCTCTCTCTTCTCCACTAAGGCCCATAACGCCCAATAGCTTCCCCCCTCGGGGGGGGGGGGGGTCCGGTAACCCCCGGTACTCCGGTATATGCCGGAAACCTCCCGGAACTATTCCGGTGTCCAAACATAGTCGTCCAATATATCGATCTTTACGTCTCGACCATTTCGAGACTCCTCGTCATGTCCGTGATCACATCGGGGACTCTGAACTACCATCGGTATATCAAAACACATAAACTCATAATATAACTATCATCGAATTTTAAGCGTGCGGACCCTACGGGTTCGAGAACTATGTAGACATGACCAAGACACGTCTCCGATCAATAACCAATAGCGGAACCTGGATGCTCATATTGGCTCACACATATTCTACGAAGATCTTTATCGGTCAAACCGCATAACAACATACGTTGTTCCCTTTGTCATTGGTATGTTACTTGCCCGAAATTTGATCATCGGTATCTCAATACCTAGTTCAATCTCGTTACCGGCAAGTCTCTTTACTCGTTCCGTAACACATCATCCCGCAACTAAATCATTAGTTACGATGCTTGCAAGGCTTATAGTGATGTGCATTACCGAGTGGGCCCAGAGATACCTCTCCGACAATCGGGGTGACAAATCCTAATCTCGAAATATGCCAACCCAACAAGTACCTTCAGAGATACCTATAGAGCACCTTTATAATCACCCAGTTACATTGTGAGTTTGGTAGCACACAAAGTGTTCCTCCAGTAAACGGGAGTTGCATAATCTCATAGTCATAGGAACATGTATAAGTCATGAAGAAATCAATAGCAACATACTAAACGATCAAGTGCTAAGCTAACAGAATGGGTCAAGTCAATCACATCATTCTCTAATGATGTGATCCCGTTAATCAAATCACAACTCATGTCTATGGCTAGGAAACTTAACCATCTTTGATTCAACGAGCTAGTCAAGTAGAGGCATACTAGTGACACCATGTTTGTCTATGTATTCACACATGTATTATGTTTCCGGTTAATACAATTCTAGCATGAATAATAAACATTTATCATGAAATAAGTAAATAAATAATAACTTTATTATTGCCTCTAGGGCATATTTCCTTCAGTCTCCCACTTGCACTAGAGTCAATCATATAGTTCACATCGCCATGTGATTTAACACCAATATTCACATCTGTATGTGATTAATACCCATAGTTCACATCGTCATGTGATCAACACCCAAAGGGTTTACTAGAGTCAATAATCTAGTTCACATCGCTATGTGATTAACACCCTAAGAGTAATAAGGTATGATTATGTTTTGCTCGTGAGAGAAGTTTAGTCAATGGGTCTGTTACATTCAGAGCCGTATGTATTTTGCAAATATTCTATGTCTTCAATGCTCTGCACGGAGCTACTCTAGCTAATTGCTCCCACTTTCAATATGTATCCAGATTGAGACTTAGAGTCATCTGGATCGGTGTAAAAGCTTGCACCGATGTAACTCTTTACGACGGGCTCTTTTATCACCTCCATAACCGAGAAATATTTCCTTAGTCCTCACTAAGGATATTCTTGACCACTGTCCAGTGATCTACTCTTAGATCAAAATTGTACTCCCTTGCCAAACTCAGAGCAAGGTATACAATAGGTCTCGTACACAACATAGCATACTTTATAGAACCTATGACTGAGGAATAGGTAATGACTTTTCATTCTTTTCTATTTTCTTCCATAGTCGGGTTTTGAGTCTTACTCAACTTCACACCTTGCAACACAGACAAGAACTCCTTCTTTGACTGTTCCATTTTGAATTACTTCAAAATCTTATCAAGGTATGTACTCATTGAAAAATCTTATCAGGCGTCTTGATCTATCTCTATAGATCTTGATGCTCAATGTGTAAGCAGCTTCACCGAGGTCTTTCTTTGAAAAACTCCTTTCAAATACTCCTTTATGCTTTCCAGAAGATTCTACATTATTTCTGATCAACAATATGTCATTCACATATATTTTATCAGAAATGTTGTAGTGCTCCCACTCACTTTCCTGTAAATACAGGCTTCATCGCAAGTCTGTATAAAACTATATGCTTTGATCAACTCATCAAAGCGTATATTCCAACTCCGAGATGCTTGCACCAATCCATAGATGGATCGCTGGAGCTTGCACATTTTGTTAGCACGATCGACAAAACCTTCTCGTTACATCATATACAACTCTTCTTTAAGAAATCCATTAAGGAATGTAGTTTTGACATCCATTTGCCAAATTTCATAAAATGTGGCAATTGCTAACATGATTCGGACAGACTTTTAAGCATGGATACTAGTGAGAAAATCTCATTGTATTCAACACCTTGAACTTGTCGAAAACCTTTTTTGACAATTCGAGCTTTGTAGATAGTAACACTACTATCAGTGTCCGTCTTCCTCTTGAAGATCCATTTATTTTCTATGGCGTGCCTGTTGGGGAACGTTGCAGAAAATTAAAAATTTTCCTACGGTTTCACCAAGATCCATCTATGAGTTCATCTAAGCAACGAGTCATGGGAGATGCATCTACATACCACTTTGTAGATCGCGAGCGGAAGCATTCAAAAGAACGGGGTTGAAGTAGTCGTTCTCGTCGTGATCCTATCACCGGAGATCCTAGCGCCGAACGGACGGCACCTCCGCGTTCAACACAAGTACGGAGCGGATGACGTCTCCTCCTTCTTGATCCAGCAAGGGGGAAGGAGAGGTTGATGATGATGGCTCCAGCAGCAGCACAATGGCGTGGTGGTGGTGGAGCAGCAGCACTCCGGCAAGGCTTCGCCAAGCACGTGACGGAGGAGGAAGAGGTGTAGTAGGGGGAGGGGCGCCAGGACTTCAGGGTGCGGCTGCCCCCTTCCACCCTCCCTTTATATAGGCCCCCAGGGGGGGCGCCGGCCCTGGGAGATCCAATCTCCCAAGGGGGCGGCGGCCAAGGGGGGTGGAGTGCCCCCAAGGCAAGTGGGGCGCCCCCAAGGCAAGTGGGGCGCCCCCCCACCCTAGGGTTTCAACCCTAGGCGCAGGGGGTGGGCCAAGGGGGGCGCACCAGCCCACTATGGGCTGGTTCCCCTCCCCACTTTGGCCCTTGGGGCCCTCCGGGATGGGTGGCCCCACCCGGTGGACCCCCGGGACCCTTCTGGTGGTCCCGGTACAATACCGGGCGACCCCGAAACTTTCCCGATGGCCGAAATACCACCTCCTATATATAATTATTTACCTCCGGACCATTCCGGAACTCCTCGTGACGTCCGGGATCTCATCCGGGACTCCGAACAACATTCGGTATGCTGCATACTCATATTCATACAACCCTAGCGTCACCGAACCTTAAGTGTGTAGACCCTACGGGTTCGGGAGACACGTAGACATGACCGAGACGGCTCTCGGGCAATAACCAACAGCGGGATCTGGATACCCATGTTGGCTCCCACATGCTCCTCGATGATCTCATCGGATGAACCACAATGTCGAGGATTCGAACAACCCCGTATACAATTCCCATTGTCAATCGGTACGTTACATGCCCGAGACTCGATCGTCGGTATCCCAATACCTCGTTCAGTCTCGTTACCGGCAAGTCACTTTACTCGTACCGTAATGCATGATCCCGTGACCAAACACTTGGTCACTTTGAGCTCATTATGATGATGCATTACCGAGTGGGCCCAGAGATACCTCTCCGTCATACGGAGTGACAAATCCCAGTCTCGATCCGTGTCAACCCAACAAACACTTTTGGAGATACCTGTAGTGCACCTTTATAGTCACCCAGTTACGTTGTGACGTTTGATACACCCAAGGCACTCTTATGGTATCCGGGAGTTACACGATCTCATGGTCTAAGGAAGAGATACTTGACATTGAAAAAGCTCTAGCAAAACGAACTACACGATCTTGTGCTATGCTTAGGATTGGGTCTTGTCCATCACATCATTCTCCTAATGATGTGATCCCGTTGTCAATGACATCTAATGTCCATAGTCAGGAAACCATGACTATCTGTTGACCAACGAGCTAGTCAACTAGAGGCTTACTAGGGACATGTTATGGTCTATGTATTCACACGTGTATTACGATTTCCGGATAATACAGTTATAGCATGAATAAAAGACAATTATCATGAACAAGGAAATATAATAATAATGCTTTTATTATTGCCTCTAGGGCATATTTCCAACAGTCTCCCACTTGCACTAGAGTCAATAATCTAGTTACATTGTGATGAATCGAACACCCATAGAGTTCTGGTGTTGATCATGATTTGCTCGCGAGAGAGGTTTAGTCAACGGATCTGCGACATTCAAATCCGTATGTACTTTGCAAATATCTATGTCTCCATCTTGAACATTTTCACAGATGGAGTTGAAACGACGCTTGATGTGCCTGGTCTTCTTGTGAAACCTGGGCTCCTTGGCAAGGGCAATAGCTCCAGTGTTGTCACAAAAGAGTTTGATCGGTCCCGACGCATTGGGTATGACTCCTAGGTCGGTGATGAACTCCTTCACCCAAATTGCTTCATGCGCTGCCTCCGAGGCTGCCATGTACTCCGCTTCACATGTAGATCCCGCCACGACACTCTGCTTGCAGCTGCACCAGCTTACTACTCCACCATTCAACATATACACGTATCCGGTTTGTGACTTAGAGTCATCCAGATCTGTGTCGAAGCTAGCATCGACGTAACCCTTTACGACGAGCTCTTTGTCACCTCCATAAACGAGAAACATGTCCTTTGTCCTTTTCAGGTACTTCAGGATATTCTTGACCGCTGTCCAGTGTTCCTTGCCGGGATAAGTTTGGTACCTTCCTACCAAACTTACGGCAAGGTTTACATCAGGTCTGGTACACAGCATGGCATACATAATAGATCCTATGGCTGAAGCATAGGGGATGACACTCATCTCTTCTTTATCTTTTGCCGTGCTCGGGCATTGAGCCGAGCTCAATCTCACACCTTGCAATACAGGCAAGAACCCCTTCTTGGACTGATCCATTTTGAACTTCTTCAAAATCTTATCAAGGTATGTGCTTTGTGAAAGACCTATGAGGCGTCTCGATCTATCTCTGTAGATCTTGATGCCTAATATATAAGCAGCTTCTCCAAGGTCCTTCATTGAAAAACACTTATTCAAGTAGGCCTTAATGCTGTCCAAAAGTTCTATATCATTTCCCATCAAGAGTATGTCATCTACATATAATATGAGAAATGCTACAGAGCTCCCACTCACTTTCTTGTAAACGCAGGCTTCTCCATAAGTCTGCATAAACCCAAACGCTTTGATCATCTCATCAAAGCGAATGTTCCAACTCCGAGATGCTTGCACCAGCCCATAAATGGATCGCGGGAGCTTGCATACTTTGGTAGCATTCTTAGGATCGACAAAACCTTCCGTCTGCATCATATACAGTTCTTCCTTAAGATGCCCGTTAAGGAATGCCGTTTTGACGTCCATCTGCCATATCTCATAATCATAGTATGCGGCAATTGCTAACATGATTCGGACGGACTTAAGCTTCGCTACGGGAGAGAAAGTCTCATCATAGTCAATCCCTTGAACTTGCCGATAACCCTCAGCGACAAGTCGAGCTTTATAGATGGTGACATTACCATCCGCGTCCGTCTTCTTCTTAAAGATCCATTTGTTTTCTATCGCTCGCCGATCATCGGGCAAGTCAGTCAAAGTCCATACTTTGTTTTCATACATGGATTCTATCTCGGATTTCATGGCTTCTAGCCTTTTGTTGGAATCTGGGCCCGCCATTGCTTCTTCATAGTTCGATGGTTCACCGTTGTCCAGCAACATGATTTCCAGGACAGGGTTGCCGTACCACTCTGGTGCGGAACGTGTCCTTGTGGACCTAAGAAGTTCAGTAGCAACTTGATCCGAAGTACCTTGATCATCATCATTATTTTCCTCTTCAGTTGGTGTAGGCATTACAGGAACATTTTCCTGAGCTGCACTACTATCCTGTCCAAGAGGCAGTACTTCATCGAGTTCTACTTTCCTCCCACTTACTTCTTTCAAGAGAAACTCTTTTTCCAGAAAGGATCCGTTCTTGGCAACAAAGATCTTGCCCTCGGATCTTAAGTAGAAGGTATACCCAATGGTTTCTTTAGGGTATCCTATGAAGACGCATTTTTCCGACTTGGGTTCGAGCTTTTCAGGTTGAAGTTTCTTGACATAAGCATCGCATCCCCAAACTTTTAGAAACGACAGCTTAGGTTTCTTCCCAAACCATAATTCATACGGTGTCATCTCAACGGATTTAGACGGTGCCCTATTTAAAGTGAATGTAGTTGTCTCTAGAGCGTATCCCCAAAATGATAGCGGTAAATCGGTAAGAGACATCATAGATCGCACCATATCCAATAGAGTGCGATTACGACGTTCGGACACACCGTTACGCTGAGGTGTTCCAGGTGGCGTGAGGTGTGAAACGATTCCACATTTTCTTAAGTGTGTACCAAATTCGTGACTTAAATATTCTCCTCCACGATCCGATCATAAGAATTTTATCTTTCGGTCACGTTGATCTCTACTTCATTCTGAAATTCCTTGAACTTTTCAAAGGTCTCAGACTTGTGTTTCATCAAGTAGACATACCCATATCTACTCAAGTCATCAGTGAGAGTGAGAACATAACGATATCCTCCGCGAGCCTCAACGCTCATTGGACCGCACACATCGGTATGTATGATTTCCAACAAGTTGGTTGCTCGCTCCATTGTTCCGGAGAACAGGGTCTTGGTCATTTTGCCCATGAGGCATGGTTCGCATGTGTCAAATGATTCATAATCGAGAGACTCTAAAAGTCCATTAGCATGGAGCTTCTTCATGCACTTGACACCAATGTGACCAAGGCGGCAGTGCCACAAGTATGTGGGACTATCGTTATCAACTTTACATCTTTTGGTATTCACGCTATGAATATGTGTAACATTATATTCGAGATTCATTAAGAATAAACCATTGACCATCGGGGCATGACCATAAAACATATCTCTCATATAAATAGAACAACCATTATTCTCGGATTTAAATGAGTAGCCATCTCGTATCAAACGAGATCCAGATACAATGTTCATGCTCAAACTTGGCACTAAATAACAATTATTGAGGTTTAAAACTAATCCCGTAGGTAAATGTAGAGGTAGCGTGCCGACGGGGATCACATCGACCTTGAAACCATTCTCGACGCGCATCGTCACCTCGTCCTTCGCCAGTCACCGCTTATTCCGTAGCTCCTGCTGTGAGTTACAAATGTGAGCAACGGCACCGGTATCAAATACCCAGGAGTTACTACGAGTACTGGTAAGGTACACATCAATTACATGTATATCAAATATACCTTTAGTGTTGCTGGCCTTCTTGTCCGCTAAGTATTTGGGGCAGTTCCGCTTCCAGTGACCCTTCCCCTTGCAATAAAAGCACTCAGTTTTAGGCTTGGGTCCATTCTTTGACTTCTTCCTGGCAACTGGCTTACCGGGCGCGGCAACATCTTTCCCGTCCTTCTTGAAGTTCTTCTTACCCTTGCCCTTCTTGAACTTAGTGGTCTTATTGACCATCAACACTTGATGTTCTTTCTTGATTTCAACCTCTGCTGACTTCAGCATTGAAAATACTTCAGGAATGGTCTTCACCATCCCCTGCATATTGTAGTTCATCACAAAGCTCTTGTAGCTTGGTGGGAGCGACTGAAGGATTCTGTCAATGACCGCCTCATCCGGGAGGTTAATGTCCAGCTGGGACAGGCGGTTGTGCAACCCAGACATTTTGAGTATATGCTCATTGACAGAACTGTTTTCCTCCATCTTACAACTATAGAACTTGTCGGAGACTTCATATCTCTCGACCCGGGCATGATCTTGGAAAACTAGTTTCAACTCCTCGAACATCTCATATGCTCCGTGTTGCTCAAAACGCTTTTGGAGCCCCGGTTCTAAGCTGTAAAGCATGCCGCACTGAACGAGGGAGTAATCATCAGCACGAGACTGCCAAGCATTCATAATGTCTTGGTTCTCTGGGACGGGAGCGTCACCTAGCGGTCCTTCTAGGACATATTGTTTCCTGGCAGCTATGAGGATGATCCTCAGGTTCCGGACCCAGTCCGTATAGTTGCTGCCATCATCTTTCATCTTGGTTTTCTCTAGGAACGCGTTGAAGTTCATGTTGACATGAGCGTTGGCCATTTGATCTACAAGACATATTTTGCAAAAAGTTTTAGACTAAGTTCATGATAATTAAGTTCATCTAATCAAATTATTTTAATGAACTCCCACTCAGATTTGACATCCCTCTAGTCATCTAAGTGTTACACGATCCGAGTCGACTAGGCCGTGTCCGATCATCACGTGAGACGGACTAGTCATCATCGGTGAACATCTCCATGTTGATCGTATCTTCCATACGACTCGTGTTCGACCTTTCGGTCTCTGTGTTCCGAGGCCATGTCTGTACATGCTAGGCTCGTCAAGTTAACCCTAAGTGTTCTGCATGTGTAAATCTGTCTTACACCCGTTGTATGTGAACGTAAGGATCTATCACACCCAATCATCACGTGGTGCTTTGAAACGACGAACTTTAGCAACGGTGCACAGTTAGGGGGAACACTTTCTTGAAATTATTATTAGGGATCATCTTATTTACTACCGTCGTTCTAAGTAAACAAGATGCATAAACATAATAAACATCACATGCAATTATATAGTAGTGACATGATATGGCCAATATCATATAGCTCCTTCGATCTCCATCTTCGGGGCTCCATGATCATCTTCGTCACCGGCATGACACCATGATCTCCATCATCATGATCTCCATCATCGTGTCTTCATGAAGTTGTCACGCTAACGACTACTTCTACTTCTATGGCTAACGCGTTTAGCAATAAAGTAAAGTAATTTACATGGCGTTCTTCAATGACACGCAGGTCATACAAAAAATAAAGACAACTCCTATGGCTCCTGCCGGTTGTCATACTCATCGACATGCAAGTCGTGATTCCTATTACAAGAACATGATCTCATACATCACAATATATCATTCATTATTCATCACAACTTCTGGCCATATCACATCACATGACAATTGCTGCAAAAACAAGTTAGACGTCCTCTAATTGTTGTTGCATCTTTTACGTGGCTGCAATTGGGTTCTAGCAAGAATGTTTTCTTACCTACGAATAACCACAACATGATTTTGTCAACTGCTATTTACCCTTCATAAGGACCCTTTTCATCGAATCCGCTTCAACTAAAGTGGGAGAGACAGACACCCGCCAGCCACCTTATGCAACTAGTGCATGTCAGTTGGTGGAACCGGTCTCACGTAAGCGTACGTGTAAGGTTGGTCCGGGCCGCTTCATCCCACAATACCGCTGAAGCAAGATAAGACTAGTAGCGGCAAGTAAGTTGACAAGATCTACGCCCACAACAAAATTGTGTTCTACTCGCGCAATAGAGAACTACGCATAGACCTAGCTCTGATACCACTGTTGGGGAACGTTGCAGAAAATTAAATTTTTTCCTACGGTTTCACCAAGATCCATCTATGAGTTCATCTAAGCAACGAGTCATGGGAGATGCATCTACATACCACTTTGTAGATCGCGAGCGGAAGCGTTCAAAAGAACGGGGTTGAAGTAGTCGTTCTCGTCGTGATCCTATCACCGGAGATCCTAGCGCCGAACGGACGGCACCTCCGCGTTCAACACACGTACGGAGCGGATGACGTCTCCTCCTTCTTGATCCAGCAAGGGGGAAGGAGAGGTTGATGATGATGGCTCCAGCAGCAGCACAACGGCGTGGTGGTGGTGGAGCAGCAGCACTCCAGCAGGGCTTCGCCAAGCACGTGACGGAGGAGGAAGAGGTGTAGCAGGGGGAGGGGGCGCCAGGACTTCAGGGTGCGGCTGCCCCCTTCCCCCCTCCCTTTATATAGGCCCCCAGGGGGGGCGCCGGCCCTGGGAGATCCAATCTCCCAAGGGGGCGGCGGCCAAGGGGGGTGGAGTGCCCCCCAAGGCAAGTGGGGCGCCCCCCCACCCTAGGGTTTCAACCCTAGGCGCAGGGGGTGGGCCAAGGGGGGCGCACCAGCCCACTATGGGCTGGTTCCCCTCCCCACTTCGGCCCTTGGGGCCCTCCGGGATGGGTGGCCCCACCCGGTGGACCCCCGGGACCCTTCTGGTGGTCCCAGTACAATACCGGGCGACCCTGAAACTTTCCCGATGGCCGAAATACCACTTCCTATATATAATTCTTTACCTCCGGACCATTCCGGAACTCCTCGTGACGTCTGGGATCTCATCCGGGACTCCGAACAACATTCGGTATGCTGCATACTCATATTCATACAACCCTAGCGTCATCGAACCTTAAGTGTGTAGACCCTACGGGTTCGGGAGACACGTAGACATGACCGAGACGGCTCTCGGGCAATAACCAGCAGCGGGATCTGGATACCCATGTTGGCTCCCACATGCTCCTTGATGATCTCATCGGATGAACCACAATGTCGAGGATTCGAACAACCCCGTATACAATTCCCTTCGTCAATCGGTATGTTACATGCCAATACCTCGTTCAGTCTCGTTACCGGCAAGTCACTTTACTTGTACCATAATGCATGATCCCGTGACCAAACACTTGGTCACTTTGAGCTCATTATGATGATGCATTACCGAGTGGGCCCAAAGATACCTCTCCGTCATACGGAGTGACAAATCCCAGTCTCGATCCGTGTCAACCCGACAGACACTTTTGGAGATACCTGTAGTGCACCTTTATAGTCACCCAGTTACGTTGTGACGTTTGATACACCCAAGGCACTCTTATGGTATCCGGGAGTTACACGATCTCATGGTCTAAGGAAGAGATACTTGACATTGAAAAAGCTCTAGCAAAATGAACTACACGATCTTGTGCTATGCTTAGGATTGGGTCTTGTCCATCACATCATTCTCCTAATGATGTGATCCCGTTGTCAATGACATCTAATGTCCATAGTCAGGAAACCATGACTATCTGTTGACCAATGAGCTAGTCAACTAGAGGCTTACTAGGGACATGTTATGGTCTATGTATTCACACGTGTATTACGATTTCCAGATAATACAGTTATAGCATGAATAAAAGACAATTATCATGAACAAGGAAATATAATAATAATGCTTTTATTATTGCCTCTAGGTCATATTTCCAACAGTGCCGATCATTGGGCAAGTCAATCAAAGTCCACACTTTGTTCTCATACATGGATCCCATCTTAGATTTCATGGCCTCAAGCCATTTCACGGAATCTGGGCTCATCATCGCTTCCTCATAGTTTGTAGGATCATCATGGTCTAGTAACATGACTTCCAGAACAAGATTACCGTACCACTCTGGTGCGGTATGTGCTCTGGAAGACCTACGAGGTTCTGTAGTAATTTGATCTGAAGTTTCATGATCATCATCATTAGCTTCCTCACTAATTGCTGTAGGAATCACTGGAAGTGATTTCTATGATGAACTACTTTCCAATTCGGGAGAAGGTACAATTACCTCATCAAGTTCTACTTTCCTCCCACTCACTTCTTTCAAGAGAAACTCCTTCTCTAGAAAGGATCCATTCTTAGCAACGAATATCTTGCCTTCGGATCTGCGATAGAAGGTGTACCCAACAGTTTCCTTTGGGTATTCTATGAAGACGCACTTCTCCGATTTCGGTTCGAGCTTATCAGGTTGAAACTCTTTCACATAAGCATCGCAGCCCCTAACTTTAAGAAATGACAACTATGGTTTCTTGCCAAACCACAGTTCATAAGGCGTTGTCTCAACGGATTTGGATGGTGCCCTTTTTAAAGTGAATGCAGCTGTCTCTAATGCATAACCCCAAAACGATAGTGGTAAATCGTTAAGATACATCATAGATTGCACCATATCCAATAAAGTGCGGTTACGACGTTCGGACACACCATTACGCTGTGGTGTTCCATGTGGCATGAGCTGTGAAACTATTCCACATTGTTTTAAATGAAGGCCAAACTCGTAACTCAAATATTCTCCTCTACGATCAGATTGTAGAAACTTTCTTTTCTTGTTACGATGATTCTCCACTTCACTCTGAAATTCTTTGAACTTTTCAAATGTTTCAGACTTGTGCTTCATTAAGTAGATATACTCATATCTGCTCAAACCATCTGTGAAGATCAGAAAATAACAATACCCGCCACGAGCATCAACACACATTGGAGCGCATACATCGGTATGTATTATTTCAAACAAGTCAGTAGCTCGTTCCATTGTTCCGGAGAACAGGGTTTTTAGTAATCTTGCCCAAAAGGCATGGTTCACAAGCATCAAATGATTCATAACCAAGTGATTCCAAAAGTCCATCTTAACGGAGTTTCTTCATGCGCTTTACACCGATATGACCCAAATGACAGTGCCACAAATAAGTTGCACTATCATTATCAACTTTGCATCTTTTGGCATCAATATTATGAATATGTGTATCACTATGATCGAGATCCAACAAACTATTTTCATTGGGTGTATGACCATCGAAGGTTTTATTCATGTAAACAGAACAACAATTATTCTCTTACTTTAAATGAATAACCCTATTGCAATAAACATGATCAAATCATATTCATGCTCAACGCAAACGCCAAATAACATTTATTTAGGTTTAACACTAATCCCGAAAGTATAGGGAGTGTGCAATGATGATCATATCAATCTTGGAACCACTTCCAACACACATCGTCACTTCACCCTCAACTAGTCTATGTTTATTCCGTAACACCATTTTTGAGTTACTAATTTTTAGCAACTGAACAAGTATTAAATACCCATGGGCTACTATAAACACTAGTAAGGTACACAACAATAATCTGTATATCAAATATACCCATATTCACTTTGCCATCCTACTTATCCACCAAATATTTAGGGTATTTCCGCTTCTAGTGACCATTTCCTTTGAAGTAGAAGCACTCAGTTTCAGGCTTTAGTCCAGCTTTGGGCTTCTTCATGGGAGTGACAACTTGCTTGCCATTCTACTTGAAGTTTCCCTTTCTTTCCCTTTGCCCTTTTCTTTAAACTAGTGGTCTTGTCAATCATCAACACTTGATGCTCTTTCTTGATTTCTACCTTCGTCGATTTCAACATCACGAAGAGCTCGGGAATCGTTTTCGTCATCCCTTGCATACTATAGTTCATCACGAAGTTCTAGTAACTTGGTGATGGTGACTAGAGAACTCTGTCAATCACTATCTTATCTGGAAGATTAACTCCCACTTGATTCAAGCGATTGTAGTACCCAGACAATCTGAGCACATGCTCACTAGTTGACCAATTCTCCTCCATCTTTTAGCTATAGAACTTGTGGGAGACTTCATATCTCTAAACTCGGGTATTTGCTTGAAATATTAACTTCAACTCCTGGAATATCTCATACGGTCCATGACGTTCAAAACGCCTTTGAAGTCCCGATTCTAAGCCGTTTAAGCATGGTGCACTAAACTATCAAGTAGTCATCATATTGAGCTAGCCAAACGTTCATAACATCTGCATCTGCTCCTGCAATAGGTCTGTCACCTAGCGGTGCATCAAGGACATAATTCTTCTGTGCAGCAATGAGGATAATCCTCAGATCACGGATCCAATCTACATCATTGCTACTAACATCTTTCAACATAATTTTTCTCTAGGAACATATGAAAATAAACATAGGGAAGCAACAACACGAGCTATTGATCTACAACATAATTTGCAAAATACTATCAGGACTAAGTTCATGATAAATTAAAGTTCAATTAATCATATTACTTAAGAACTCCCACTTAGATAGACATCCCTCTAATCATCTAAGTGATCACGTGATCCAAATCAACTAAACCATAACCGATCATCACGTGAAATGGAGTAGTTTTCAATGGTGAACATCACTATGTTGATCATATCTACTACTCCCTCTGTTCACTTTTATAAGACCTTGAAGACTTTCAGACAATGTGCAAAACAGTTCATTTTAAGTTGTCTGAAACGACTTACAAAAGTGAACGGAGGGAGTATATGATTCACGCTCGACCTTTCGGTCTTAGTGTTCCGAGGCCATATCTGCATATGCTAGGCTCGTCAAGTTTAACTTGAGTATTCTGCGTGTGCAAAACTGGCTTACACCCGTTGTAGATGGACGTAGAGCTTATCACACCCGATCATCACGTGGTGTCTGGGCATGACGAACTTTGGCAACGGTGCACACTCAGGGAGAACACTTTTATCTTGAAATTTAGTGAGAGATCATCTTATAATGCTATCATCAATCAAAGCAAGATAAGATGCATAAAAGATAAACATCACATGCAATCAATATAAGTGATATGATATGGCCATCATCATCTTGTGCTTGTGATCTCCATCTCCGAAGCACCGTCATGATCACCATCGTCACTGGAGCGACACCTTGATCTCCATCGTAGCATTGTTGTTGTCTCGCCAACTATTGATTCTACGACTATCGCTACCGCTTAGTGATAAAGTAAAGAAATTACAGGGCAATTGCATTGCATACAATAAAGCGACAACCATATGGCTCCTGCCAGTTGTCGATAACTCGGTTACAAAACATGATCATCTCATACAATAAAATATAGCATCATGCCTTGACCATATCACATCACAACATGCCCTGCAAAAACAAGTTAGACGTCCTCTACTTTGTTGTTGCAAGTTTTATGTGGCTGCTATGGGCTGAGCAAGAACCATTCTTACCTACGCATCAAAACCACAATGATAGTTCGTCAAGTTAGTGCTGTTTTAACCTTCTCAAGGACCGGGCGTAGCCACACTCGGTTCAACTAAAGTTGGAGAAACAGACACCCGCTAGTCACCTGTGTGCAGAGCACGACGGTAAAACCAGTCTCGCGTAAGCATACGCGTAATGTCGGTCCGGGCCGCTTCATCCAACAATACCGCTGAACCAAAGTGTGACATGCTGGTAAGCAGTATGACTTGTATCGCCCACAACTCACTTGTGTTCTACTCATGCATATAACATCTACGCATAAAACCTGGCTCGGATGCCACTGTTGGGGAACATAGTAATTTCAAAAAAATTCCTATGCACACGCAAGATCATGGTGATGCATAACAACGATAGGGGAGAGTGTTTCCATGTACCCTCGTAGACCGAAAGTGGAAGCGTTAGCACAACGTGGTTGATGTAGTCGTACATCTTCATGATCCGACCGATCAAGTACCGAACACACTGTTGGGGAACGTAGTAATTTCAAAAATTTCCTACGCACACACAAGATCATGGTGATGCATAGCAACGAGAGGGCAGAGTGTTGTCCGTGTACCCTCGTAGACCGAAAGCGGAAGCGTTAGCACAACGCGGTTGATGTAGTCGTACGTCTTCACGATCCGACCGATCCAAGTACCGAACGTACGGCACCTCCGAGTTCAGCACACATTCAGCTCGATGACATCCCACGAACTCCGATCCAGCAGAGCTTTGCAGGAGAGTTCCGTCAGCATGATGTTGTAATGACGGTGTTGATGATGCTATCGACGCAGGGCTTCGCCTAAGCACCGCTACGATATTACCAAGGTGGAATATGGTGGAGGGGGGCACCACACATGGCTAAGAGATCAATGATCAATTGTTGTGTCTATGGGTTGCCCCCTGGCCACATATATAAAGGATGGAGGGAGGAGGAGGCCGGCCCTCATAGGGCGCGCCCAAGTGTGGAGTCCTACTAGGACTCCCTAATCCTAGTAGGATTCCACCTCCCACATGGAATAGGAAAAAGGGAAGGGAGAAGGAGAAAGAAGGAAGGGGGCGCCCCTCTCCCTAGTCCAATTCAGACCAGTCCATGGGGAGGGGTGCGGCCATGCTTTGAGGCCTTTCTCTATTTTCCTGTATGGCCCATTAAGGCCCAATACGAATTCCCGTAACTCTCCAGTACTCTGAAAAATACCCTAATCACTCGGAACCTTTCCGATGTCCGAATATAGTCGTCCAATATATTGATCTTTACGTCTCGACCATTTCGAGACTCCTCGTCATGTCCCCAATCTCATCCGGGACTCCGAACTACGTTAGGTACATCAAAACACATAATTCATAATATAAATCGTCACCGAACTTTAAGCGTGCGGACCCTACGCGTTCGAGAACTATATAGACATGACGAGACACATCTCCGGTCAATAACCAATAGCGGAACCTGAATGCTCATATTGGCTCCCACATATTCTACGAAGATCTTTATCGGTCAAACTGCATAACAACATACGTTGTTCCCTTTGTCATCGGTATGTTATTTGCCCAAGATTTGATCGTCGGTATCTGAATACCTAGTTCAATCTCGTTACCAGCAAGTCTCTTTACTCGTTATGTAATGCATCATCCCACAACTAACTCATTAGTCACATTGCTTGCAAGGCTTATAGTGATGTGCATTACCGAGAGGGCCCAGAGATACCTCTCCGACAATCGGAGTGACAAATCCTAATCTCGAAATGCGCCAACTCAACAAGTACCTTCGGAGACACCTGTAGAGCACCTTTATAATCACCCAGTTACGTTGTGATGTTTGGTAGCACACAAAGTGTTCCTCCGGTAAACGGGAGTTGCATAATCTCATAGTCATAGGAACATGTATAAGTCATGAAGAAAGCAATAGCAACATACTAAACAATCAAGTGCTAAGCTAACGGAATGGGTCAAGTCAATCACATCATTCTCCTAATGATGTGACCCCGTTAATCAAATGACAACTCATATCTATGGTTAGGAAACTTAACCATCTTTGATTAACGAGCTAGTCAAGTAGAGGCATACTAGTGACACTATATTTGTCTATGTATTCACACATGTATTATGATTCCGGTTAATACAATTCTAGCATGAATAATAAACATTTATCATGAAATAAGGAAATAAATAATAACTTTATTATTGCCTCTAGGGCATATTTCCTTCAGTCTCCCACTTGCACTAGAGTCAATAATCTAGTTCACATCACCATGTGATTTAACACTAATATTCACATCTGCATGTGATTAACACCCATAGTTCACATTGTCATGTGATCAACACTCAAAGGGTTTGCTAGAGTCATTAATCTAGTTCACATCGCTATGTGATTAACACCCAAAGAGTACTAAGGTATGATCATGTTTTGCTCATGAGAGAAGTTTAGTCAACGGGTCTGTAACATTTAGAGCCGTATGTATTTTGCAAATATTCTATGTCTACAATGCTCTGCACGGAGCTACTCTAGATAATTGCTCCCACTTTCAATATGTATCCAGATTGAGACTTAGAATCATCTGGATCGGTGTAAAAGCTTGCACCGATGTAACTCTTTACGACGGGCTCTTTTATCACCTCCATAATCGAGAAATATTTCCTTAGTCCTCACTAAGGATATTCTTGACCGCTGTATAGTGATCTACTCTTAGATAAAAATTGTACTCCCTTGCCAAACTCAGAGCAAGGTACACAATAGGTATGGTACACAACATAGCATACTTTATAGAACCTATGGCCGAGGCATAGGGAATGACTTTTGGTTCTTTTTCAATTTTCTGCCATGGTCGGGATTTGAGTCTTACTCAATTTCACACCTTTGCAACACAGGCAAGAACTCTTTCTTTGACTGTTCCATTTTGAACTACTTCAAAATCTTGTCAAGGTATGTACTCATTGAAAATCTTATCAAGCGTCTTGATCTTCTCAATAGATCTTGATGCTCAATATGTAAGTAGCTTTACTGAGGTCTTTCTTTTGAAGAACTCCTTTCAAACACTCCTTTATGTTTTCTAGAAAATTGTACATCATTTTTGATCAACAATATGTTATTCACATATACTTACAGAAAGGTTGTAGTGCTCCCACTCACTTTCTTGTAAATACAGGCTTCACCGCAAGTCCATATAAAACTATATGCTTTGATCAACTTATCAAAACGTATAGACCAACTCCGAGATGCTTGCACTAGTCCATAGATGGATCACTGGAGCTTGCACATTTTGTTAGCACCTTTAGGATTGACAAAACCTTCTGGTTGCATCATATACAACTCTTCTTTAAGAAATCCATTAAGGAATGTAGTTTTGATATCCATTTGCCAGATTTCATAAAATGTGGCAATTTGCTAACATGATTCGGACAGACTTTAAGCATCGATACGAGTGAGAAAAAAACTCATCGTAGTCAACATCTTGAACTTTGTCAAAAACCTTTTTCGACAAGTCTAGCTTTGTAGATAGTAACACTACTATCGGCGTCCGTCTTCCTCTTGAAGATCCATTTATTTCCTATGGCTTGCCGATCATCGGGCAAGTCAATCAATGTCCACACTTTGTTCTCATACATGGATCCCATCTCAGATTTCATGGCCTCAAGCCATTTCGCGGAATCTGGGCTCATCATTGCTTCCTCATAGTTCGTAGATTCGTCATGGTTAAGTAACATGACCTCCAGAACAGGATTACCATACCACTCTGGTGCAGATCTTACTCTGGTTGACCTACGAGGTTCGGTAGTAACTTGATCCGAAGTTTCATGATCATCATCATTAACTTCCTCACTAATCGGTGTAGGCATCACTGGAATTGGTTTCTGTGATGAACTACTTTCCAATTCGGGAGAAGGTACAATTACCTTATCAAGCTCTACTTTCCTCCCACTCACTACTTTTGAGAGAAACTCCTTCTCTAGAAAGGATCCATCTTAGCAACGAATATATTGCCTTCAGATCTGTGATAGAAGGTGTACCTAATAGTTTCCTTTGGGTATTCTATGAAGACACACTTCTCTGATTTGGGTTCGAGCTTATCAGGTTGAATTTTTTTTCTCATAAGCATCGCAACCCCAAACTTTAAGAAACGACAACTTTGGTTTCTTGCCAAACCACACTTCATAAGGCGTCGTCTCAACGGATTTTGATGGTGCCCTTTTTAAAGTGAATGCAGCTGTCTCTATTGCATAACCCTAAAATGATAGTGGTAAATTGGTAAGATACATCATAGATCGCACCATATCCAATAAAGTGCGGTTACCACGTTCGGACACACCATTACGCTGTGGTGTTCCATGTGGCGTGAGATGTGAAACTATTCCACATTGTTTTAAATGAAGGCCAAACTCGTAACTCAAATATTCTCCTCTATGATCAGATTGTAGAAACTTTATTTTCTTGTTATGATGATTCTCCACTTCACTCTGAAATTCTTTGAACTTTTCAAATGTTTCATACTTGTGCTTCATTAAGTAGATATACTCACGTCTGCTCAAATCATCTGTGAAGGTCAGAAACTAACGATACCCTCCACGAGCATTAACACTCATTGGATCGCATACATCGGTATGTATTATTTCCAACAAGTCAGTAGCTCGTTCCATCTTTCCAGAGAACGGAGTTTTAGTCATCTTGCCCAAAAGGCACGGTTCACAAGCATCAAATGATTCATAACCAAGTCATTCCAAAAATCCATCTTTATGGAGTTTCTTCATGCACTTTACACCGATATGACCCAAACGGCAGTGCCACAAATAAGTTGCACTATCATTATCAACTTTGCATCTTTTGGCATCAATATTATGAATTGGTGTATCACTACGATCGAGATCCAACAAACTATTTTCATTGGGTGTATGACCATCGAAGGTTTTATTCATGTAAACAGAACAACAATTATTCTCTGACTTTAAATGAATAACCATATTGCAATAAACATGATCAAATCATATTCATGCTCAACGCAAACGCCAAATAACATTTATTTAGGTTTAACACTAATCCCGAAAGTATAGGGAGTGTGTGATGATGATCATATCAATCTTGTTATCACTTCCAACATGCATGGTCACTTCACCCTCAACTAGTTTCTGTTTATTCTGTAACTCCTGTTTCGAGTTACTAATTTTTAGCAACCGAACAAGTATCAAATACCCAGGGGCTACTATAAACACTAGTAAGGTACACATCAATAAGCTATATATCAAATATACCCTTGTTCACTTGTCCATTGATACACCCATTTTGCATCATGCTTTTATATCAATATTTATTGCCTTATGTGCTGTTATTACACATTATATCTCAATACTTATGGCTATTCTCTCTTATTTTACAAGGTTTCCCATGAAGAGGGGGAATGCAGGCAGCTGGAATTCTGGCTGGAAAAGGAGCAAACGTTGGAAACCTATTCTGCACAGCTCCAAAAATCCTGAAACTCCACGGAACTTATTTTTGGAATTAATAAGAATTACTGAGCGAAAGAAACACCAGAGGGGGCCCAGACTCTGGCCAGGAGGGTGGGGGGCGCCCCCACCCCTACTGGGCGCGCCCCTGTCTCCTAAGCCCCCTGGTGGCCCTTCGGTGTCCATCTTCTACTATATGAAGGCTTTTACCCTAGAAATAATCGTGGGCAAGCTTACGGGACGAAAATCCGCCGCCACGAGGCGGAACCAATCTAGAGCTCCGGCAGAGCTGTTCTGCCGGGGAAACTTCCCTCCGGGAGGGGGAAATCATCACCATCGTCATCACCAACGATCCTCTCACCGGGAGGGGGTCAATCTCCATCAACATCTTCACCAGCACCATCTCCTCTCAAAACCCTAGTTCATCTCTTGTATCCAATCTTGTATCAAAACCACAAATTGGTACATGTGGGTTGCTAGTAGTGTTGATTACTCCTTGTAGTTGATGCTAATTGGTTTACTTGGTGGAAGATCATATGTTCAGATCCTTAATGCATATTAATACTCCTCTGATTATGAACATGAATATGCTTTGTGAGTAGTTACGTTTGTTCCTGAGGACATGGGTGAAGTCTTGCTATTAGTAGTCATGTGAATTTGGTATTCGTTCGATATTTTGATGAGATGTATGTTGTCTTTCCTCTAGTGGTGTTATGTGAACGTCGACTACATGACACTTCACCATTATTTGGGCCTAGAGGAAGGCATTGGGAAGTAATAAGTAGATGATGGGTTGCTAGAGTGACAGAAGCTTAAACCCTAGTTTATGCGTTGCTTCATTAGGGGCTGATTTGGATCCATATGTCTAATGCTATGGTTAGGTTTACCTTAATACTTCTTCTGTAGTTGCGGATGCTTGCAATAGGGGTTAATCATAAGTGGGATGCCTGTCCAAGTAAGGGCAGTACCCAAGCACCAGTCCACCCACATATCAAATTATCAAAGTACCGAACGCGAATCATATGAGCGTGATGAAAACTAGCTTGACGATAATTACCATGTGTCCTCGGGAGCTCTTTTCTCTTTATAAGAAATTGTCCAGGATTGTCCTTTGCTACAAAAAGGATTGGGCCACCTTGCTGCACTTTATTTACTTTCATTGCTTGTTACCCGTTACAATTTATCTTATCACAAAACTATCTGTTACCTACAATTTCAGTGCTTGCAGAGAAAACCTTACTGAAAACCACTTATCATTTCCTTCTGCTCCTCGTTGGATTTGACACTCTTACTTATCGGAAGGACTACGATAGATCCCCTACACTTGTGGGTCATCAAGACTCTTTTCTGGCGCCGTTGCCAGGGAGCGTAGCGCTTTTGGTGAGTGGAACTTGGTAAGGAAACATTTATATAGTGTGCTGAAATTTTCTGTTACTTGTTACTATGGAAACTAATCCTTTGAGGGGCTTGGTCGGGGTATCTTCACCCCGACCAGAAGAGCAAAGAGTTGATCCTCAACCTACTGAACCTATTGAAAATATTTACTTTGAGATTCCTTTGGGTATGATAGAGAAACTGCTAGCTAATCCATTTGCAGGAGATGGAACATTGCATCTCAATTTACACCTTATTTTTGTGGATGAAGTTTGTGGATTATTTAAGCTTGCAGGTATTTCCGATGATGTTGTCAAAAGGAAGGTCTTCCCTTTATCTTTGAAGGGAGATGCATTGACATGGTATAGGCTATGTGATGATACGAGATCTTGGAATTATAAGTGATTGAAGTTGGAATTTCACCAGAAGTTCTATCCTAAGCATCTTGTTCATCGTGATCGTAATTACATATATAATTTCTGGCCTCGCGAAGGAGAAAGCATCGCTCAAGCTTGGGGGAGGCTTAAGTCAATGTTATATTCATGCCCCAATCATGAGCTCTCCAGAGAAATGATTATTCAAAAAAATTATGCTCGGCTTTCTCTCAATGATCGCAACATGCTCGATACTTTCTGTGCTGGTTCTTATATGCTGAAGACTATTGAATTCAAATAGGACTTATTGGAAAGATTAAACACAACTCTGAAGATTGGGGTTCCGACGATGGTAAGGAGTCAGGTATGACACCTAAGTTTGATTGTGTTAAATCTTTTATGAATACCGATGCTGTTTGTGCATTTAGCGCTAAATATGGACTTGGCTCTGAGATAGTAACTTCTTTCTATGAATCTTTTGCTACTCACGTTGATCTCCCTAAGGAGAAGTGGTTTAAATATGATCCTCCAATTGAAGTAAAAGTAGTTGCACCTATTACAGTTAAAGAAAAGACTGTCACTTATAGTGATCCTGTTGTTCCTACTACTTATGTTGAGAAACCTCCTTTTCATGTTAGGATAAAGGATCGTGCTAAAACTTCGACTGTTGTTTGTAAGAGTAATACTAGGACTTATACACCTCCTGAGCAAATCAAAGTTGAACCTAGTATTGCTATGGTTAAATACTCTTGGATGATGATTTAGATGGGCATGTTATTTATTTCTGTGGTGAGACTGCTAATATTGTTAGACCAGATACTAAGATACATAGACCTGTGGTAGGCATGCCTGTTATTTCTGTTAAAATAGGAGATCATTGTTATCATGGCTTATGTGATATGGGTTCTAGTGCTAGTGCAATACCCTATGATTTATACAAAGAAATTATGCACGACATTGCACCCATTGAATTGGAAGGTATTGATGTTACCATCAAGCTTGCCAATAGAGACACTATTTCACCAGTTGGGATTGTTAGAGATGTTGAAGTCTTATGTGGGAAGGTTAATATCCCGCTGATTTTCTTGTTCTTAGTTCCCCACAAGATGAATTTTGTCCCATTATTTTTGGTAGACCCTTCTTAAATAGAGTGAGTGCTAGGATTGATTGTGAAAAGGATACTGTTACAATTGACTTACAGGGTATGTCTCATGAGTTTAATTTTGCTAAGTTTCGTAGAGAACCTCGTGATAGAGAATCACCTAGTAAGGATGAGATTATTGGTCTTGCTTCTATTGCTGTTCCTCCTACTGATCCGTTAGAACAATATTTGCTAGACCATGAAAATGATATGTTTATGAAGGAAAGAAGAGAAATAGATGAAGTGTTCCTTCGACAGGAACCTATGCTGAAACATAACCTACCCGTTGAAATTCTAGGGGATCCCCCTCCACCCTAGGGTGATCCCGTGTTTGAACTCAAACCATTACCTGATAATCTTAAGTATGCTTATCTTGATGAAAAGAAAATATACCTTGTTATTATTAGTGCTAACCTTTCAGAGCAAGAAGAAGAAAGATTATTAACAACTCTGAAGAAGCACCGTGCTGCTATCGGATATACTCTGGATGATCTCAAGGGCATTAGTCCCATGTTATGCCAACACAAAATTAATTTGGAGGATGATGCTAAACCAATTAGAGATCCTCAACGACGATTGAATCCTAAAATGAAAGAAGTGGTAAGAAAGGAGATATTAAAGCTCCTTGAGGCAGGTATAATTTATCCCGTTGCTGATAGTGATTGGGTAAGCCATGTCCATTGTGTTCCTAAAAAGGGAGGTATTACCATTGTTCCCAATGATAAAGATGAATTGATCCCGCAAAGAATTATTACAGGCAATAGGATGGTAATTGATTTCCGTAAATTAAATAAAGCTACTAATAAAGATCATTACCCTTTACCTTTTATCGATCAAATGCTAGAAAGACTTTCCAAACACACACATTTCTGCTTTCCAAATGGTTATTCTGGTTTCTCTCAAATACCTGTATCAGCGAATGATCAATCTAAAACTACTTTTACTTGCCCTTTCGGTACCTTTGCTTATAGACGTATGCCTTTTGATTTATATAATGCACCTGCTACCTTCCAAAGATGTATGATGGCTATATTCTCTGACTTATGTGAAAAGATTTGTGAGGTATTCATGGATGATTTCTCCGTCTATGGATCCTCTTTTAATGATTGCCTGAGCAACCTTGATCGAGCTTTGCAGAGATGCGAAGACACTAGTCTCGTCTTGAATTGGGAAAAGTGTCACTTTATGGTTAATGAAGGCATTGTCTTGGGGCATAAGATTTTTGAGAGAGGTATTGAAGTTGATAAAGCTAAAGTTGATGCTATTGAAAAGATGCCATGTCCCAAGGACATAAAAGGTATAAGAAGTTTTCTTGGTCATGCCGGTTTTATAGGAAGTTCATTAAGGACTTTTCTAAATCTCTAGGCCTCTGACTAATTTATTGCAAAAAGATATTCCTTTTGTCTTTGATGATGATTGTGTAGAAGCATTTGAAATACTTATGAAAGCTTTGATCACTGCACCTATTGTTCAGCCACTTGACTGGAATTACCCTTTGAAATTATGTGTGATGCTAGTGATTATGCTGTAGGTGCTATTCTAGGGCAAAGAGTTGATAAGAAATTAAATGTTATCCAGTATGCTAGTAAGACTCTCGATACTGCCCAGAGAAATTACGCTACTACTAAAAAAGAGTTCTTAGCAGTTGTGTTTGCATGTGATAAGTTTAGACCTTATATTGTTGATTCCAAAGTTACTATTCACACTGATCATGCTGCTATTAAATATCTTACGGAAAAGAAAGATGCTAAGCCTAGACTCATTAGATGGGTTCTCTTGCTCCAAGAATTTGATTTGCATATTATTGATGGAAAGGGAGCTGAGAACCCCGTTGCAGAAAACTTGTCTAGGTTAGAGAATGTTCTTGATGACCCACTACCTATTGATGATAGCTTTCCTGATGAACAATTAGCGGCCATTAATGCTTCTCATACTGCTCCTTGGTATGCTGATTATGCTAATTACATTGTTGCTAAATTTATACCACCTAGTTTCACATACCAGCAACAGAAAAAGTTCTTTTATGATTTAAGATATTACTTTTGGGATGACCCACACCTTTATAAAGAAGGAGTAGATGGTGTTATTAGACGTTGTGTACCTGAGCATGAACAGGAACAGATCCTCCGCAAGTGTCACTCTGAATCCTATGGAGGACACCACGCTGGAGATAGAACTGCACATAAGGTATTGCAATCCGGTTTTTATTAGCCTACTCTCTTCAAAGATGCTCGTAAGTTTGTCTTATCTTGCGATGAATGCCAAAGAATTGGTACTATTAGTAGACATCAAGAAATGCCTATGAATTATTCTCTTGTCATTGAACCGTTTGATGTTTGGGGCTTTGATTATATGGGACCTTTTCCTGCCTCTAATGGTTATACACATATTTTAGTTGCTGTTGATTACGTTACTAAGTGGGTAGAAGCTATTCCAACTAGTAGTGCTGATCATAACACTTCTATTAAAATGCTTAAAGAAGTTATTTTTCCGACGTTTGGAGTCCCTAGATATCTTATGACTGATGTTGGTTCACATTTTATTCATGGTGCTTTCCGTAAGATGCTTGCTAAGTATGATGTTAATCATAGAATCACATCTCCTTATCACCCGCAGTCTAGTGGTCAAGTAGAGTTGAGCAATAGAGAGCTCAAATTAATTTTGCAAAAGACTGTGAATAGATCTAGAAAGAATTGGTCCAAGAAACTTGATGATGCATTATGGGCCTATAGAACTGCATATAAAAAATCCTATGGGTATGTCTCCGTATAAGATGGTTTATGAAAAGCATGTCACTCACCTGTTGAACTTGAACATAAGGCATATTGGGCTATTAAAGAGCTCAACTATGATTTCAAACTTGCGGGTGAGAAGAGGTTAGTTGACATTAGCTCGCTTGATGAATGGAGAACCCAAGCCTATGAGAATGCCAAGCTATTCAAAGAAAAAGTCAAAAGCTGGCATGATAAAAGGATACAAAAGCGAGAATTTAACGTAGGTTATTATGTGTTATTATTCAACTCCCGTTTAAGATTTTTTGCAGGAAAACTTCTCTCTAAATGGGAAGGTCCTTATGTTATCAAGGAGGTCTATCGTTCCGGTGCCATAAAAAACAACAACTTCGAAGGCACAAGTCTGAGGGTGGTGAACGGTCAAAGAATCAAACATTTTATCTCAGGTAATCCTATCAATGTTGAAACTAATATTGTTGAGACCGTAACCCCATAGGAATACATAAGGGACACTTTCCAGAACGTTCCAGACTCCGAAAAGGAATAGGTATGTGGTACGGTAAGTAAACCGACTCCAAAACAATTCTAAAGGCATTTTTTATCCGTTTTGGAATATTTAAGAATTTTAGAAAGAAAGAAGCAGTCCGAAAAGGACAAGGCCCCCACGAGGGTGGAGGCCGCGCCCACCCTTCTTGGGCACGCCCCCCTGTCTCGTGGTCACCTCGTGTGCCTCCTGGACTCCGTTTTCTTGCACGTTACGTATTTTAGTCGGTAAAAATTCATTATATAATCTCCCGAAGGCTTTGACCACCGTATCATGCAAATATCGTCAGTTTTCGTTTCGAGCTGTTCCTGTTGTAGATTAAGAGCAAGATGTCTTCTCAAGAGTCAGTCGGGGAGAGTCGGGTGTCTCACCCGACACTAGGTCCAGGACGATGCTTATCACTTTGGACCATCAACGGAGGATGAGATGGAGGCCGACTTGAAAAGGATAGATGCCATGGAGGAAGATCAAGAAGTTACCTCTTGTCTCCAAGCAGGATTCATGATGGGGGAACTAGATAGCTCGGCTATTCCAAATTCGGTCATCCCTTCCAACATTAAATTTCTTTCTTATGAAAATATGAAAAAGAGCGTCACTTGTTCTACAGAAGCTATGCATCATCCTTGGGTAAAGGGAGCTTTAGCCGTTACAGGCAAGATCCATAAAGAAATCATGGACCTCAAACAACAAGTCAATAAGCTCGAGGAGGAGTATCGTATCTTGAGGGGCATCATCGCCAAGAAGATCACAACACCAACTATGAAGAAGGATACATAATCACATGGGTATGGGCACTCCCCTTGGCAACTGCCAAGCTTGGGGGAGGTTCCCCGGTATCATATCACCATCACACTCCTATCTTTACGTTTTATTTAGTTCGATCCTTTTAGTAGTATCTTGATCTAGTAGATTGAAGCTTTAGTATCAAGTAGATTTGAGTTTTGCTTTGTGATCCCTTTATGTAATCGAGTCCGTGAGCTATCTATAATAAAGATTAGTGTTGAGTCAAGGGCTTTGCTATCTAAGCTTGGGGATGCCCCGGTAGGCATCCCACCTTTCTTCTTCAACAACTATCGGTTAGTATCGGTTGAGCCTAAGTTTTTGCTTCTTCACATGAGTTGTGCTATCCTTGCAATGTCATTTTATTTTGTTTTGCTTGCTGTTTGAATACAATACCAAGATCTGAAATTATTAAATGAGAGAGAGAGTCTTCGCATAGTTACATAATTATTTTGCTACTCATTGATCTTCACTTATATTTTTTTGGAGTAGTTTGTCATTTACTCGTGTGCTTCACTTATATCCTTTGAGTAAATGGTTGAATGAGTTGAATGTCATAAATCTTAAATTATATATGTTTTATTTGCTTACTCCATGGGGAGTAATGACTTCACATCTAAGAAGTAGAGGTTGTAAATTTATTGACGGTTAGCAAGCATTGTATTGGTCATTTGAACAATTCATGAAAGAATATTGAAGGAAGAGAGATTTCACATATAAATATACTATCCTAGACATCTTTTATAATTGTGAGCACTCATTATGTATGACATGCTAAATAGTTGATGTCAGACAAGGAAGACAATGTAATGGGTTATGTTTTCTCACATCTCAGTTAAAGTATATTGTCATGGATCATTCAAACATGTTGAGCTTGCCTTTCCCCCTCATGCTAGCCAAAAATTCCTAGCACCAAGTAGAGATACTACTTGTGCTTCCAAATATCCTTAAACCCAGTTTTGCCATGAGAGTCCACCATATCTACCTATGGATTGAGTAAGATCCTTTAAGTAAGTTGTCATCGGTGCAAGCAATAAAAATTGTTGTTTAAATATGCACGACTTATTAGTGCGGAGAAAATAAGCTTTGTACGATCTTGTTATGGAAGCAATAAAAGCGACGGACTGCATAATAAAGGTCCATATACAAGGGGCAATATAAAGTGACGTTCTTTCGCATTAAGATTTTGTGTATCCAACCCTAAAAGCACATGACAACCTCTGCTTCCCTCTGCGAAGGGCCTATCTTTTACTTTATGTCTTTTACTTTATGCAAGAGTCAAGGTGATCTTCACCTTTCCCTTTTTCATTTTATCCTTTGGCAAGCACTTTGTGTTAGGGTGAT
>NC_041383.1:417000816-417017205 GCF_002162155.2 Triticum dicoccoides
AATTGGATGTACGTTAGCATGAACTATTATTGTTGACATCACCCAAAGGTGAATATGTTTGGAGGCAACATTATAAGCCCATATGTTTCTCTGTGTCTGATTAAAACTTCATAACCACAAGTATTGCATGAGTGTTAGCAATTGTAGAAGACTATATGATAGTTGAGTATGTGAAGTTTGCTAAATCAAAGCTCTGACATAGACCCTTCCTGAAAATAGGATGAATTGCAATTGTTTGATGACTAAGAATGAAGTTTGCTAGTTTTCAAGAAAGTTTATGGTCTATGCTTTAACATGTGAATTTGCTTGTTACTGGTTCATGAATTTTTTTATGAGATGAACTACTGTTATGACATATAATCATGCTAGAAAAGGTGATTGAAATTATCATTGATCAAACTTGTGCACCTTCTAGCATTCACACTTCATAAATTCTTTCTTTTATCATTTACCTACTCGAGGATGAGTAGAAATTAAGGTTGGGGATGCTGATATGTCTCCAACGTATCTATAATTTATGAAGCATTCATGCTATTTTATTATCTGTTTTGAATGATTATGGGCTTTATTATATACTTTTGGGAATGCATCCAACCCTATAGCATATGACAACCTCTGCTTCCCTCTGCCAAGGGCCTATCTTTTACTTTATGTTTTTACTTTATGCTTGAGTCAAGGTGATCTTCACCTTTCCCTTTTTCATTTTATCCTTTGGCAAGCTCCTTGTGTTTGAAAGATCCTGATATATATATCCAATTGGATGTAAGTTAGCATGAATTATTATTGTTGACATCAGCCAAAGGTCAATACATTGGGAGGCAACACAATAAGCCCCTATCTTTCTCAATGTCCAGTTGAAACTCCATAACCACAAGTATTGCGTGAGTGTTAGCAATTGTAGAAGATTACATGACAGTTGAGTATTTGGACTTGCTGAAAAGCTCTATTCTTGACTCTATCTGATGTTATGATAAACTGCGATTGCTTCAATGACTGAGATTATGGTTTGTTAGTTCCCAATGAAGTTTCTGAACCATACTTGACATTGTGAATTGATTGTTACTTGAGCATAAGAATTCATATGATAAAATCTATATATGTTGCTGTTATAAGAATGATCATGATGCCCTCTGATACGTCTCCAACGTATCTATAATTTATGAAGCATTCATGCTATTTTATTATCTGTTTTGAATGATTATGGGCTTTATTATACACTTTTATATGACTTTTGGGACTAACCTATTAACCGGAGGCCCAACCCATATTGTTGTTTTATTGCATGTTTTAGTATTTCAAAAAAAAGGAATATCAAATGGAGTCCAAACGGAATGAAACCTTTGGCAGCGTGATTTTTGGAAAGAATATCACCCACGAGACTTGGAGTTCACGTCATAAGAGCCTCGAGGAGGCCACGAGAAAGGAGGGCGCCCCCCTACTGGGTGCCCCCAGTCTCGTGGGCCCCTCGAGCACCTGCCGACTGACTTCTTTCGCCTATATAAGCCTACATACCCTAAAACATCGCAATATCAAGATAGATCAGTAGTTCCGCCGCCGCAAGCCTCTGTAGCCACCAAAAACCTCTCAGGAGCCCATTCTGGCACCCTTCCAGAGGGGGAACCCATCACCGGTGGCCATCTTCATCATCCGGGCGCTATCCATGACGAGGAGGGAGTAGTTCACCCTCGAGGCTGAGGGTATGTGCTAGTAGCTATGTGTTTGATCTCTCTCTCTCGTGTTCTCTCTCGTGTTCCCTCTATGGCATGATCTTGATGTATCCCGAGCTTTGCTATTACAGTTGGATCTTATGATTTTTCTCCCCCTCTACTCTCTTGTGATGAATTGAGTTTCCCTCTTAAAGTTATCTTATCGGATTGAGTCTTTTGTTTGAGAACACTTGATG
The DNA here is from genome assembly GCF_002162155.2 of Triticum dicoccoides. NCBI lineage: Eukaryota > Viridiplantae > Streptophyta > Magnoliopsida > Poales > Poaceae > Triticum > Triticum dicoccoides. The sequence continues at coordinate 417,002,720 of NC_041383.1, forward strand.
TATGTTTTGGTGACAAACTTGCGGGTTCCGCCCATGAACCTATGCATAGGGGTTGGCACACGTTTTCTTAACTCTCCGGTAGAGACTTTGGGGCACTCTTTGAAGTACTTTGTGTTGGTTGGGTGAATCTGAGATTGTGTGATGCATATCGTATAATCATGCCCACGGATACTTGAGGTGACAATGGAGTATCTAGGTGACATTAGGGTTTTGGTTGATTTGTGTCTTAAGGTGTTATTCTAGTATGAACTCTATGATATATTGAGCGGAAAGAATAGCTCTATGTTATTTTACTACGAACTCTTGAATAGATAGAACAGAAAGGATAACTTTGAGGTGGTTTCGTACCCTACCATAATCTCTTCATTTGTTCTCCGCTATTAGTGGCTTTGGAGTGACACTTCGTTGCATGTTGAGGGATTGTTATATGATCTATCTATGTTATTATTGTTGAGAGAACTTGCACTAGTGAAAGTATGAACCCTAGGCCTTGTTTCCTATCATTGCAATATCGTTTACGCTCACTTTTATTATTAGTTACCTTGTTGTTTTTATAATTTCAGATTACAAATACCTTTATCTACTATCCATATTGCACTTGTATCACCATCTCTTCGCCGAACTAGTGCACCTATACAATTTGCCATTGTATTGGGTGTGTTGGGGACACAAGAGACTCTTTGTTATTTGGTTGCTGGGTTGTTTGAGAGAGACCATCTTCATCCTACGCCTCCTACGGATTGATAAACCTTAGGTCATCCACTTGAGGGAAATTTGCTACTGTCCTACAAACCTGTGCACTTGCAAGCCAACAACGTCTACAAGAAGAAGGTTGTGTAGTAGACATCACCCTCATGTCCGTATTTTATTTTTATCAACACCTCTATCTCTAAACACGTGGACATATTTTTCGATTTCGGCTTCCGCTTGAGGACAAGCGAGGTCTAAGGTTGGGGGAGTTGATACGTCCATTTTGCATCATGCTTTTATATCGATATTTATTGCATTATGGGTTGTTATTACACATTATATCTGAATACTTATGGCTATTCTCTCTTATTTTACAAGGTTTACCATGAAGAGGGGGAATGCAGGCAGCTGGAATTCTGGCTGGAAAAGGAGCAAAGATTGGAAACCTATTCTGCACAACTCCAAAAATCCCGAAACTCCCCGGAACTTATTTTTGGAATTAATAAGAATTGCTGAGCGAAAGAAACACCAAAGGGGCCCCACACCCTGGCCAAGAGGGTGGGGGCGCGCCTGAGGGAGTCCCGGATAAGGGGGTATCCGGACAGCCGGACTACGTTCATCATCCGGACTATAGAAGCGTCAAGATACAAGACTCAAGACTTCGGCTTGTGTCCGGATAGGACTCTCCTTTGCGTGGAAGACAAGCTTGGCGATCCTGATATTATGTTTCCTTCCTTGTAACCGACTCCATGTAAACCCTAGCCCTCCGGTGTCTATATAAACCGGAGAGGATGGTCCTTAGAAGGCCGATCACATTTACAATCATACCATCATAGGCTAGCTCTAGGGTTTAGCCTCTACGATCTCGTGGTAGATCAACTCTTGTATTCCACATATCTTCAATATTAATCAAGCAGGAAGTAGGGTTTTACCTCCATAAAGAGGGCCTGAACCTGGGTAAACATTGTGTCCCTTGCTTCCTGTTACCATCAGCCTAAGACGCACAGATCGGGACCCCCTACCCGAGATCCGCTGGTTTTGACACTGACATTGGTGCTTTCATTGAGAGTTCCTCTGTGTCGTCGCTTCGAGGCTTTATGGCGTCTTCAATCGTCAACAATACGATCCAGGGTGAGACTTTTCTCCCCGGATAGATCTTTGTGTTCGGCGGCTTCGTACTGCGGGCCAACTCGCTTGGCCAGTTGGAGCAGATCGACAGCTTTGCCCCTGGCCACCAGATCAGGTTCGGAAACTTGAACTACACGGCAGATATCCGCGGAGACTTGATCTTCGACGGGTTCGGGCCTGCGCCAAGAGCGCCGGACAGCCACGACGAGCACGGTCTAGACCTGCTGTTGGACAGTGCCCGGGACATCGTCCCCGAAGCAGCCCCGGATCTAAATCTAGGGCAGGTTGCGTCGCCTATGGACGGAGGGCTGGACCCCGCCCTGCAGGTCGCACACTTATCGGCGGTGGAGCCGAACACGGGTCTCACATCTGCGGAGGCCTGTAACCCTAGGCCCCCGGACTCGTATCCGGCTGTTGGCCCTGGCCCGCACACTCTCGAGCCAGTCGAGCTAGGTTGGGCTCCGGTGATGGATTTTATCGCTGCGTACATCTCTTAGCACTCGCTTTTTGGCAACATGCTGAACTCATTAAAGTCTCTCTCTCTGTCAGGAGGCTCTGAGCCGAACTATGTCCGGCTTGAGTGGGAAGCAGGCGACGAAGGAATTCGCTGCCCACCCACCACCCACTTTGTCGCCACGATCGATGACTCAACCACGTGCTCGACTTCGACTTCGAAGACATCGACGGTATGGACGACGATGCAAGAAACATACAGGAGCCACCGCTCACAGGGCGGTGGATAGCCACACCTTCAAACAATATATAGATGGTGGACACTCCGAAAGAAACCAATGGCGACGTGGCAGTGGAGGACAACCCCTCGGGAGGAAAAGCAACATACGGGCATCTCCAACACCACTCCAAACCCCTCCACATCAACACCGGTCCCGGAGATAATCCGAATAGTACCGAAGAGGAATACAGTCCTGATCAGCTGACCATCAAGCAGGCCGCACAGGCCACAGTGGGATACTTGGAGAGGGACAACTATACACCCCCCTCCAAAGACGAGGTAAGCCTCGACAATGACGAATTCAGAGTGCCTGAAGACCCAGTGGAACAAGTTCGCTTTAGGCGACGACACATAGCCACTGCAAAGAGTCTGCAAAGGAAGCAAGAGCAGCTTAAGGCCGAACAGGATTTGCTAATAGAACGGTGGACCAAGATCCTGGCCACCGAGAAGTACGGACTCGACCGACCTAACAAAGGGCACATGCGGCACAACTGGCTACGTCAACCTAAGCAAGAAAACCAAAGGCGCATCACCTGACGTCCGCACACCACTACGGTCCAAACCAGCAAGAAGGATACACGAAGAAGCAGGCTCAAGCCCCGATGCAACGGTCTTAAACGGCAAATCAGGGAAGCTGGTATCAAGTTAAGAAAATCCCAGTCCGGTCAACGGACAAAGAACAGCTCAAGCCTATTCGGCCAAAACCACGAATTCGATCAACCATGCAAAATTCACAGTACTCCCAAAAGAACGGCAAAACATACTAATAGAGAATGCCGGATCTACAAAGTGAAGCAACCGGGCGTGTGCCGGAAACATTGAGGGGATGCGCTTAGTCAAAAGCTCCCCCCCCAGCTCAACAGTACGGCCGATCAGCCCCTACCATACAAACCACAACAATTCAATTGCACACCCCCAGACCTAACAATCCAGGGGCTCCTCAAACAATAAAGCCCAAGCGGGCGTGCAAATAGCACCTTCTACGCGGTGTCAGGCACAAAGGCCAGGATCATTGGCCCGCCACCCTAACGGTTGTTTTCAGATAACCAAATAAGGCCGCGCCACTGGCGCATTCCCCCTATACGGTATCACACCATATGCTAACATGATGAACCACATTGGCTAAGATTCCACGTGGTAAATCATCAGGCCAGCACCGGTAATACACTCACGCCTGCGTGTAGAGCCAAACCCCGCCCTTAGAAGCGGAGATCATACAGCTGCCAGAGTAGCAAGTCACGCATGGCTGTCAACATTTTGATATGATAGCCAACTATCCGGACACCAACTGAGGAGTCCGGACTGCTTCTCAACTAGCGGCTGGGGTCACCAGGGTCCGATCAGGAACCTTTGGACCAACCAGGTGAGGACGTTCGGCGGCCTCCGCGCACTTACCTTCACAAACTAACTTTTATGCATAACATGTTTGGCGGCGTGAAGTCGGCCCGGACACACAAGGACAGGACCCTGCAGATTAACGGCAGTTCGGACTCACCTTCGATCCACTCACAACCCTCTCCAGTCCGGCCACCACAGGTTCCGCCAGAAAACCATCTCTTCTTCATAATCATAAATCACATTCATATGCATAGACCTATCATATTACTGCAATGCGTAGACTTAACTAAACATGCACCGGTCGTTGTTTATCATAGACGCCTCTTTTCCACAAAAGTGGCAGCCACGGTTTGTGTCACGCCCGGTTATGCCAGGGGTACACAGTACGGCAATAAAGTCTGACCACCTTCTCGGTCGCTCGGCACCCCGAACATATAGCACTATATGCATCAGCTTTGAATCATGTCTTGGGTCATTGGTTGGGTTTGCCCTGCTCCCATGTTTTGGTACCTTATGTTCCGTTCCGTCGGCTAAGGTAGCACTGGGAGAACTACTGCGATTGTGTCCCGGATCTGCCGGACGAGCACCTCAGTAGAGAAAGCCGAAAACCGACTGTCATGATGCGGCGAGAGCTGGTTAGCTGTTCGAGAGGTTGCAAAATCCTTAAAGATTTATTCCGCATAACGCCACTATAAAATGCAGATTGCGACGGATCGGTCTACCAATCAGGCGCCAATAGAACCCCTAGTCCGGCCTTCCGGACACTAGGGGCTGCGCCGACCATACTCGAGTTCCTATGGCTAAGTGAGAGTAGTAAAGCCCTATAGTCCGACTGCCTGGTTCATGGTGAGAAACGCCTCCTTATAAGGACCCAACCATGGGATAAAGAGTGTTCAGAAATACCCCGAACACCCCCGTACTTCTCACGTGGGGGCTGAAGCCGACGACTGGCCAACTCCCAAGATTTACATACAATAGACAGCCGCAAAGGAAGAACATATGTTCAAAACCAAACAGGCAACATACAATATAAGTGCCATTATCCCATATTACAAACGTTAGCAAAAATGCCCTCGGGGAAATATAATGTCTTTGGTGCACTTATCCGCTGCCAGGCGGGCACCCTTCATTACACCTTCATAATACAGTTCAGGCTTGCGATCCTCCTTACCCTCTGGTGGCCCCTTAGTTATCAGCTTCTCCGTGTCGAGCTTCCCCCAATGCACTTTTGCATGGGCAAGAGCCATTCGTGCACCTTCTATACAGACTGATCGCTTGATCATATCAAGCTGAGGACAGGCGCCCACAATCCGCTTGACGAGTCCGAAGAAACTGCTGGGAATTGGCTCTACAGGCCATAGCCGGATGATCAAGTCCTTCATGGCCAGTTTGGCTGCCTGGTGCAGTTCGACCAGCTGCTTCAGCTGATCGATAAAAGGCACCAGATAGTTCGACGCTAGATAATGCGACCAGAAGTTCCTCCCCATAGACTCACCCTCCTCGGACCGGTAAAATTGGGCAGCATCTGATATACTAGGAGGCAGATCCGCAAACGCCCCTGTAAAATCAAGAATTCAGCTTGCCGCTTAGAGTTCTCCACATTATAACATCATAACGGCCATAGATACAACATGCCTTGCTAGCCGCGACCTTCCGGGCCTCCTGAATGTTCCATACAGCACCTCGGGCTTCTTCCCGAGCATCTTCCGCGGCTTGGAGAGCTTGGGCGAGTTCGGATTCTTTCCCTACTAGACTCTGCTCCAAGCTCTCGCTTTTCGTCACAGCATCCTGCAGCTCCCGTTCAGCTATGACGATCGTGTTTTTCACGCAGAGCCTGTTCGGCGGCAGCCTTCTCTTGGGCACCAGCCACTGCCTTCTTCAGTGCCTCATATTTGGCACTCACTCCTAGGGCGTATAACATAAATGCTTTTCAATAGGCATACTTATTCATTTGTACCCAATGCAAGACAATGTTCGAACATACCTTGCTTCTCCTCCAATTGTTTCTTCACACGACCAAGTTCTTCTTCGGCCCGTTCCAAGCTTTTCTTCAGTTCGGACACTTCCGCATCATGAGCGGCCGTCCTCTCCGCAGAAGCCTGTTTTAAAACAAATGGGTATACACCAGTAAATAAAGGTTCCCATTACAATAGAGGGTGTGATCCCCTGTCCGGCTTACTTTTGCCGGATAGTGTATCAGGGGCTACTCCTCATATCATGATAATTCTTCAAAGGTTCCTTAGAAACCATACCTCAAAAGCCTTTATAAGGCCAAGACAGGACTCATTCAGCCCACTTTTGGCAGCCTGAATCTTTCCAACAATCGCACCCATAAGGGTCCGATGTTCATCAACGACGGACGCGTTCTTTAACACTGACAACAGATCGCCCGACAGCTCGGCATATGCTGAGGTGGCTGGCGGAGTAGGCAAACCTCCCTCCATGGAGGATGGCCGCTTGCCCGACCCCGGAGCCTTAGGGGCCTCCAGAACTTTATCCGGCCCCGGATCTCTTTGAGATGACACCTCGGTGTCGCGCCCGGACTTCAAAAAAGGAACCCCCGGAGGCGTCTCGCTCTCCACAGCATTCGAGCTCAACGAATCCTCCGATGAGGATTGTCCGGCGGGAGACCTTGCCGGGCTGTATGAGATGTGGCAACAGTTAAAATTACTATACCCGAACAACCCTGGATACATAGACGTATTCGGATTTCGGTTACTTACAATTTTCCCAGGGGCTGGGCCTCGGGATCCCACTCCGGGCTGTTATCGGCGACCGGGGTGGATGCCTCTAGAGGAGAACCTCGCCCTCTCTTTGGCGACTCGGCCTCCAGGGTCGGGGAAGCCGCGCGCTTCTTCCCGCCTGCAGAGCGAGGCTCATCCTCCTCTGCCTCCTCCTCTTCGTCTTCGGAAGATGGAACGTCGCTGGAGCCTTCGGACCTGGTATCCGGAGCCTCGCGACAACGGAGGCCACTCCGGGTCTTCTTGACCTGCTTGGAGGCCTCCTTCTTGGGCGCCTTGTAAGGTGCAGGGACCAGCATCTTTGTCAGAAGAGGTCCGGCCGGTTCCTCCGGCAGCGGGGTCGGACATTGTATCCGCTCCACCCTTTTTATCCATCCCTAAAGCCACAATGAAGCACGATTAAAACGTTCCCCTCATGATATGCCAGCTGAGGCCTGGAGGGACAGGACAACGCTCCACCCTTTTTAACTTACTGGGCTTGCAGAATGGGATACGTGATACCCCCGGTCCTCGGAAGAGTCCGGCCATGATTTGCTGGACTTAAAGAGCACCTTCAGATATCCTCGTGGGAGGAATCATAGAGCTCCCAGAGGGTTTGGTGCTCAGTCGGGTCAAATTCCCATAAAGTACAGGCTCGACACTGGCAAGGGAGAACCAGGCAAACTAGCATCACCTGGACCACATCAACAAGCTTGACGTCCTTGTCGACCATACTTCGCACACGCGTCAGGAGCAGTGACAGCTCATCAGACGAGAACCAGTTCGGGACCTTCTTGGGCCAGGACGTTAGCCGCAGTGGAGCTCCAGACCTGAACTCGGGAGCTGCTGCCCATTTTTCGCCGCGTGGTTCGGTGATATAAAACCACTGCTGCTGCCACTCCTTGATGGTGTCGTTAAAAGTGCCCTTCGGCCAAACAACCTTGGGCATCTTGCTCACCATGGCGCCACCGCACTCGGCGTGTTCACCACTCACCATCTTGGGCTTCACATTGAAAATCTTCAGCCACAGGCTGAAGTGAAACAGAATCCGGAGAAAAGCCTCGCACACGACGATGAACGTCGAGATATTGAGAAAAGAGTTGGGGGAAAGATCGTGAAAGTTAATCCTGTAGTAATACATGACTCCCCGAACGAATGGGTGGAGGGGAAACCCGAGCCCGCGGACAAAATGGGGAAGGAACGCGACTCTCTCGTGGGGCTCTCGAGTAGGGACGGCCTATCCCGCTGATGGGAGACAGTGGCCAATCTTCTTGGCCAAGTACCCGACTTCTCGGAGTCTCTTGATATCCTTCTCCCGGACGGTAGAGGCCATCCATTTTCCTCCTGCTCCGGATTCAGACATCTTGGAAAAACCTCTCCTCGATGGAGAAGAAGAGCGCTTGGGCGTAGGGGGCTCGAGCAGAGGGGAATGAGTTAGCAGGAGGAGAAGGCATGGGTAAAAGAGGAAGATGCCCTATCTCTTTATAAGAGAAGGTAAAGAGCTTTTTTGCGCCTCCCCACTTACCTGGTAGAACCCGCTAGTCTCCCACTCGCCGCGATTAGCGGCATGCTTGGATTACCCATACCCGTATTGATGAGAATCTCATGATGAGGGGACACGATCTTCGCTTCGAAAAGACGTGCTAAGGAAACCGCCTCGCAGTATATGTTGTGGCTGGTAGTGGAAAGACGGTTCAATCTAACCAAAAGGGCGTGTCACGTCGCCTAAAAATTATCAACTGAAGTATCATTCTCTCTACATTAGCACGAGAAGATAATTTTGCAGATCCGGACACAGCCTACGTGTTTGATAATAACCTTGGAGTATTCGGAGGAGGAACCCGCCTTGCAATGTCGAAGACAAGACTGCGCGCCGGACTCATCGTCATTGAAGCTTGGTTCAGGGGCTACTGAGGGAGTCCTGGATAAGGGGGTATCCAGATAGACGGACTATGTTCATCGTCCGGACTATAGAAGCGTCAAGATACAAGACTCAAGACTTCGGCTCGTGTCCGGATGGGACTCTCCTTTGCGTGGAAGACAACCTTGGCGATCCAGATATTATGTTTCCTTCCTTGTAACCAACTCCATGTAAACCCTAGCCCTCCGGTGTCTATATAAACCGGAGAGGATGGTCCTTAGAAGGCCGATCACATTTACAATCATACCATCATAGGCTAGCTCTAGGGTTTAGCCTCTACGATCTCGTGGTAGATCAACTCTTGTATTCCACATATCTTCAATATTAATCAAGCAGGAAGTAGGGTTTTACCTCCATCAAGAGGGCCCGAACCTGGGTAAACATTGTGTCCCTTGCTTCCTGTTACCATCAGCCTAAGACGCACAGATCGGGACCCCCTACCCGAGATCCGCCGGTTTTGACACTGACAGCGCCCACCCCTACTAGGCGCGCCCCTGTCTCCTGGGCCCCCTGGTGGCCCTCCGATGTCCATCTTCTGCGATATGAAGGCTTTTACCCTGGAAAAAACCGTGGGCAAGCTTACGGGACGAAACTCCGTCGCCACGAGGTGGAACCTTGGCGGAACCAATCTAGAGCTCCGGCAGAGCTGTTCTACCGGGGAAACTTCACTCCAGGAGGGGGAAATCATCACCATCGTCATCACCAACAATCCTCTCATCGGGAAGGGGTCAATCTCCATCAACATCTTCACCAGCACCATCTCCTCTCAAAACCCTAGTTCATCTCTTGTATCCAATCTTGTATCAAAACCACAAATTGGTACATGTGGGTTGCTAGTAGTGTTGATTACTCCTTGTAATTGATGCTAATTGGTTTACTTTGTGGAAGATCATATGTTCAGATCCTTAATGCATATTAATACTCCTCTGATTATGAACATAAATATGCTTTGTGAGTAGTTACGTTTGTTCCTGAGGACATGGGTGATGTCTTGCTATTAGTAGTCATGTGAATTTGGTATCCGTTCGATATTTTGATGAGATGTATGTTGTCTTTCCTCTAGTGGTGTTATGTGAACGTCGACTACATGACACTTCACCATTATTTGGGCCTAGAGGAAGGCATTGGGAAGTAATAAGTATATGATGGGTTGCTAGAGTGACAGAAGCTTAAACCCTAGTTTATGCGTTGCTTCGTTAGGGGCTGATTTGGATCCATATGTCTAATGCTGTGGTTAGGTTTACCTTAATACTTCTTTTGTAGTTGCGGATGCTTGCAATAGGGGTTAATCATAAGTGGGATGCTTGTCCAAGTAAGGGCAGTACCCAAGCACCGGTCCACCCACATATCAAATTATCAAAGTACCAAACGCGAATCATATGAGCGTGATGAAAACTAGTTGACGATAATTCCCATGTGTCCTCGGGAGCTCTTTTCTATTTATAAGAAATTGTCCAGGCTTGTCCTTTGCTACAAAAAGGATTGGGACACCTTGCTGCACTTTATTTACTTTCATTGCTTGTTACACGTTACAATTTATCTTATCACAAAACTATCTGTTACCTACAATTTCAGTGCTTGCAGAGAAAACCTTACTGAAAACCTCTTATCATTTCCTTCTGCTCCTCGTTGGGTTCGACACTATTACTTATCGGAAGGACTACGATAGATCCCCTACACTTGTGGGTCATCAGCCATCCTTCTTATCCACCAAATATTCAGGGCATTTCTGCTTCCAGTGACCATTTCCTTTGCAGCAGAAGCACTCAGTTTCAGGCTTTGGTCTAGCTTTGGGCTTCTTCACGGGAGTGACAACTTGCTTGTCATTCTACTTGAAGTTCCCTTTCTTTCCCTTTGCCCTTTTCTTGAAACTAGTGATCTTGTTAATCATCAACACTTGATGCTCTTTTTTGATTTCTACCTTCATCGATTTCATCATCATGAATAGCTCGGGAAACGTTTTGTCATCCCTTGCATACAATAGTTCATCACGAAGTTCCAGTAACTTGGTGACGGTGACTAGATAACTCTGTCAATCACTATCTTAACTAGAATATTAACTCCAACTTGATTCAAGCGATTGTAGTACCCAGACAATCTGAGCACATGCTCACTAGTTGACCAATTCTCCTCCATCTTTTAGCTATAGAACTTGTTGGAGACTTCATATCTCTCAACTCGTGTATTTGCTTGAAATATTAACTTCAACTCCTGGAACATCTCATATGGCCCACAACATTCAAAACGTCTTTGAAGTCCCGATTCTAAGCCGTTAAGCATGGTGCACTAAACTATCAAGTAGTCATCATATTGAGCTAGCCAAACGTTCATAACGTCTGCATCTGCTCCTGTAATAGGTCTGTCACCTAGCGGTGCATCAAGGACATAATTCTTCTGTGCAGCAATGAGGATAAACCTCAGATCATGGTTCCAGTCTGCCTCATTGCTACTATCATCTTTCAACTTAGTTTTCTCTAGGAATACATATAAAACATAGGGAAGCAACAACGCGAGCTATTGATCTACAACATTATTTGCAAAATACTATCAGGACTAAGTTCATGATAAATTAAAGTTCAATTAATCATATTAGTTAAGAACTCCCACTTAGATAGACATCGCTCTAATCATCTAAGTGATCACGTGATCCAAATCAACTAAACCATGTCCGATCATCACGTGAGATGGAGTAGTTTTCAATGGTGAACATCACTATGTTGATCATATCTACTATATGATTCATGCTCCACCTTTCGGTCTCCAGTGTTCCGAGGCCATATCTGTATGTGCTAGGCTCGTCAAGTTTAACCCGAGTATTCTGCGTGTGCAAAACTGTCTTACACCCATTGTATTTGAACGTAGAGCTTATCACACCCGATCATCATGTGGTGTCTCGGCACGAAGAACTGTCGCAACAGTGCATACTCAGGGAGAACACTTATACCTTAAAATTTTAGTAAGGGATCATCTTATAAAGCTACCATCGAACTAAGCCAAATAAGATTTCTAAAAGATAAACATCACATGCAATCAAAAATATGTGACATGATATGGCCATGATCATCTTGCGCCTTTGATCTCCATCTCTAAAGTACTGTCATGATCTCCATTGTTACCGGCATGACACCATGATCTCCATCATCTTGATCTTTTATCAATGTGTCATCACATGGTCATCTCACCAGCTATTGCTTTTGCAACTATTGCTATCGCATAGCGATAAAGTAAAGCAATTACATGGCACTTGCATCTTATGCAATAAAGAGACAACCATAAGGCTCCTGCTAGTTGCCGATAACTTTAACAAAACATGATCATCTCATACAACAATTTATATCTCATCACGTCTTGACCATATCACATCACAACATGCCCTGCAAAAACAAGTTATACGTCCTCTATTTTGTTGTTGCAAGTTTTACGTGGCTGCTACGAGCTGAGCAAGAACTGTTCTTACCTACGCATCAAAACCACAACAATATTTCGTCAAGGACCTGGCGTAGCCACACTCGGTTCAACTAAAGTTGGAGAATCTGACACCCGCCAGCCACCTATGTGCAAAGCACGTCGGTAGAACCAGTCTCGCGTAAGCGTACGCGTAATGTCGGTCCGGGTCGCTTAATCCAACAATACCGCCGAACCAAAGTATGACATGCTGGTAAGCAGTATGACTTGTATCGCCCACAACTCACTTGTGTTCTACTCATGCATATAACATCTACGCATAAAACCTGGCTCGGATTCCACTGTTGGGGAACGTAGTAATTTCCAAAATGTCCTACGCACACACAAGATCATGGTGATGCATAGCAACGAGAGGGGAGAGTGTTTTCCATGTACCCTCGTAGACCGAAAGCGGAAGCGTTAAAACAACGCGGTTGATGTAGTCGTACGTCTTCACGATCCGACTGATCCAAGTACCGAACGTACGGCACCTCCGAGTTCAGCACACGTTCAGCTCGATGACGTCCCACGAACTCCGATCCAGCAGAGATTTGAGGGAGTGTTCCGTCAGCATGACGGCGTAATGACGGTGTTTATGATGCAACCGACGCAGGGCTTCGCCTAAGCACCGCTATGATATTACCGAGGTGGAATATGGTGGAGGGGGGCACCGCACACGACTAAGAGATCAGTGATCAATTATTGTGTCTATGGGGTGCCCCTTGCCACATATATAAAGGATGGAGGGAGGAGGAGGCCGGCCCTCATAGGGCGCGCCCAAGTGTGGAGTCCTACTAGGACTCCCTAATCCTAGTAGGATTCCACCTCCCACATGGAATAGGAAAAAGGGAAGGGAGAAGGAGAAAGAAGGAAGGGGGCGCCCCCCGTCCCTAGTCCAATTCGGACCAGTCCATGGGGAGGGGTGCGGCCACACTTTGAGGCCTTTCTCTCCTTTCCCGTATGGCCCATTGAGGCCCAATACGAATTCCTGTAACTCTCCGGTACTCCGAAAAATACCCGAATCACTCGGAACCTTTCCAATGTCCGAATATAGTCGTCCAACATATCGATCTTTACGTCTCAATCATTTCGAGACTCCTCGTCATGTCCCCGATCTCATCCGGGACTTTGAACTACCTTCGGTACATCAAAACACATAACTCATAATATAAATCGTCACCGAACTTTAAGCGTGCGGACCCTACGCGTTCGAGAACTATGTAGACATGACCGAGACACATCTCCGGTCAATAACCAATAGCGGAACCTGGATGCTCATATTGGCTCCCACATATTCTACAAATATCTTTATCGGTCAAACCGCATAACAACATACGTTGTTCCCTTTGTCATCGTTATGTTATTTGCCCAAGATTCGATCGTCGGTATCTCAATACCTAGTAAATCTCGTTACCGGCAAGTCTCTTTACTCGTTATGTAATGCATCATCCCGCAACTAACTCATTAGTCACATTTCTTGCAAGGCTTATAGTGATGTGCATTACTGAGAGGGCCCAAAGATACCTCTCCGACAATCGGAGTGACAAATCCTAATCTCGAAATACGCCAACTCAACAAGTACCTTCGGAGACACCTGTAGAGGACCTTTATAATCACCCGACGTTTGGTAGCAGTTGCACAAAAAGTGTTCCTCCGGTAAACGGGAGTTGCATAATCTCATAGTCATAGGAACATGTATAAGTCACGAAGAAAGCAATAGCAACATACTAAACAATCAAGTGCTAAGCTAACGGAATGGGTCAAGTCAATCACATGATTCTCCTAATGATGTGATCTCGTTAATCAAATGACAACTAATGTCTATGGTTAGGAAACTTAACCAGCTTTGATTAACGAGCTAGTCAAGTAGAGGCATACTAGTGACACTATGTTTGTTTATGTATTAACACATGTATTATGTTTCTGGTTAATACAATTCTAGCATGAATAATAAGCATTTATCATGAAATAAGGAAATAAATAATAACTTTATTATTGACTCTGGGGCATATTTCCTTCACGCACGACACCTCCGAGTTCAGCACACGTTTAACTTGATGACGTGCCTCGAACTCCGATCCAGCCGAGATTTGAGGGAGAGTTCCATCGGCACGACGACGTAGTGACAATGATGATGTTCCACCGTCGCAGGGCTTTGTCTAAGAACTGCTACGATATTATCAAGGTGGATTATGGTGGAGGGGGGCACCGCACACAGCTAAGAGATCCAAGGCATCAATTGTTGTATCTATGGGGTGCCCCCTCCTCCGTATATAATGGGGGGAGGAGGAGAGGGCCGGACAAGGGGAGAGGCGTGCCCTAGTGGGGGCAATCCTACTCCAAGTAGGTTTGTCCCCCCTTTCCTATTCCAAGAAGGAGAAGGGGGAAGGAGGAGGTGGAGAGAAGGAAGGAGAGGGGGGGCGCCGCCCCCTTCCATTGTCCAATTCGGACTGGGGCAAGGGGGGCCGTGCGCCACCTCCTGGCTGCCCTCTCTCTTCTCCACTAAGGCCCA
>NC_041383.1:417017400-417026114 GCF_002162155.2 Triticum dicoccoides
GGTCCGGGAACCCCCGGTACTCCAGTATATGCCCGAAACCTCCCGGAACTATTCCGGTGTCCAAATATAGGCCTCCACATATCGATCTTTATGTCTCGACCATTTTGAGACTCCTCGTCATGTCCGTGATCACATCCGGGACTCTGAACTACCGTCGGTACATCAAAACACATAAACTCATAATATAACCATCATCGAATTTTAATTGTGCGGACCCTATGGGTTCAAGAACTATGTAGACGTGACCAAGACACGTCTCCGGTCAATAACTGTCGGTGTTCTGGGAACGGGGGTACCCAGACTTGCCTGCCTGCGGCCTGCGGCGTGCCTCAAGTAGGGAGCCCACTGAGGCCCATCTTCATCAACACAAGCTCAAGACCTTGCGAGGGGCCAAGCCTCGTGGGGCGGATGACAGGAAGCTTCTTCAGGCATAGCCTCGCCAGGTTGGCTCGCGAGGAGGCGGAGAGACCAAGGCAGGGTACCTCACGAGGTGCCTGTGACGCAATCCATGACGATCGAGACCAGGCGGGCGCCAGGCGGGCATCGGCCTAGGCAGTGTCCTTGTTTCCCCTTTGGTGCAAAGGGGGCAAGCGCAGGCCAAGGCATCAGGCAAAGGATACCATTTCGGTGCAACAAGACCAAGACTAGCAGAATGGCAGGATGGAGGTCATTGTGGAGCCCAGGAAGGTGTCATCATCAGAGCCTTTGGCAGGTGAGGACCAACTTTAGTCAAGATAAGTGTACTAGATGTTCCCTTCAAAATGGCCAATTGTTTGCGCCCTTCCCGCTCAATATTTGGGAAGAGGACCAGGGCCTTGCTCTATAAATAGGACTAGCCACCACAGTAGGAGGGGGTGGGTATCGAGTATCCAGAATCTAGAGATCAGATAGGCATCTCGAATCAATCCCTCCAAAGGGACAACACCACCACAAGAACACCCCTCGTGAGGCTGTTCTTCCCTTGTATTGTTCATCATCAGCCCCTGAGGCAATCCACCACGCCACAAACTAGAGTAGGGTATTACACCACAATGGTGGCCCAAACTAGTATAAACCTTGCGTCCCTTGTGTTGTTCTTCATGTAGTTTAGATCTCTTGCGAGGCGACGAGACGTTAGTAGGTAGGGGGAGAGATCTCCATGTGCACCCCAGAGTTCGAACCTCAAGGGTCTGCCGGAACCCGTAATCCGACATTTGGCGTGCCAGGTAGGGGTGCGCCAGAATCTCGCCTTCCATCGCCTTGTGTTTCGGCGTCCGTCACATCCATGTCTGACGCTCGTCGAGCCTGCGCCGAGTGCCGGGCAGCCCTCGCCACCTGCGTTGCCCAGACGGCGCCCGTCGGCGGATGCCCCCGTCGTTCCCCGTCGCCTTCTGCCAACGCCGTCACCGGCCCGGTGGGGAACTAGCAGCATGCCTCGTCCCTGCACCCTTCAGTGCGGCGAGAGGGCCACACCGCCACCCCGTCGCTGACTCCAGCCGTTTCGTCCTCCCACGCCCATCGTGCCCCCGTGGACGCGCATGCTGCACTGCTCCTGGCACGAGAACTCCTGCACTACCGTCCTGTCGATAACCTCTACGAGGACTGGCTTGCCCGCATCACCGAGCTCGTCAGCGCTGCAGGGGGCTCTCCTATGCCCTCTATCTCGCTGCCTCGCCCTCCACCCTGCGCAGGAGGCGTGGATCGGGAGGTGCCTCCGCCACCTCCTCCCCAAGAAGGCGCCCTAGCCCCACGGCGCGCGGCTCCGGCACGAGACCCACCGTGTCCGGTGCCCGTGCGACAAGAAAGAAGCTGCCAGGAAATCCCTCGCCCCCAAGAAGCTGCCCGCGTGCTCCCTGCGCCGGCACGTCATGACTGTGCCCCTGCTCCAGCGTGCCAAGACCCCGTGCTGCTCCTGGCGGTAGCGCGTGTAGACCTCCAAGATCAAGCCCTTCGTCACCAAAGGCTCCCTGTGGCCACTTCGGGATGCCGCGCCTTCACCGCCGAGCTGCGCAGCGTAGCTTGGCCGGGCAAGTTCAAGCCCGACCTGCCTCCACGCTACGACGGCACGGCTGACCCTGTGGAGTTCCTCTAGCTCTACAAGCTGGGCATCGAGGCCGCCAATGTGGACGAGAAGGTCATGGCGAACTTGTTTCCCATGGCGCTCAAGGACGGTGCCCGCACCTGGCTCCTGGCACGATTTCCTCTTGGGACGAGATGTGCACCCGCTTCATCGCCAACTTCCAAGGCACTCGCGACCGGCCCCCGGCCATGAGAGACCTTCGCCGCATCAAGCGACAGCCAAGAGAGACCTTGCAGAAGTACATCCAGCGTTTTAACAACGCTCGCCTCAAGATCCCTAGGGTGACCGAGGAAGCCATCATCTCAGCCTTCTCTGACGGCGTGCGTGACATCAAGATGAAGGAAGAGCTAGCGATCCATGAAGACCTATGCACATCCCTGGAGCTGTTCAACTTGGCGACCAAATGCGCCAGGGCTGAGGAAGGGCGTCTCTCCCTCCTCGAGCTTCCGTCTGCCGATCCAGAAGAGAAGAAGCCCAAGGCCAAGGACGTGAAGTGCAAGGGGGCTGTTGTGCTTGCAGCAGAGCCAGACACCAAGCGAGGCAGGGATCAGCTGAGTCATCCAAGGGCAGCCGATACTGCGTGTACCACGACCTCCACACCCACAACACCAACGAATGCCAAGAGCTCAGGGCCGTGCGAGATGGGCGTATCGGCCGACGCCCCGAGCGCAACGACCGGGGATATGGCCGAGGAGGAGGAAGAGGTGGAGGATGATGGGAAGACCGTGGCCCTCGCCAAGGGTGGCGCGACCGACCTCGTGAGGACCGCTGGCAGGACCAGCCTCGCGAGGGAGGTTGGAGGGATCAGCCTCGCGAGGATCGCCCTCAAGGCAATGCGGGCCTCCCTCCTCTACCACCTCCACCAAGGAGGAATGAAGACCATCACCAAGACGAAGGAGCTGGGGGCTTCCAGGAGCAGCGTGTAATCGCTTGCATCCTAGGCGGTGCTCAAGCCCCAGCCTCTCAGCGCATCCTCAAACAGTTTGCTTGCGAGGTGAATGTAGTCCTCCCCAAGCTTGAAGCCACACGCCCTCTCAGGTGGTCAGTGTGCGCTATCATGTTCAGCTCAGCGGATCAGCTCAAGTGCGTAGCCACGGCTGGGGTCCTCCTGATGCTTTGCTCCTCAATCATCAACAATGTGCAGGTCACCAAGACCCTCATCAATGGCGGAGCAGGACTCAATGTCCTGTCTGTCGAGATGTTCAACAATCTCCAAGTGCCATACGATCAGCTTCAGCCAACCAAGCCTTTCTCAGGAGTCACTAATGGTTCCACCGTTCCAATAGGGCAAGTTCGCCTCCCTGTCACCTTTGGGCAGGGCAACAACTACCACACCGAGCTCATTGACTTTGACGTCACCCACATTTGCCTGCCATACAATGCCATCCTCGGGTACCCAGCCCTGGCCAAGTTCATGGCAGTGACTCACCACGGCTACAATGTCTTCAAGATGCCAGGAAGCGGTGGAGTCATCACGGTGCCATGTGAGGAAAGGGATGCGGTGTGTTCTCTCGAACGTGCTTTTCAAGCCGCAGCGACCGAGGACCCAGATCACAGGAGCGAAAGACTTCCTGAGGCAGTCCCTAAGAAGAAGAAGGCATCACCCGGCCAGAACCCTCGGGAGGCAGGCCCCTCCAGTGGTGTTGTGTCAGGATCCGCGCCCGTCCAAGGGACACCTCCTTCTGTCGCATAGGAAGGCGTGCCCGACACCCTCCTCGGGCAAGGCTCGGGGGCTCTCTCCTGGAGGGCCACCGACTTTGCCGAGGTCACGAGGGAGGCGCTCGGGCACCATTTGGAGGCATGTTTCAAAGCACGTTTCCCTTAGGAAGGAACAAGGCAAGGAAGGCCAAGCCCTCGGGAGTTCATCGCGAGAAGCATTCAGGAGCTGCATGAGTCAAGAGTCATGAGTGGCAACCGCCACTTGCCTGCCATAGCTCCACATCCAGGCGAGGATGGCGGGCTGCGCGTCTGCGTCGATGTACCAGGGCTCAACCGAGCCGCATCTCAAGAGCGCCTCTGGCCTTCGCGCGTGGGGCGTTGTGAGGGTCCACCTCACAGCTATGTTCGCATTCCCTTCGGCTTGCCGAACGCAGTTGCCTCTCACCAGCGCCTGCTGAGGAGCATTCTGGAGGCTCAGGAGGTCAGGCATTCCGCAGTCCTGGCGAAGATGGAGATGGCCCTTGAAGAACCACCTGTGACCCCGGAGCCTCTCGAGGCTCCTAGCCTGAGGGCTCATAAGGGTCGGCTTCTGCAACGCGCCATCGGCTACTTCAGCATTCCTTCATCTCTGACATCATCAAGTGACACCCTTCGAGTTTCATTTTCAGCTGGGAGCGCCCCCAGGGCTGCATCATTCCCAGGACGCGTGGGTCCGTCCCTGCGGCATGTATCTCTTTTGTTCATGTCTTTAGGTTACTTTGTTGGGGGCGCCCCTCGGGCTGCATTATCCCCAAGCCACTCGGGCCTGATCCAGCGGCATTTGCCTTTTTCTGCATCTACCTAAATGGAATTGCTCCTTCATGCTTAACGTGCACGACCTAATCGCCTGCTCGATTGGCACCTACCTCTGGAGCCGCTCGCCCTGGCACGGAGCTTGCGCACGGGTCCGTACCTGCAATGCTGATAAATCTGAGTGGTCGAGCTCTGGCTGCGGCAGCCCCGCAAGGCGCCACCTCACCGGGCCCTCAGTGCCCCAATCACTCCTTCAGAGCAACCAATGGTTGGCCGGCAACCGCAACAACAGGCCTTGCATTCTCTCGTGGTTGATATGCAGGTACTACTCCAGGAGTTACGCCAGGCACGACATGAGCCTCCTCTCCTTCTCTCTGTCACAGCCTGCTTGCACGTTAAAAGGGGGTACCTGAGCATCGCGACTCACAGGCTCTTACTGGCTCTCCAGCCCTCACCCCCTGGCCTTGACCCACGGCATCACGACCTGTCATACCAATGGCGGCTGAGCTCGCTCGAGGGCCGGGACGTGAGGACGTAGAGCATGAAGGAAGGTGTGTGGGAGAGGGAAGGGGCTCGCGAAGACCCGACCCAGCAACACATCAGCTGCCGCCGCGAAGGCCCGGCACTTCACCGAAAGCTACTCCAGATCATTAAGATAAGCTACTCTAGAACTGATTCGGCTCGGCGCTAAACCCTCACCTGCTGCAGATCTATCACGACAACGCCGCCTACCTCTCTCACTCAGCGGAGGCTGCTTGAGCGCTAAAGGGGACCCCTGAGCATCGCGACTCAGAGGCTCTTACTGGACCTCGGGCTGCTGACCTCCTGGCCTTGACCCACGATATCGCGACCTGGCATACCAGCGACGGCTGAAGCCTGCCTGGGGACCGGGACCTGTCAGCGTAGAGCACCAAGAAAGGGGAGCCGAGCCGGGACAGGACTAGCATCTCGCATCAATTCATAGTGAGGATATATATTCACAAAAGACATGGCCAACGCCTTACAATACCCCCGTGGGGTGATACTTCGATTCCTCGTAGGGAACATGAGGTGTTAATCCTAAGGGACGCTAACTACGCACGCCTCCGCAGGAGACACCATCATCAACAATGGGCCGACAGGCGCCGGTGCCAACCCCATCCAGATCAATGGCGTGACGGCCTGATACAGCTGCCATGCTCTGAGCGCGGCGCGAGCTCAGGGCTCGTCACTGTCATCGCTCGTCTCCGGAGTCGCGTAAAGCTCGGCGGAGTCACCAGACCCTCCGGCATCTCCACTGCTGCCTGAGGAGTTGTTGGGGGAGCGGTTGGCGGGCCTGGTCCTCGCCCCGATGATGCCCCTGCCGCTTTTCTCGGGGCAGCATTCCAGCCGGCACCCTTCCGCGTCGAAGACCTTGAAGAGCATTAAGGAGGCGCCATCGTATTCAAGATGAATCACGAGGGCCCCCTCCGATCGGCAGACCCGGATAATCTCGCCCCAGCCCCGGGTCATGTAGACCTTGCCCAGAGCGACGACCTCGACCTCCGCTTCGGTCGCAAGGGTACTGCAGTCAGCATGCTGCAACCAGAGCTCAAGAGACCCCCTCGGCGGGATCTCGAAGGCGAAGGAGGGAGGAAGGCGAATCCAAGAACGAGGAGGCATGGCTGCGTGAAGCACAAGCTCATGAGAGGAGCCCTCGGCGTGGACTCCAGGAGGAACGACGCGCACCGCCGTAATCCGTCAGCTACGATGATGGCTCCTGCGACGTCTCTCGGCGCCTTCTCCTCCAGGGCCCTCGATCTGGGCGTACAAGGGCAACGGAAACCCAGGCGGTGGCTGCTCAAAACAGGGCCTCGACACCTCCTGCCAAGCAGCCTCGTCTCAACGGCATAGGACTGGCCGTTTCTTCGGCGGGAGTGGGTCAGGACCCTCTCGGGGGGCCTTTCCCTTCTCTTCTACAAAAAAACGGCGAATGGGTGCCATTGGCGTAAAGTGGAGCGAGGGCGAGGAAGAAGAAGAAAGAGAGTAGCGGGAAGGATGAATCTGAAGGGGCTCACGCCGTTCTGTACTTATAGCCGGGGGAGGTCACCCGCCGGCCTCCACGATCACAGGTAATCATGACCTGTTTTGCATGCAGGGACTTGTCAAGTCACACGGTTGCCGAGGCGTCATGGGGAAGCGGAGATGCCCACGTCCAATCAACCGCCACACGGCGCCCAAGGCCGCAGGCTGTTGGGGCCCGCGGCGCTTCGCACTTGCCCCTTCGATTCTCCGCTAAGCCAAGTTCGGACGCACCTTGGGCCCGGGGGCTACTGTCGGCGTTCTGGGAATGGGGGTACCCAGACTTGCCTGCCTGCGGCCTGCAGCGTGGCTCAAGTAGGGGGCCCGCTGCAGCCCATCTTCATCGACACAAGCTCAAGACCCTGGTGAGGGGCCAAGCCTCGCAGGGCGGATGACAGGAAGCTTCCTCAGGCACAGTCTCGCCAGGTTGGCTCGCGAGGAGGCGGAGAGATCAAGGCAGGGTACCTTATGAGGTGCCCATGATGCAAGCCATGACGATCGAGACCAGGCGGGCGCTAGGCGGGCGCCGTCCTGGGCAGTGTCCTTGTTTCCCCTTTGGTGCAAAGGGGGCAAGCGCAGGCCAAGGCATCAGGCAAAGGATACCATTTCGGTGCAACAAGACCAAGACCAGCAGAACGACAGGATGGAGGTCATCGTCAGAGCCTTTGGCAGGCGAGGACCAACTTTAGTCAGGATAAGTGTACTAGATGTTCCCCTTCAAAATGGCCAATTGTTGGTACCCTTCCCGCTCAATATTTGTGAAGAGGACCAGGGCCTTGCTGTATAAATAGGACTAGCCACCACAGTAGGAGGGGGCGGGTATCGAGTATCCAGAATCTAGAGATCAGATAGGCATCTCAAATCGGTCCCTCCAAAGGGACAACACCACCACAAGAACACCCCTCGTGAGGCTGTTCTTCCCTTGTATTGTTTATCATCAACCCCTGAGGCAATCCACCACGCGACAAACTAGAGTAGGGTATTACACCACAATGGTGGCCCGAACTAGTATAAACCTTGCGTACCTTGTGTTGTTCTTCGTGTAGTTTAGATCTCTTGCAAGGCGACGAGACGTGAGTAGGTAGGGGAGTGATCTCCGTGCGCACCCCAGAGTTCGAACCTCAAGGGTCTGCCGGAACCCGTAATCTGACAATAACCAATACTGGAACCTGGATGCTCATATTGGCTCCCACATATTCTACGAAGATCTTTATCGGTCAAACCGCATAACAACATACGTTGTTCCCTTTGTCATCGGTATGTTACTTGCCCGAGATTTGATCGTCGGTATCTCAATACCTAGTTCAATCTGATTACCGGCAAGTCTCTTTACCGTTCCGTAACACATCATCCCGCAACTAACTCATTAGTTACAATGCTTGCAAGGCTTATAGTGATGTGCATTACTAAGTGGGCCCAGAGATACCTCTTCGACAATCGGAGTGACAAATCCTAATCTCAAAATACGCCAACCCAACAAGTACCTTCGGAGACACCGATAGAGAACCTTTATAATCACCTAGTTACGTTGTGACGTTTGGTAGCACACAAAGTGTTCCTCCAGTAAACGGGAGTTGCATAATCTCATAGTCATAGGAACATGTATAAGTCATGAAGAAAGCAATAGCAACATACTAAACGATCAAGTGCTAAGCTAACGGAATGGGGCAAGTCAATCACATCATTCTCTAATGATGTGATCCAGTTAATCAAATGACAACTCACGTCTATGGCTAGGAAACTTAACCATCTTTGATTCAACGAGCTAGTCAAGTAGAGGCATACTAGTGACACTATGTTTGTCTATGTATTCACACATGTATTATGTTTCCAGTTAATACAATTCTAGCATGAATAATAAACATTTATCATGAAATAAGGAAATAAATAATAACTTATTATTGCCTCTAGGGCATATTTTCTTCAACGGGAACCTTCCATGCACACACCAACCAACGAATAGCGCATACGCCGGCAAGTCATGCATCGAGTACATGTACCAGGCATGCATTATGAAGTTCTCTTTGCTAAAGGCATCGTATGTCTTGAACCCATTATCCCAAGCTTCTTGCAATTCATCCTTAAGCGGCTGCATGTACACATTCATATTCTTCCCCGGATAGTTGGCCCTTGGAATTATCAACGTCAGGAAAATGTTCTTTCT
>NC_041383.1:417026277-417051490 GCF_002162155.2 Triticum dicoccoides
GAATGACAAACACGGGCCAACAACTATATGGGGATGCCATCTGACCAAACACACTGAACCCATATGTGCTGATGGTGACTTGAGGATGCCTTGGATCTGCCATTTTTTCCTTATGTAATGCATCGAAGCGCTTCCACGGTTCACCATCCGATGTGTGTACCATCATCACATTCCCATCTGCGTCTAGTCCGGTTCTTTTGCCCATTTTGTGCCATGTCATCTGTCTGGCCGTCTCTTTGACCATGAAAAGATGTTTAAGTCTTGGTACAATTGGCACATACCGAAGAACATTAACGGGTATTTTGGTTTGCGTCGTCTCACCCATACCGTTGTCTACCACAACATACCTGGAAGAATTGCAAATGGGACAATAGTTCAAGTCCTCATACTGAAGCCTAAATAAGACACATCCTTTCTCACAGGCATGTATCTTCTCATAGGGCATCTTAAGAGCACGGAGGATTTTGTCTGGCTGGTATAGGTTTGGAGGTAGCACATTTTCTCTTCTTCTTCTTCTTCTTCTTCTTCTTCTTCTTCTTCTTCTTCTTCTTCTTCTTCTTCTTCTTCTTCTTCTTCTTCTTCTTCTTCTTCTTCTTCTTCTTCTTCTTCTTCTTCTTCTTCTTCTTCTTCTTCTTCTTCTTCTTCTTCTTCTTCTTCTTCTTCTTCTTCTTCTTCTTCTTCTTCTTCTTCTTCTTCTTCTTCTTCTTCTTCTTCTTCTTCTTCTTCTTCTTCTTCTTCTTCTTCTTCTTCTTCTTCTTCTTCTTGAAATAACATCAGAGAGTATGTCAGGACATCTTGAAATAACAAGAGCAACTGGGATTGAAGGTATGAACAACAATGTAGGTAGTTACCCATAAGGTATGAACTGAGGAATTCAAAAGCCTCAAAACCCTAAATAAAAGAAGGGCAAAAACCCTAAAATCTCATTCATTATTCCAAAATGCTCTTCTTAGATGTTTAATATTTTTGGCAAGGGTTTTGATCCGAACCAAAAATAATGAACATTTTAAAAGGATTTATTTTTGGGACTTTGAATTTAATTCATTAGCTATTTGAATTTGAATTATATTCATATAATTAGAATATAATTTCAAATACCCCTGAAATATTTTATGAGATTTTGGAAAAGTCCATCTAGCAAAATAAAAATATTCAGAGGAGCTTTTGGCATTGTTTGAATTATTTTTAAATTCAAAACAGTGGCAAAAGAATTAAAAAAAATAGAAAACAGAACAGAAATATAAAACAGAGCAACTTACCTGGCCTTACTTGGTAGCCCACCAGCAGCCCAGCCACTTACCTGGCGCTCACCTGCAGCAGAGCCGGCCCAGCTTCCGTTCCGGCCCAGCCCACCGCCGCCTCCCTCCCCTGTCGTCTTCCTCCCTCGCCAGAAGGACAGAGGCGAGGCGTGGCAACGAGGTCCACGGACGCGCTGCAACGCCGCCACCATCGCCATTTCCGTCGCCGGCCACCGAAGCTCACCGCAGTCGATTCGCGACGTCTGGCGCGTCCCCGAGCCCACTGAGCCACCCTGCTGCCTCCCTGTGAGCTTGCCGTCGTTTCCCCTCACCTCTCTCCCTCTCGCGCGCCTTGTAGCCGCCGCCCCACGAGCACCCGAAGCCGCCGTCCGCCATGGCCGGTGAGCTTCGTGCTCCCGAGCTCCTCCACCTACGCTCGTTGCCTCCGAGTGCTCCTGACGACCCCAGTAACCCGTAGAGGCCCTCAGCTGATCTCGCCGTGCCGTGTAACGCCGAACCCGAGCACGCCCGAGCTCCGGCCGCCGCTGCCGAGCTCGAGGCCATCGTCTCCGGCCGCCCTAGCTGCTGCTGCTTGCTGAAACGGGCGCGGGTGAGCTCCAGCTCTCCGTAGCCGCTCTCCTCCGTCCATTTGGACGCCGGAGGAGCGAGCCCGAGCTCTCCGCCGTGCCTGTTGCCACCGGCGACGAACCGCCGGCGGGTTAGGCCCTGTTGACCAGGGGTTTGACCTCCCCTGGGTCGATGACAGGTGGGGCCAGCCCCTGTTAATTAGTTTAGTTTTTCTAATTTTTTTAACCACTGTTTCACTGACAGGTGGGCCCAGAGCCCTGCTAATTTTAGCTTAGTACTAATTAACTTTTAGCTAACCCACTAAGTCACTGACGTGTGGACCCGCCCCTGTTAGTTATTAGTTAGGATTAGTTAGTGCTAATTAACCTAGATTAGTATTTAACCTAACACTAACTAATTCGGTTAGTTAGTAGTGTCACTGACCAGTGGACCCCACTGGTCAGGTTTGACCTGGGGCGCCCAGTTGACCTGCTGACATCAGCATGACCTAGTGCTGACGCAATAAATTATTTTCTGGATTTATTTTTATTCAGAAAATTCCAGAAAATTGTATAAACTTCTAAAATTCATAGAAATTCAACCGTAACTCCAAATTAAATAAATTATATATGAAAAATTATCATAAAAATTCAAGGAATCCATCTGTACCATTTTCATGCATGTTTGAACAATGTTTGTCCTCTGTTTTGGACAAAACAAATTAAGGGCATTTAAATAATCATATATGGAGTTTGAATTTGAATCTTGTATTCAAACCAACTTCATTTAAATCATAGCTAGTTGCATTAGCTCAAATCACATCATATTGCCATGTCACATTCATGCATCATATTGTCGCATTGCATTGATTGTGTTCTTCCTTGTTTGCCGGTAATTGTCCCCTCTCGATAGACGTGTACCGGCGATGTGATCGATGACACCGATGAAGAGCTATATTATCTTCAGAAGTGCCAGGCAAGCAAAACCCCCTTGTTCATTCCGATACAATCCTACTCTCTCGCTCCTGCTCTCTTTTAATGCACTAGGACAACACCGATTCATCTGTTACTTGCTGCGGTAGCTGAACCCCTTTATCCTTTGCGTGACCTGTCATTGCCACAGTAAATAGATGAAACCCACTAGCATGAGTAGGAGTTGTTTGAGCCCTGTTGTGCCTACTCATTCATGTTTGTTTGTCATGCCTGCTACTGCTTAGAGTTGAGTCAGGTCTGATTCATCGGGGATGAATCAGAGGTGTGTGAACATGTCCTACTGTGTGTGAGCTAAGTGTTTGAACACGATTTGGTGAAGGTAGCGGTGAGAGGCCATGTAGGAGTACATGGTGGGTTGTCTCATTGCAGCCATCCTCAGGAACTGAGTTCTGTGTTTGTGATCCATGATTCAGCTACTACCATACATTGGGCCCTGAAATATGACCCCGCTCGACTTCTAATTCACCCTTGTCCTCTGTCCAGGAGTTGCAAGTAGTTTCTGGTGTTTGTAGCTTACTGGAGGCCGTGGACAGCGCTGACCGTAGGGGTGGGCTATGATGCGGTAGGTACGTGGCACGGTGTACCGGATGCCTGTTTGGTATCTCGGGAACCCTATTCACATCGTTTGGGGCTGTGAGCGAAACTCCGGCCGGATCTCCTCATGGATGGAACCCGAATAGGCGATAAACCTGGACTAGAGACTTGAGTGTTTAGGTAGGTCGTGGTCTACACCCACGTCGGCTTTCGCTTGAAGTCTGCCGAGCACATGTCGTGTGCAGACGCTAAGTGGTGGAAACATGTATGAAGAAGTACACCCCTGCAGGGTTAACATCATCTATTCGAATAGCCGTGTCCGTGGTAAAGGACTTCTGGGTTGCTTATATCAGTTCATAGACAAGTGAAAGTGGATACTCTAAAATACGCAAGATAAGCGTGAGTGCTATGGATGGCGTTCTCGTAGGGAGACGGGCGCGGATCCATAGTGGTGTATTGATATGGTGAATATGTGGACTCGTGTGCGCCACCTCAAAAGAGTTACTTGCAGTCGTAGTTCAGGATAGCCACCGAGTCAAAGCTGGCTTGCTGCAGTTAAACCCCACCATCCCCTTTGTTGATAATGATGCATATGTAGTTAGTTCTAATGTAAGTCTTGCTGGGTACATTTGTACTCACGTTTGCCTATTTTATGTTTTGCAGAGAGACTTCGGTCTCGCTAGTAGTTCCGCGTGGACTTCGACGTTTAGCTTGATACCTCAGCTACGATCTTGTGCCCTCGGCAGGATTTGGTAGATAGTCAGGCTTCTCAGCCTTTTTCATTTATAGATGTCTGTACTCAGACATGATAGCTTCCGCTTGTGCTTTGGTATGCTCTGAATGTTGGGTCATGAGACCCCTGTTTGTAATATCTCGCTCCTCGGAGCCTAATAAATACTTGAGTTGTAGAGTCATGTTGTGATGCCATGTTGTATTTGCACATATCGAGCATATTGTGTGTATGTTATTGAAATGCTTGGCATGTGTGGGATCTGACTATCTAGTTGTTTATCCTTAGTAGCCCCTCTTACCGGGAAATGTCTCCTAGTGTTTCCACCGAGCCAGGGTAGCTTGCTACTGCTCCGGAACACTTAGGCTGGCCGGCATGTGTCCTTCTTCGTTCCTGTGTCTGTCCCTTCGGGGAAATGTCACGCGATGAATACCGGAGTCCTGTTAGCCCGCTACAGCCCGGTTCACCGGAGTCCTGCTAGCCCAGTGCTACAGCCTGGATTCACTCGCTGATGACCGACACGTTCGATGCTGGGTCATGGATGCCTGTCCCTATAAGTCTGTGCCACTTTGGGTTTACGACTAGCCATGTCAGCCCGGGCTCCTTATCATATGGATGCTAGCGACACTATCATATACGTGTGCCAAAAGGCGCAAACGGTCCCGGGCAAAGGTAAGGCGACACCCGTGGGAATACCGTGCGTGAGGCCGTAAAGTGATATGAGGTGTTACATGCTAGATCGATGTGGCATTGAGTCGGGGTCCTGATAGAGCCATAAAGTGGTTCATAGTATTTGGAAGAAGGAAATACCACGAACTTCGAGGACTATCGCAAAGTTACTAATATCCTAAAGGAACTAGCAAACACTATCAACATGAAGTAAGTAGAGTGAATCTCGGTTCGAAAACCCAGGAATAGAATACCTACTACTAAGTGGCATCACGAGATGCTTTCGAGAATAAAGCCAGAGTCATCACACTGGGACACAAATCATGGCTAAATTACTAGATGATCCCCTAAGACACCTAGGGTCATAATAATAACTCCAACATAAAGGTCGAGGCAGTAGAGTACCTCAACTCAACAATTTGTGTGATTAACCTGGCCTAAAAGACATTGAAACCAGAGGAAAAGGATTTTGCAAATGCATCAGACTATTTAGAAACCTGGGATGACTCGGACAGCATAACGGCTGTAAATGCTCAGAAAAGAATTGGGACATTCACAAAAATGGTGGCATAACCACTCGGAAGCACAATATCAAGGTTTCGAGATCAATAGTTAACGTACGGAAGTAGTAGAAACTGAACTCAAGCTTAAATCCAACAATCTTATAAGTCTACGGATTAGTAACACGTGATCCTGATAGAAAGAAGAGATAGCCTAGTTCCTAATCCCCGTAGAAGAGAAGATGATGACTCAGATCAGAAGGCATAAGGTATAAGGAGTAAAAAGAGCTTTACGTTCCATCCCACAATCAATTCCCTTATATAACTAAAGAATTTCTAGAATCAACTTCGACCAGTTTGGCTTGGTAATCCTACAGGCAGTCAAGCTCTGATACCAACGCTGTCAGGACCCCGACTCAATGCCACATCGATCTAGCATGTAACACCTCATATCACTTTGCGGCCTCACGCACGGTATTCCCATGGGTGTCGCCTTACCTTTACCCGGGACCGTTTGCGCCTTTTGGCACACGTATATGACAGAGGTGTCAGGACCCCGACTCAATGCCACATTGATCTAGCATGTAACACCTCATATCACTTTGCGGCCTCACGCACGGTATTCCCATGGGTGTCGCCTTACCTTTACCCGGGACCGTTTGCGCCTTTTGGCACACGTATATGACAGTGTTGCTAGCATCTATATGATAAGGAGCCCGGGCTGACATGGCTAGTCGTAAACCCAAAGTGGCACAAACTTACAGGGACAGGCATCCATGACCCAGCATCGAACGTGTCGGTCATCAGCGAGTGAATCCAGGCTGTACCACTGGGCTAGCAGGACTCCGGTGAACCGGGCTGTAGCGGGCTAACAGGACTCCGGTATTCATCGCGTGACATTTCCCCGAAGGGACAGACACAGGAACGAAGAAGGACACATGCCGGCCAGCCTAAGTGTTCCGGAGCAGTAGCAAGCTACCATGGCTTGGTGGAAACACTAGGAGACATTTCCCGGTAAGAGAGGCTACTAAAGATAAACAACTAGATAGTCAGATCCCACACATACCAAGCATTTCAATAACATACACACAATATGCTCGATATGTGCAATACAACATGGCATCACAAAATGACTCTACGACTCAGTAGTTTTTATTCAATAGGCTCCGAGGAGCGAGATATTACAATCATGGGTCTCATGACCCAACACTCAGAGCATACAAGTCAAAGCACAAGCGGAAGCTATCATGTCTGAGTACAGACATCTATAAATGGAAAAGGCTAAGAAGCCTGACTATCTACCAGATCCTGCCGAGGGCACAAGATCGTAGCTGAGGTAACAAGCTAAACGTCGAAGTCCACGTGGAACTACTAGTGAGACTGAAGTCTCTCTGCAAAAACATAAATTAAGCAACGTGAGTACAAATGTACCCAGCAAGACTTACATCAGATCTATCTAAATATGCATCATTATCAACAAAGGGGGTGGTGGAGTTTAACTGCAGCAAGCCAGCTTTGACTCGGTGGCTAACCTGAACTACGACTGCAAGTAACTCTTTTGAGGTGGCGCACACGAGTCCACATATTCACCATATCAATACACCACTATGGATCCGCTCCCGTCTCCCTACGAGAACGCCATCCATAGCACTCACGCTTATCTTGCGTATTTTAGAGTATCCACTTTCACTTGTCTATGAACTGTACAAGGGGTCCAAGTTTCCATATCCGAGGAATCCGGCTATTCGAATAGATGATGTTAACCCTGCAGGGGTGTACTTCTTCACACACGCTCTCGCCACTTACCGCCCTGTACACGTCATGTACCTCAGCAACCTTCAAGCGGAAGCTGGGCGAGGGAGTCGGCCACGACCTGACTAACCGAACAAGTCTCTAGTCCAGGTTTATCGCCTATTCGGGTTCCATCCGCAAGGAGATCCGGCCGGGGTGTCGCTTACGACCCCAAACGATGTGTGCAGGGTTCCCAAGCCCACCTCGACGGGTGGATGTACGCTTGGTACACCGTGCCACTGTGCCTAGTCTGTCCCAAGCCCACCTGTACCGGGTGCCACTTGGTAGACTACTAACACTACCTACAAACACCAGAAACTAGTTGCAACTCCTGGACAGAGATCATGTTGATTAATAAGTCGAGAGGGGTCGAGTTACCGGAACCCAATGTGTGGTAGTAACTGTTCATGGATCACAAACACAGAACTCAGTTCCTGAGGACGGCTGCAATGAGACAACCCACCATGTACTCCTACATGGCCTCTCACCGCTACCTTTACCAAATCGTGTTCACACACTTAGCTCACACACAGTAGGACATGTTCACACGCCTCTGATTCATCCCTGATGAATCAGACCTGACTCAACTCTAAGCAATAGCAGGCATGACAAACAAACATGAATGAGTAGGAACAACAGGGCTCAAACAACTCCTACTCATGCTAGTGGGTTTCATCTATTTACTGTGGCAATGACAGGTCATGCAAAGGATAAGGGGTTCAGCTACCGCAGCAAGTAACAAATATGTCGTTGTTGTCCTAATGCAGTAAAAGAGAGCAGGAGCGAGAGAGTGGGATTTATCGGAATGAACAAGGGGGTTTTGCTTGCCTGGCACTTCTGAAGATAAAATAGCTCTTCATCGGTGTCATCGATCACATCGCCGATACACGCCTATCGAGAGGGGACAATTACCGGCAAACAAGGAAAAACACAATCAATGCAATGCGACAATATGATGCATGCTATGACATGGCAATATGAATGTGTTTTGGGCTAATGCACTTGGCTATGATTTAAATGAAGTTGGTTTGAATACATGATTCAAATTCCAACTCCATATATGATTATTTAAATGCCCTTTATTTTTTTTGGCCAAAACAGAGGACAAACATTGTTCAAACATGCATGAAAATGGTACAGATGGATTCCTTGAATTTTTCTGATAATTTTTCATATATAAATTATTTGATTTGGAGTTACGGTTAATTTTCTATGAATTTTTGAAGGTTTGGATATTTTCTGAAATAAATAAATCATTTTTGATTTATTTAAAACTCCAGAAAACATTTACTGCGTCAGCCTGACATCATCATGATGTCAGCAGGTCAACGGCCTGGTCCAGGTCAAACCTGACGTTCGGGACCCACATGTCAGCTGCACAGGGCTAGTTAGTGTCAATGACAGGTGGGGCCGGGTCAAAGGCCACGTCAGCGCGGTCAAAGCTGACGCGTGGGGCCACTGCAATTAGATTAAATCTAATCTATTTTAGTTAGCCGGTTAGTTAGGTGGTGGGGCCCGGCTGTCTGTGACACGATGCGGTGGTTAGTGGCTTAGGTATCAATCCAGTAGGAGAAACACGCAAGTCCCCAATATTTTTGGCAAGGGTTTTGATCCGAACCAAAAATAATGAACATTTTAAAAGGATTTATTTTTGGGACTTTGAATTTAATTCATTAGCTATTTGAATTTGAATTATATTCATATAATTAGAATATAATTTCAAATACCCCTGAAATATTTTATGAGATTTTGGAAAAGTCCATCTAGCAAAATAAAAATATTCAGAGGAGCTTTTGGCATTGTTTGAATTATTTTTAAATTCAAAACAGTGGCAAAAGAATTAAAAAAATAGAAAACAGAACAGAAATATAAAACAGAGCAACTTACCTGGCCTTACTTGGTAGCCCACCAGCAGCCCAGCCACTTACCTGGCGCTCACCTGCAGCAGAGCCGGCCCAGCTTCCGTTCCGGCCCAGCCCACCGCCGCCTCCCTCCCCTGTCGTCTTCCTCCCTCGCCAGAAGGACAGAGGCGAGGCGTGGCGAGCGCCACGCCGCCCCGGCCACCTCCTGCTTGCCGCTTCGCCCTGGCCTCTTCGGGTGAAGCCACGCAGCCCCCTCGCTCCTCTCTCTCACTCTCTCCCGACCCCTTCTCCCTTCTCTGCTCTCCCCCTCTCGCGCCCGAGCGCGCTCGTCGCCGCCGTCCACTGCCACCACGGCCACCGGGCCTCCCTCGCTTCCCTGACTAGCCCAGAGGCTCCGCCTCGACCCCCTCTTCCTCTCCACCGAGCCACGAGGTCCCGGACGCGCTGCAACGCCGCCACCATCGCCATTTCCGTCGCCGGCCACCGAAGCTCACCGCAGTCGATTCGCGACGTCTGGCGCGTCCCCGAGCCCACTGAGCCACCCTGCTGCCTCCCTGTGAGCTTGCCGTCGTTTCCCCTCACCTCTCTCCCTCTCGCGCGCCTTGTAGCCGCCGCCCCACGAGCACCCGAAGCCGCCGTCCGCCATGGCCGGTGAGCTTCGTGCTCCCGAGCTCCTCCACCTACGCTCGTTGCCTCCGAGTGCTCCTGACGACCCCAGTAACCCGTAGAGGCCCTCAGCTGATCTCGCCGTGCCGTGTAACGCCGAACCCGAGCACGCCCGAGCTCCGGCCGCCGCTGCCGAGTTCGAGGCCATCGTCTCCGGCCGCCCTAGCTGCTGCTGCTTGCTGAAACGGGCGCGGGTGAGCTCCAGCTCTCCGTAGCCGCTCTCCTCCGTCCATTTGGACGCCGGAGGAGCGAGCCCGAGCTCTCCGCCGTGCCTGTTGCCACCGGCGACGAACCGCCGGCGGGTTAGGCCCTGTTGACCAGGGGTTTGACCTCCCCTGGGTCGATGACAGGTGGGGCCAGCCCCTGTTAATTAGTTTAGTTTTTCTAATTTTTTTAACCACTGTTTCACTGACAGGTGGGCCCAGAGCCCTGCTAATTTTAGCTTAGTACTAATTAACTTTTAGCTAACCCACTAAGTCACTGACGTGTGGACCCGCCCCTGTTAGTTATTAGTTAGGATTAGTTAGTGCTAATTAACCTAGATTAGTATTTAACCTAACACTAACTAATTCGGTTAGTTAGTAGTGTCACTGACCAGTGGACCCCACTGGTCAGGTTTGACCTGGGGCGCCCAGTTGACCTGCTGACATCAGCATGACCTAGTGCTGACGCAATAAATTATTTTCTGGATTTATTTTTATTCAGAAAATTCCAGAAAATTGTATAAACTTCTAAAATTCATAGAAATTCAACCGTAACTCCAAATTAAATAAATTATATATGAAAAATTATCATAAAAATTCAAGGAATCCATCTGTACCATTTTCATGCATGTTTGAACAATGTTTGTCCTCTGTTTTGGACAAAACAAATTAAGGGCATTTAAATAATCATATATGGAGTTTGAATTTGAATCTTGTATTCAAACCAACTTCATTTAAATCATAGCTAGTTGCATTAGCTCAAATCACATCATATTGCCATGTCACATTCATGCATCATATTGTCGCATTGCATTGATTGTGTTCTTCCTTGTTTGCCGGTAATTGTCCCCTCTCGATAGACGTGTACCGGCGATGTGATCGATGACACCGATGAAGAGCTATATTATCTTCAGAAGTGCCAGGCAAGCAAAACCCCCTTGTTCATTCCGATACAATCCTACTCTCTCGCTCCTGCTCTCTTTTAATGCACTAGGACAACACCGATTCATCTGTTACTTGCTGCGGTAGCTGAACCCCTTTATCCTTTGCGTGACCTGTCATTGCCACAGTAAATAGATGAAACCCACTAGCATGAGTAGGAGTTGTTTGAGCCCTGTTGTGCCTACTCATTCATGTTTGTTTGTCATGCCTGCTACTGCTTAGAGTTGAGTCAGGTCTGATTCATCGGGGATGAATCAGAGGTGTGTGAACATGTCCTACTGTGTGTGAGCTAAGTGTTTGAACACGATTTGGTGAAGGTAGCGGTGAGAGGCCATGTAGGAGTACATGGTGGGTTGTCTCATTGCAGCCATCCTCAGGAACTGAGTTCTGTGTTTGTGATCCATGATTCAGCTACTACCATACATTGGGCCCTGAAATATGACCCCGCTCGACTTCTAATTCACCCTTGTCCTCTGTCCAGGAGTTGCAAGTAGTTTCTGGTGTTTGTAGCTTACTGGAGGCCGTGGACAGCGCTGACCGTAGGGGTGGGCTATGATGCGGTAGGTACGTGGCACGGTGTACCGGATGCCTGTTTGGTATCTCGGGAACCCTATTCACATCGTTTGGGGCTGTGAGCGAAACTCCGGCCGGATCTCCTCATGGATGGAACCCGAATAGGCGATAAACCTGGACTAGAGACTTGAGTGTTTAGGTAGGTCGTGGTCTACACCCACGTCGGCTTTCGCTTGAAGTCTGCCGAGCACATGTCGTGTGCAGACGCTAAGTGGTGGAAACATGTATGAAGAAGTACACCCCTGCAGGGTTAACATCATCTATTCGAATAGCCGTGTCCGTGGTAAAGGACTTCTGGGTTGCTTATATCAGTTCATAGACAAGTGAAAGTGGATACTCTAAAATACGCAAGATAAGCGTGAGTGCTATGGATGGCGTTCTCGTAGGGAGACGGGCGCGGATCCATAGTGGTGTATTGATATGGTGAATATGTGGACTCGTGTGCGCCACCTCAAAAGAGTTACTTGCAGTCGTAGTTCAGGATAGCCACCGAGTCAAAGCTGGCTTGCTGCAGTTAAACCCCACCATCCCCTTTGTTGATAATGATGCATATGTAGTTAGTTCTAATGTAAGTCTTGCTGGGTACATTTGTACTCACGTTTGCCTATTTTATGTTTTGCAGAGAGACTTCGGTCTCGCTAG
Organism: Triticum dicoccoides; assembly: GCF_002162155.2. NCBI lineage: Eukaryota > Viridiplantae > Streptophyta > Magnoliopsida > Poales > Poaceae > Triticum > Triticum dicoccoides. Next base: position 417,038,187 of record NC_041383.1, read on the forward strand.
TAGTTCCGCGTGGACTTCGACGTTTAGCTTGATACCTCAGCTACGATCTTGTGCCCTCGGCAGGATTTGGTAGATAGTCAGGCTTCTCAGCCTTTTTCATTTATAGATGTCTGTACTCAGACATGATAGCTTCCGCTTGTGCTTTGGTATGCTCTGAATGTTGGGTCATGAGACCCCTGTTTGTAATATCTCGCTCCTCGGAGCCTAATAAATACTTGAGTTGTAGAGTCATGTTGTGATGCCATGTTGTATTTGCACATATCGAGCATATTGTGTGTATGTTATTGAAATGCTTGGCATGTGTGGGATCTGACTATCTAGTTGTTTATCCTTAGTAGCCCCTCTTACCGGGAAATGTCTCCTAGTGTTTCCACCGAGCCAGGGTAGCTTGCTACTGCTCCGGAACACTTAGGCTGGCCGGCATGTGTCCTTCTTCGTTCCTGTGTCTGTCCCTTCGGGGAAATGTCACACGATGAATACCGGAGTCCTGTTAGCCCGCTACAGCCCGGTTCACCGGAGTCCTGCTAGCCCAGTGCTACAGCCTGGATTCACTCGCTGATGACCGACACGTTCGATGCTGGGTCATGGATGCCTGTCCCTATAAGTCTGTGCCACTTTGGGTTTACGACTAGCCATGTCAGCCCAGGCTCCTTATCATATGGATGCTAGCGACACTATCATATACGTGTGCCAAAAGGCGCAAACGGTCCCGGGCAAAGGTAAGGCGACACTCGTGGGAATACCGTGCGTGAGGCCGTAAAGTGATATGAGGTGTTACATGCTAGATCGATGTGGCATTGAGTCGGGGTCCTGACAGAGCCATAAAGTGGTTCATAGTATTTGGAAGAAGGAAATACCACGAACTTCGAGGACTATCGCAAAGTTACTAATATCCTAAAGGAACTAGCAAACACTATCAACATGAAGTAAGTAGAGTGAATCTCGGTTCGAAAACCCAGGAATAGAATACCTACTACTAAGTGGCATCACGAGATGCTTTCGAGAATAAAGCCAGAGTCATCACACTGGGACACAAATCATGGCTAAATTACTAGATGATCCCCTAAGACACCTAGGGTCATAATAATAACTCCAACATAAAGGTCGAGGCAGTAGAGTACCTCAACTCAACAATTTGTGTGATTAACCTGGCCTAAAAGACATTGAAACCAGAGGAAAAGGATTTTGCAAATGCATCAGACTATTTAGAAACCTGGGATGACTCGGACAGCATAACGGCTGTAAATGCTCAGAAAAGAATTGAGACATTCACAAAAATGGTGGCATAACCACTCGGAAGCACAATATCAAGGTTTCGAGATCAATAGTTAACGTACGGAAGTAGTAGAAACTGAACTCAAGCTTAAATCCAACAATCTTATAAGTCTACGGATTAGTAACACGTGATCCTGATAGAAAGAAGAGATAGCCTAGTTCCTAATCCCCGTAGAAGAGAAGATGATGACTCAGATCAGAAGGCATAAGGTATAAGGAGTAAAAAGAGCCTTACGTTCCATCCCACAATCAATTCCCTTATATAACTAAAGAATTTCTAGAATCTACTTCGACCAGTTTGGCTTGGTAATCCTACAGGCAGTCAAGCTCTGATACCAACGCTGTCAGGACCCCGACTCAATGCCACATCGATCTAGCATGTAACACCTCATATCACTTTGCGGCCTCACGCACGGTATTCCCATGGGTGTCGCCTTACCTTTACCCGGGACCGTTTGCGCCTTTTGGCACACGTATATGACAGAGGTGTCAGGACCCCGACTCAATGCCACATTGATCTAGCATGTAACACCTCATATCACTTTGCGGCCTCACGCACGGTATTCCCACGGGTGTCGCCTTACCTTTACCCGGGACCGTTTGCGCCTTTTGGCACACGTATATGACAGTGTTGCTAGCATCTATATGATAAGGAGCCCGGGCTGACATGGCTAGTCGTAAACCCAAAGTGGCACAAACTTACAGGGACAGGCATCCATGACCCAGCATCGAACGTGTCGGTCATCAGCGAGTGAATCCAGGCTGTACCACTGGGCTAGCAGGACTCCGGTGAACCGGGCTGTAGCGGGCTAACAGGACTCCGGTATTCATCGCGTGACATTTCCCCGAAGGGACAAACACAGGAACGAAGAAGGACACATGCCGGCCAGCCTAAGTGTTCCGGAGCAGTAGCAAGCTACCATGGCTTGGTGGAAACACTAGGAGACATTTCCCGGTAAGAGAGGCTACTAAAGATAAACAACTAGATAGTCAGATCCCACACATACCAAGCATTTCAATAACATACACACAATATGCTCGATATGTGCAATACAACATGGCATCACAAAATGACTCTACGACTCAGTAGTTTTTATTCAATAGGCTCCGAGGAGCGAGATATTACAATCATGGGTCTCATGACCCAACACTCAGAGCATACAAGTCAAAGCACAAGCGGAAGCTATCATGTCTGAGTACAGACATCTATAAATGGAAAAGGCTAAGAAGCCTGACTATCTACCAGATCCTGCCGAGGGCACAAGATCGTAGCTGAGGTAACAAGCTAAACGTCGAAGTCCACGTGGAACTACTAGTGAGACTGAAGTCTCTCTGCAAAAACATAAATTAAGCAACGTGAGTACAAATGTACCCAGCAAGACTTACATCAGATCTATCTAAATATGCATCATTATCAACAAAGGGGGTGGTGGAGTTTAACTGCAGCAAGCCAGCTTTGACTCGGTGGCTAACCTGAACTACGACTGCAAGTAACTCTTTTGAGGTGGCGCACACAAGTCCACATATTCACCATATCAATACACCACTATGGATCCGCTCCCGTCTTCCTACGAGAACGCCATCCATAGCACTCACGCTTATCTTGCGTATTTTAGAGTATCCACTTTCACTTGTCTATGAACTGTACAAGGGGTCCAAGTTTCCATATCCGAGGAATCCGGCTATTCGAATAGATGATGTTAACCCTGCAGGGGTGTACTTCTTCACACACGCTCTCGCCACTTACCGCCCTGTACACGTCATGTACCTCAGCAACCTTCAAGCGGAAGCTGGGCGAGGGAGTCGGCCACGACCTGACTAACCGAACAAGTCTCTAGTCCAGGTTTATCGCCTATTCGGGTTCCATCCGCAAGGAGATCCGGCCGGGGTGTCGCTTACGGCCCCAAACGATGTGTGCAGGGTTCCCAAGCCCACCTCGACGGGTGGATGTACGCTTGGTACACCGTGCCACTGTGCCTAGTCTGTCCCAAGCCCACCTGTACCGGGTGCCACTTGGTAGACTACTAACACTACCTACAAACACCAGAAACTAGTTGCAACTCCTGGACAGAGATCATGTTGATTAATAAGTCGAGAGGGGTCGAGTTACCGGAACCCAATGTGTGGTAGTAACTGTTCATGGATCACAAACACAGAACTCAGTTCCTGAGGACGGCTGCAATGAGACAACCCACCATGTACTCCTACATGGCCTCTCACCGCTACCTTTACCAAATCGTGTTCACACACTTAGCTCACACACAGTAGGACATGTTCACACGCCTCTGATTCATCCCTGATGAATCAGACCTGACTCAACTCTAAGCAATAGCAGGCATGACAAACAAACATGAATGAGTAGGAACAACAGGGCTCAAACAACTCCTACTCATGCTAGTGGGTTTCATCTATTTACTGTGGCAATGACAGGTCATGCAAAGGATAAGGGGTTCAGCTACCGCAGCAAGTAACAAATATGTCGTTGTTGTCCTAATGCAGTAAAAGAGAGCAGGAGCGAGAGAGTGGGATTTATCGGAATGAACAAGGGGGTTTTGCTTGCCTGGCACTTCTGAAGATAAAATAGCTCTTCATCGGTGTCATCGATCACATCGCCGATACACGCCTATCGAGAGGGGACAATTACCGGCAAACAAGGAAAAACACAATCAATGCAATGCGACAATATGATGCATGCTATGACATGGCAATATGAATGTGTTTTGGGCTAATGCACTTGGCTATGATTTAAATGAAGTTGGTTTGAATACATGATTCAAATTCCAACTCCATATATGATTATTTAAATGCCCTTTATTTTTTTTGGCCAAAACAGAGGACAAACATTGTTCAAACATGCATGAAAATGGTACAGATGGATTCCTTGAATTTTTCTGATAATTTTTCATATATAAATTATTTGATTTGGAGTTACGGTTAATTTTCTATGAATTTTTGAAGGTTTGGATATTTTCTGAAATAAATAAATCATTTTTGATTTATTTAAAACTCCAGAAAACATTTACTGCGTCAGCCTGACATCATCATGATGTCAGCAGGTCAACGGCCTGGTCCAGGTCAAACCTGACGTTCGGGACCCACATGTCAGCTGCACAGGGCTAGTTAGTGTCAATGACAGGTGGGGCCGGGTCAAAGGCCACGTCAGCGCGGTCAAAGCTGACGCGTGGGGCCACTGCAATTAGATTAAATCTAATCTATTTTAGTTAGCCGGTTAGTTAGGTGGTGGGGCCCGGCTGTCTGTGACACGATGCGGTGGTTAGTGGCTTAGGTATCAATCCAGTAGGAGAAACACGCAAGTCCCCAATATATGCACCTACACAAACAATCAAACACTTGCACCCAACGCAATAAAGGGGTTGTCAATCCCTTCACAGCCACTTGCAAAAGTGAGATCTGATAGGGATAGACATAAAAGGTTACTAAAACATAAAAGTAAATAAAAGTAAATAAAACTCAACGAGATGTTTTTGGTATTTTTGGTATATAGATCTGAAAATATATGAAGGAAAATAGACCCAGGGGCCATAGGTTTCACGAGAGGCTTCTCTCTTGAAAGAAAATAATATGGTGGGTGAACAAATTGCTGTCGAGCAATTGATAGAAAAGCGCAAAGGTATGACGATATCCAAGGTAATGATTATGGATATAGGCATCATGTCTGTGTCAAGTAGAACAAAATGATTCTACATCTACTACTATTACTCCACACATCGACCGACTCCTGCCAGCATCTAGAGTATTAAGTTCAAGAGAACAAAGTAACGCTTTAAGTAAGATGACATGATGTAGAGGGATAAATTCAAGCAATATGATGAAAACCCCATCTTTTACCCTTGATGGCAACAATACAATACGTGCCTCGCTACCCCTACTATGTCACTGGGTGAGGGCACCGCAAGATTGAACCCAAAACTAAGCACTTCTCCCATTGCAAGAACTACCAATCTAGTTGGCCAAACCAAACCGATATTTCGAAGAGAAATACAAAGATATCAAATCATGCATATAAGAATTCATAGAAGATTCAAATAATATTCATAGATAAGCTGATGATAAATCCACAATTCATCAGATCTCAACAAACACACTGCCAAAGAAGATTACATCAATAGATCTCCAAGAACATCGAGGAGAACATTGTATTGAGAATCAGAGAGAGAGAGAGAGAGAGAGAGGAAGCCATCTAGCTTCTAGCTCTGGACCCGTAGGTCTGTGGTAAACTACTCACGCTTCATCGGAAGGGCAACAGGGTTGATGTACAAGCCCTCTGTGATCGAACCCCCCTCTGGCAGAGTACCGGAAAAGGCCTCCAGATGGGATCTCACGAGGACATATACTTGCGGCGGCGGAAAAGTATTTTGGTGGACGCTTCTGGTCGTTTGGGAATATTTGGGAATTTATACGCCAAGAATTAGGGTTAGAGGACCTTCAAGGGGCCCACAAGCTAGGAGGCGCCCACCCCCTAGGGCGCACCCTGGAGGCTTGTGACCTACTCGGGACTCCTCTGACTTCATCTCCAAATCCTACGTGTGTCTTCTGGTCCAAGAAAAATCATCGCGAAAGTTTTATTCTGTTTGGACTCCGTTTGATATTCCTTTTCTGTAAAACTCAAAAACAAGGGAAAAACATAAACTGGCACTGGGCTTTAGGTTAATAAGTTAGTCCCAAAAATAACATAAAATAGCATATTAATGCATATAAAACATCCAAAACAGATAATATAATAGCATTGAACAATCAAAAATTATAGATACATTGGAGACGTATCAAGCATCCCCAAGCTTAATTCCTGCTCGTCCTCGAGTAGGCAAATGATAAAAATAGAATTTTTGATGTGGAATGCTACCCAACATATTTAGCAATGTAATATCTTTTATTTGGCATGAATATTCAGATCTGTATGATTCAAAACAAAAGTTCATTGACATAAAGACAATAATACTAGCATACTATAAAGCAAAGTCATTAAGCTTCAAAAATAACATGGCTAAAGAAAGTTATCCCTAGAAAATCATATAGTCTTGTTATGCTCCCTCTTCTCAGCACAAAGTATAAATCGTGCCCACCCTGGTGTCAGCCAAGCAATTGTTTCATACTTTTTAATGCGTTTCAGCTTTTCCAACTCTTCACGCAATACATGAGCGTGAACCATGGATATAGCACTATGGGTGGAATAGAAAGTGGTAGTAGACAAAATAAGGCAGAAAGTCTCACATCAACTAGGCAAATCAATGGACTATGAAGAAGTCCAGCAGTTGATATCAATGTGAGTGAGTAGGGATTGCCATGCAACAGATGCACTAGAGCTATAAGTTTATGAAAGCTCAAAAAGAAACTAACTAGGTGTGCATCCAACTCGCTTGCTCGTGAATACCTAGGGAAATTTGAGGAAGCCCATCATTGGAATACAAGCTAAGTTATATAATGAAAAACTCCCACTAGTATATGAAAGTGACAACATAGGAGACTCTCTATCATGAAGATCATGGTGCTACTTCGAAGCACAAGTCTGGAAAAAAGATAGTAACATTGTCCTTTCTCTCTTTCTCTCTTATTTTTTTGGTGTGCTTCTTTGGCCTCTTTTATTTGGGCTCTTTGGCCTCTTTTATCTGGGCTCATTGGCCTCTTTTATTTATAACCTCACATGGGAAAATGTTCTAATAATGATGATCATCACACTTTTATTTACTTACAACTCAAGAATTAAACCTGGATACAAAGTTATGACTGTATATGAATGCCTCCGCCGGTGTACCGGGATGTGCAATGATCAAGAGTGACATGCATAAAAAATATGAATGGTGGCCAAGCCACAAATACTATAACTACATGATCATGCAAAGCAATATCACAATGATGGTATGTGTCATAATAAACGGAACGGTGGAAGTTACATGGCAATATATCTCGGAATGGCTATGAAAATGCCATAATAGGTAGGTATGGTGGATGTTTTGAGGAAGGGTATAAGGTGGGTTTAATGCACCGGCGAAATTTGCGCGATACTAGAGTGGCTAGCAAAGGTGGAAGGGTGAGAGTGCGTATAATCCATGGACTCAACATTAGTCATAAAGAACTCACATACTTATTGCAAAAAATCTATTAGCCCACAAAGCAAAGTACTACTACGCATGCTCCTAGGGGAGAGGTTGGTAGGAGTTAACCATCGCGCGCCCCTGATATTCACACAAAGATAGACAATCAAGGATAAATTGCGCTCCAACTTCGTCATATAACTAGAAGACCATACGTGCATCTACGGGAATCACAAAACTTAACGCAATTATTTCTTTACCTCCATGATTTACTACTAGCATGACTCTAATATCACCATCTTCATATCTCAAAACAAATGCAATGAATCAAACTTTTCATATATTCAATGCTCTTTATGAAAGTTTTTATTATATCTCCTTTCACTAGTACAACAATGTGCTATACAAATGGTTTTTAACCCCTTTTCGCGATGGCATTTGGAACCGTCGCCTAGTGAGTGTGGGCGATAGGGGGGTCCTTCCCACACGATCCAGAAACCGTCGGGGAAATGCCCTCCTGGCACACACACTCGGCAAAATGAGGTCGTGTGCGACCGGCGAGCGATCAAATACAGTTATACATACAGTAGTGCTAAAGAAATACAATTATATAGGCAAAATCATTTTCGGTCGTAAGTACATCCCACACAGTCAATCCCCTCTAAGAGTTTCCGTTTGTATATACATCCCACACAGTCTCTCCAAGGAAAACATTTCTGTTCGCAGGTACATCACACACAATTTTCCCCATTAAATCGTTTTTGATAGCGTTTCCATTGAACACCGTATTAACAATTTTATCGTTTGTGTTGGGGAATGCATTAATTTCAAAAAAATATATCCTACAATCACGCAAGATCTATCTCTAGGTGATGAATAGCAACGAGAGGGGAGAGTGTTGTCTATGTACCCTTGATACATCTCCAACGTATCTATAATTTTTTATTGTTCCATGCTATAATATTATGTTTTTTGGATGTTTAATGGGCTTTATTATGCACTTTTATATTATTTTTGGGACTAACCTATTAACCGGAGGCCCAGTGCAAATTGATGTTTTTTTTGCCTATTTCAGTGTTTCACAGAAAAGGAATATCAAACTGAGTCCAAATGGAATGAAACCTTCGGGAGAATCGTTTTTGGAACAAACGCAATCCAGGAGACTTGGAGTGGACGTCAAGGAAGCAACGAGGCAGCCACGAGGTAGGAGGGCGCACCCAGGGGAGTAGGCGCGCCCCCACCCTCGTGGGCCCCTCGTGGCTCCACCGACCTACTTCTTTTGCCTATATATACTCATATACCCCGAAAACATCCAAGAGCACCACGAAACCCTACTTCCACTGCCGCAACCTTCTATACCCATGAGATCCCAACTTGGGGCCTTTTCCGGCGCTCCGCTGGAGGGGGAATCGATCACGGAGGGCTTCTACATCAACACCATAGCCTCTCCGATGATGTGTGAGTAGTTTACCATAGACCTTCGGGTCCATAGTTATTAGCTAGATGGCTTGTTCTCTCTCTTTGATTCCCAATACAAAGTTCTCCTTGATCTTCTTGGAGATCTATTCGATGTAATACTTTTTGCGATGTGTTTGTCGAGATCCGTTGAATTGTGGGTTTATGATCAAGATTGTCTATTGACAATATTTGATTCTTCTCTGAATTCTTATATGTATGATTTGATATCTTTGCAAGTATCTTCGAATTATCAGTTTGGTTTGGCCTACTAGATTGATCTTTTTTGCAATAGGAGAAGTTCTTAGCTTTGGGTTCAATCTTGCGGTGTCCTTTCCCAGTGACAGCAGGGGCAGGAAGGTACATACTGTATTGTTGCCATCGAGGATAAAAAGTTGGGGTTTATATCATATTGCCTGAGTTTATCCCTCTACATCATGTCATCTTGCTTAACGCGTTACTCTGTTCTTATGAACTTAATACTCTAGATGCATGCTGGATAGTGGTCGATGTGTGAAGTAATAGTAGTAGATGCAGAATCGTTTCGATCTACTTGTCACGGACCTGATGCCTATATACATGATCATGCCTAAATATTATCATAACTATGCACTTTTCTACCAATTGCTCGACACTAGTTTGTTCACCCACCTTAAGATATGCTATCTTGAGAGAAGCCACTAGTGAAACATAAGGCCCCTGGGTCTCTTTTCCATCATATTATATCTCTTTTATTCACATTGGATCTCGTTTACTATTTTGCAATTTATAGAACAAAATACCAAAAATATTTATCTTATTATCTCTATCAGATCTCATTTTTGCAAGTGGCCCTGAAGGGATTGACAACCCCTTTATCGCGTTGGTTGCAAGGTTCTTATTTGTTTGTGCAGGTACAAGGCGACTTGCGTGTAACCTCCTACTAGATTGATACCTTGGTTCTCGATAACTGTGGGAAATACTTACGCTACTATCGGGGATTGGGTGCGACATATGCCAATGGACGGCTTATCATCGTGGGAGCGAGTAGAACGTCGCCGGTGCCTGGAAGTGGGATAAGGCGTAGACACGAACGCCGACGCACTTTACCCAGGTTCGGGCCTCTCCTAGGAGATAACACCCCTAATCCTGCTCTACGGGGTCTTCGCATGATCACTAAGGCACAAGTGATACAACGGTGCTCCTTGAGCTGTATGCTAGAGGCAGTAGGAGGCAAGGCTCAGCTCTCTTCGTGCTCTAACGGGTGGCTAGTTCTAATGGGGCCGAACCCTTTGCATGGGTGGCCTGGGGGGTTTATATAGGCCTACCCCCCAGGGGTACAATGGTAATATGGCCAGCTGCTGGGCCCGGCTGTCAGCGTCTCCAGCCTCCGGCTTCTCCGCCGACTGCTGGGGCCCGCTGCCTGGCGGGCCCCGCCGACTGGTTGGCGGCTGCTTACTGTAGCCGTGCCATTGGTGACGAGAGCTTGGTCATCTTAGCGTGGCTACAGTCCCGCCGCCTGGCGGGAGATCACTATAGCCACACCTGGTCTCATCAGCTTAATGGCATGCATGTCTTGGGATAAGGGACGGCCGCCTGCTGGAGGTCGTCCCCTCTTGTATCCGCTTGGTCGAGCTTCCGCCGTCTACCTTGGAGTCGCTGCCAGATAGGGCCCGCCTCCGGCGGGCCATACTGACAGGCCATCATGGGGAACAGGACTCCGCCTGCCCGGAGCAACGTCAGGGTAGATACGGTACAGTGCCCCGTCGTGCGGGGATCTCCGTTTGTACGGAGCACTGTAGCCACGCCCGTCTCGAGCGTGGGAGGCGACATGCTTCACTGTAGCCATACCTTGTCTCGTACCCTTGAAGGGAGCTCGGCCGCCCGTAGTTGTGAGGTGGCCGCTTGCCCGTTGCCGCCCTCTCTGTAAGGCGGCCGTCAGGAGCCGGCCACTCGGAGCGTCGTAGACTTGGGTCACCCGCCCTCTGGGAGCCGGCCGCTGAGCCAGCCGGCCCCAGAGGGCGGAGTTTCGTCTTGGGGCTCAGCTAGGCGTAGCTGGCCCAAAGTCTTGATAAATGTTGGGACTCGGGTGAGCCTACCCGTGGCCAATTACTTCAACAGTAGTCCCCGAAGCCGGTGACGCGTCGTGGTCGAGGGGGCGCGAGGTCTCAGCGGCTTCCCCCCTCTCTGAGCTCTGGAGAATGTCGACCCGTCTTTCGGCTAGCCGACTGCTTAAGTCGGCCTCGCCCAGGCGGAGCTATATGGTTGATTTTGAACTTCAAGGCGGGAAACAGGTGGCGTGCCTGTTAAGCTTCCCCAAGCAGCCGCCCGCCGCGGACGCGCCACACGTCGCACGTCATCCTGACGAGCCTGCCATCCCATGCTATGGATGGGACATAACTCCGGGCCGGGCCTGCCACTACCGTGCCTCGGCAACCGGGCGGATTTACGGCACCGGAGGGGACGCTTGCCATCCCCGTGACTATTCACGATGGGGTGAATGCACATGGGAGACGGGGGGGCGTAGGGATGTGGGCGCAGTTAATCCCACGACCCCACGTCCCGCCCCCTCGGCTACATAGCCCGGGCGCTATAAGTAGGGAGGGGGGAGAGGTGCGGCAAAGTTCCTGCGCCCCCTCCCACTCTTCTTCTTCTACTCTCAGCCTCCGCTGCTGCTGCCACCGTAGCGCCGTCGCCGTTGCTCGACGCCGACACGTCTCTCCTCCCCGCGTCGCTAGCCGGAGCCATGGGCGACTGGGATGGATCGACCGTGATCAAGGATCACATCGCTTTCCTCCGCGATACGCGCCGGATGCCCAACGCGACCTTTGTCAAGGCACGGGTGCCGCCAGAGACGGAGATTTCGCCGGCGCCGCAGGAAGGCGAGCGGGTCGTCTTCCGCTCGCATTTCCTGCGGGGCTTTGGCCTCCCTGTGAGAAACTTCTTCCATGCCTTCCTCAACTTTTACAACCTTCAACCCCATCATCTCCGCCTTCATCATGGCGTGCGAGGGCTACCTCGGAATCCTCCCCACAATCAAGCTGTGGGGAGCATTTTTCTACGGAAAGCTCGGCACCTCCGCCAAGGAGACGGCGGCCGAGTGCGGGGGCTTCGTCGCTGTGCGCCGGCCGGCGAAACGGAACGCCTTCCCCATCATCAAGCTGGCGCAGTCGGTGAAGATGTGGCAGCAGTCCTATTTCTACATCGAGAACGTGGACCCTGCTGCCGACTTCCTCAACCTGCCGGCCTACGAGGCCGCCCCCCACCGGAGCTTGCGTCCCCTAGAAGTACAAGCCAAAGCCGGTGTCGGCGGATGTTGCGGCCGCCATCGGCCGACTCCGGGTGCTCCAGGAGTCGAAGGGCCTCGTGGCCTCCGACCTCCTCGTCGCCTTCGTGGAGCGCCGGATCCTCCTGCTCCAAAGCCGCCCTCACCCGATCTTCCGGATGGGAGGACACCGTGATCCGTGCCGGCTGTGCACGAAGGGAATGCCGCCTCCCGAAGTCTCACGGATGGTGAACGAGATCTCCGACCTCAAGATGTCGGAGAAGGAGTGGCGGTACGGGAAGCGGCCGTACTCTCGCCACAACCCTCCTCCCGCGGTAAGTTCCTTGTCTTTGTACTTTGAACTGCTTTCTTCTGCTTTGTTTCTCTTTATGGCGCCGCTCTTCAAGACTTGATTCCTTATTGGTTGCAGATTTATATGTCTGAGGCAACAGCCGCCCTCCTGGGGCCGGGTGATAACCTCCAGGCGGACAGGGCGGAGAGTGACCTGGACGACCCCGACTTGGGGGCGTCTGCCCTGGTCGACGACGCGTCAAGCGGTGGTGGCAGAGCGGACGGCAGTAGTGGAGCAGGCGGCTCCGAGGGAGGCGACAGCGTGGAGGCATGGCCCGACGACGATGAAGACGAAGACGAGCCGCGCCCTGCCCGGAGCTCCGCCACCACCGGCGCCGGCCCCTCTTCTGGGCCGCCCGCCCCAGGCGGCAAGCGCAAGCGGAAACATGGCTCGACCATGTTCGGCAGCGCCCCAAAGAAGCCCAAGAACCAGGCCGCGGCGACCAGGCAGAAAGAGTCCGCGGCTAGGGCGACCCAATATCAAAGGCAGCCGAAGGTGCCAGTTATGGTGTCGGCGTAAGCATCCTTTCCTTACTCCTTGTTTTTTCATCAACCTGTCGTGAAAATCCTCTGACTTGTCTTCTTATTTCAGGGCCCCGCTGACCCTTGAGAGGTCGGGTGCCGGCTCGGTCCTCAGGTCAGCAGCGACTTCCTCGACCAGCCGGCGCATCGACCCGGCCGCCGACCTCCGGGAGGCGACAGAGCGGAATGCGCGGGAGGCGCGTGATGAGGCAAAGGCCGACCGCCTGGCCAAGGAGCAGGCGGACCTGTCTGCCGCGTCTGCCGCGAGGGCGCTAGCGCAGGCGGAAGCTCAGGCCGCGGAGAAGGAACGACTCGCGGAGGTCGCCCGCCGCCGAGAGCCACTACTTGTGGCCCCCCTGAACACTGTGCCGCCTCCGCCTGATTTCGAGGCGACAGCCGGAGGA
>NC_041383.1:417052056-417056380 GCF_002162155.2 Triticum dicoccoides
GGGGTGACGTAGCCATGCCGGACGTCTTCGTGCCACCGCCCCCGCCGCCGCCTCCACCGCCTCCGCCAGCCAGCGAGCCGCGGGACGAACAGCCAGTGGCGCCGCCGGTGCCACCGGTCGAGACTACGGTGGCAACGGTCTTGGTTCCCGCGGTCCGCATTCCCACACGCCGCTATCTGGAGAAGGCGGCCTCAGTGCCGCGGCCGCAGGAGATCGGTGCCTCGAGCTCATTGGCCCCTGACACCGAGGCGACCATTGCCGTGCCCGTGGGTTGGGTACACGGGGGCGGAACTGGCGCCCTAAACTAGGCGTCCCTTGTCGTCCAGGCCAAGCTCCGGGCAGAGGCAGAGGCACTCAAGCGCTGCAACGAGGCCTACTTGGAGTCGCGCACCGCCATCCGAGTAAGCCGTCTTTTGGTTTTCTCTCCGAATGTTCTTCTTTGCTTCTTTCGTGGGGGCGCGCAAGCGCACCCACTGGGTGTAGTCCCCAAGTTCCGGGCCGGCTGCTGAGCAGGCGGGTTGGAACTTTAACTTGTAGTTGCCGATTGTTGATTTTCGTTTTGTTGTTTCTTCTGTAGGATTATCATAACCTCCGCGCGACCGCCTACAACTCCAAGGTCCGGGAGCTGGAGGCGCAGATGGCCCATCTCGCCGAAAGCCGACGTAAGTCTCTTTCTTCTTTCTTCGCGGGGGCGCGCTGGCGCACCCGCGGGCTGTAGTCCCCGAGGTTCGGGCCGACTACTAAGCAGTCGGGCTGAATCTCCTCAGTTGTTCTTTTCTACTTGACTGATGTCTTCTTCTTTTCTTTCCTTCTTCAGAGGCCAATGCCGACCTGCAGCAGCAGCTGGGCGAAGCCAAGACTGCCCTGCGCGGCAAGGGGGCGGAGTGCAGAAAGCTGGCGGAGGAGCGGGACCGCCTGGCCGCCCAACTTGCCGAACAGGCAGAAAACCTCAAGGCGGCCCAGCTGAATGCGGAGACGGCGGAGACCAGCCTCCTTGCCGAGTTTGAGCTCAAGCACTCTGCCTGGGCAGACAAGGAGGCCTAGGTGACGGCCTGCTTCAGCAGCATTGAAGACTTGGTCAACGGTAAGCCCTACTCTCTTAATTTCTTGCTTTGAGTTATCAGCCCTTGCTTATAGCCTTGGCCTTTTTCTTCTTCTGCCCGGACAGACTTCTTCCCGGGCCATTCTGTAGTCGCTACCCAGATGATCGAGGCCCAGCACGAGGAGCGAAGGGCAGAGGGCGCGCAGATCGCCGCTGATGCCCCTCGGACCCTTGGTGAACAGGTCCTCAGCATTCAGGCGCGGCTTCGGCCTACTCACCGCTTGCTGCGCCGCCTGCAGCGCATCGGAGCCCAAGCGGTCTTCGCCCTCTGGCCAGGCTTGCCGGCCCCTCACACCCCAAGCCGGACTGCCGACTGGCTGGAGGTGGCGACCGGCCGCCTGGAGGCCTGGAGGGGCTCAGCAGCCCGGGCAGGAGCGCGCCGGGACTTGGAATTCGTCAAGGCGTGGTACCCTAGGCTAGATCTAGCCCAGTTAGCCACGTTCCCACTCGAGGCGCAGGAGGAGCTGGTGGGGGTGGAAGCTGAGCTTGTCAGCAGGGCAGCGGCGATCGCCGACTTCACTGACACCAGTGTCTTTGTGCCGGAGGTGGTCGAGGAAGGCGGCGAGGCTCTGCACGAGTGGCTCGGGCTGAACCCGGAGGACAGCGAAGACTCCACCGAAGTCATCGAGTCCAGCTACGAAGGGGAGGACGGGGAGGAAGAAGAGGGGGAGAAGGAGGAGGAGGAGGAAGACAAGAGCGACGTCGACATGCCGGAGGTTGGGGCGGACGGTCAGCCCCAACCTGACTGGACCTCAAGCAACGAGCCGCGCACCAAGGTGCCGCCCGTTACTGGAGGCGTTCAAGTGGGGGCGGACCCGCCGCCCGTTCCTCTGACGGATGCTACCGACTCCGTCCTCCTACACTCCAATGCTCCGCCTGCTGCCGGCGATCCCTCTGCTCAAACGAAGCCGCCTGCCGCGCCACGTGGCGCGGCCGACTCCAACGTTCAGCCGGAGCCCTTGGCCACGCCATCCGGCACTGGCCAGCCGGATCTTTCTGCCGCGCCTTAGGATTTTATCTGTTTTCTGCTTGCTACTTTGAACACTTTGGTTAAATTCGCACAATTCCACCCTCGGGGTGTACATCAAACTCTATTTGAATGCTGGCCAGAGGCCTTTATCCATGTAAAAATATTTTATCATTGCTTGTGCTTGCTATGCCGACCTCCACTCTTCTTTCCTTTTTCTCCTTGGTTTTTTCCTTTGCGGCCGACCCTTTGGCTTTGCTTTCACCGGCCATGCGGCCGCTCTGCGGACCATGGCTGGTTTGAGCACTCTAGCTGTTTGTGAGGGGGGCTAGGTTTTAACCATTCGGAGCTTTGGGTGGTAAGGTGGAGGCCGGCCGTCTGGCCGCCAGGCGGCTAGTCGACTAGGCGCGATGCCGCCTTCTACTATATGCGCCTTCTTCCTTAGTCCTTTTTTCGTGTGGGGCACTTCTTTTCCACCTTTGCCCGCCATGCAGTCGCTCTGCAAGCCGTGGCTTCTGACAAAGGAGGCTTTGGTGCCGGCACACTACTTGTCCGGCTGCAGGAGGCGGCATATTGTAGAAGGCGGCGAGGCTTCGGGCCGACTGGTCGAACCCGGTGCCAGGCGGAAGAAAAATAGAGTACACATTCTCATAGGCATGACATTTATCATATAGATAAAAAGAGGGCAGTCCTCGAGCTCTTCTCGGGGGACCCGGAGTCTTTATACATAGTACAAATGGTAGTGTGATACATACTGCTTTCAACTGTAAAACCTTCGGAGGAGGTTTGCGTTCCACCGCCTCTCTGTTTCTTTGCCTGAATCATCTCTCTTGCGCGCTCTGGGCCTCTGGGCAACGATCAGATAGTAGGCATCGTTGCCCAATACTTTACTGATGATGAAAGGGCCTTCCCAAGGTGCCGAGAGCTTGTGCTGTCCGGCTGTTCGCTGGATCAACTAGAGCACAAGGTATCCCTCCAGGAAGGATCTTGGCTTCACCTTGCGGTTGTAGTATTGGCGCAGACTTTGCTGGTAGATGGCCGACCTGCTGACCGCCAACAGCCGGCCCTCTTCCAGCAAGTCGACACCGTCTTCTCGTGCCTCCTTGGCGTCCGCCTCGGTGTACATGGTGACTCTTGGGAGTCAAATTCAATATCCGCCAGGATGACGGCTTCGGCACCGTAGACGAGGAAGAAAGGCGTGAAGCTTGTTGATTTGTTTGGAGTTGTGCGCAAGCTCCATAGGACGGCCGGCAGCTCGTCGAGCCAAGAGCTGGTCGAACGCTCCAGAGGCTCGACCAGTTGGGGCTTGAGGCCGGACAAAATGAGACCGTTTGCGCGTTCCACCTGGCCGTTTGACTGGGGGTGGGCAACAGACGCTAAGTCCAGGCGGATGCCCTGTGTTGCACAAAAACGGGCCAAGGCTCCCTTGGCGAAGTTAGTGCCGTTGTCGGTGATGATACTGTGCGGGATGCCATACCGCGTGGTGATGTCGGCGATGAAGGTCACGGCAGTCGGCCCATTCAACTTCTTGATTGGTTTTGCCTCTATCCACTTGGTAAACTTGTCCACCGCAACCAGCAAGTGAGTCATGCCACCGCGGGCCGTCTTGAATGGTCCTACCATATCCAATCCCCACACAGCAAAGGGCCAGGCTATGGGAATGGTCTTGAGTGCAGAAGCCGGCAGGTGTGGCTTGGAGCGGAACCTCTGGCACCCTTGACACTTCTGAACTAGCTCCTTGGCCTCTTCCAGGGCAGTGGGCCATAAGAACCCATGGCGGAAAGCTTTGGCCACCAGGGCTCTTGAAGCCGCGTGGTGGCCACACTCGCCCTGATGGATATCTCTAAGTATTGCTTGGCCTTGGACCGACTCCACACACCGCTGATAAACTCCTGTGACACTTCTTCGCACCATATCTTTGTTGACTATGGTATAAGCCACAACTCGCCTCTGTACTTGTCGGGCTAAGATTTCATCGGTTGGCAGCTCCTTGTTCACCAGGAACTTGAGGATCGGCTGGGCCCATGAGGGCGCCGCAATTTCTTCGACTACAACTTCTGCGATTTGTACGAGGGCGGTTGGGCCGGAAGGCGGCGGTCCGGCGGCCGCTTCCGCCTGATGTGCTGAAGAAGTCCCCGGGCCGACTGGTGAAGTCCCCGGGCCGGGCTCCGAAGTCCCCGGGTTGGTATTGGCTGTAGCAGCCCTGGAGCCGCCTGTCGAAACCCCCGTGCCGGCCTCTGGGGCCACCAAGTCGG